>NC_137646.1:7511352-7893852 GCF_963383615.2 Lipophrys pholis | reverse complement strand
TAACCAGCCTGAGCAGCTCTATCTAGACAGTAACGTAAAGCAGGAACATGAATTAACAAAGAAGCAACAACAAAAGAGGAACATGATTTAGAGAGTTTGAGCAAATGATGACAGAGAACAAGCAAATTCAGCAACACCTTTTGTGAGGAGTGGAAGTGTGTGTGTGTGTGTGTGTGTGTGTGTGTGTGTGTGTGTGTGTGTGTGTGTGTGTGTGTGTGTGTGTGTGTGTGTGTGTGTGTGTGTGTGTGTGTGTGTGTGTGGTTTGTCCATTGGGTGTGGCCGGAACTGTTGTGGGGGGACCAATAGAGACACCCTGGGGCTTGAGCCCATCGGGCCCGGACATATGCTACATCTCCCGCCCCCCCACCTTGTGGAGAGTTGGATGCATGTAGGGGTGTGTCTTTGTGTTTTGAAGAAGTGGGTGCAATGTATGTGTCTACAGTGCGGTTTAAAATTGGGGGATAGCGGGGCCCAGGCGTTCTACCGCTACCAAGCGGCAGAACCCCGAAAGTGGCTTACCCCCTCAAGACCCTACGTGACTTGGTGTGGTTAAAATTGTGGGTGGTGCAAAGTCGGGGGAGGACCCAGACCGCAGTTAAGTAGCCTGGACCCCCCACCCTAGGCACAGCCCCACAGTTCCCTATTGTGGAGTGAAGTAAAGTGAGGTAAGGCAGGGAGGGTTGTGAGGGAGGGAGGTCCCCCCGTCGTGAGGACCTTGGCCCAGCTGGACCCCCCGTCCTGCCCCACCCCGACAAGGCGCGGTATGAGGGCTCGGGCAGGTAGTTGACGCCGGAACAGCTGGATGAACAGGAACTCAGCGTCACCAGATCCCCGCAGCACCAACATGTTCTCCATCAGCTCCGTGGGTTTGCTGTCTCCCAAGCCGTTGAGAGACAGAAGGCGCTCCTCCCGCTCGGCGTCGGACAGCTGGAACAGCCGGAGGAGTTGAGTTTTGAGCGCGGTGTATTTTCCGTGTGCCGGCGGGTCCCGGAGCAGCCCCATGACTCGGCGGGTGGTGGAGGAATCCAGCGCAGCGACGACGTGGAAGTATCTCGTGTCGTCGGCCGTAACCCCTCGGAGATGGAACTGAGCCTCGATATGTTGGAACCACGGCTCCGGATCGTGCTGCCAAAACTCTGGCAGTTTGACAGCTGCGTCGTACACAGCGGGGGCTCCGGCTCCCGTGCTACTGGCGATTGCACCGCTGCTGGTTTCTACCATGCGTCACCGCACTTTCTTTTTTAACACCTCCCCATCACCAACACACCCATTCCATTCTGGGCGCGAGAACCTCCCTTTATATATATATATATATATATATATATATATATATATATATATATATATACAATCAATCAATCAATCAATGCATATCGGTAATTATACACATTCCTCAGTCATGATGTCCCACAAAATACAATTTTAATGCCTTTCCTGCTTTTCACTACATATAATATAACACAAGAAAATTGCGCAAAACACCCCATTTCACTCACATTCACATTTTATTGTGTCCAACCAAAGTAATCAATCACCCACAGATCAACTTTCAAGTGGAGTTGAGCTGTGGTTTTCTCCATAAAGTATATCTCCTTCAGACTCTTGCCATTTTTCAAGTGTTGGGCTTTACACCAAGACTTGGTAATCGTTTTTTTCTTACCACTAATAGCAATATTTGAATCAATTTACAGTGTTGGGAAAGTTCAGTTTCTACATGAACTAGTTCAAAGCTCAGTTCTCAAATTTTAAAACAAATTAGTTCAGTTCATAGTTCATAATTCAAAATTTTTAACTAAATTCACAGTTCCAAAAATGAACTAGTTCATAGTTCTTTTTTTTTCAATATGTTGCTGCAGCTATTACCCTCAGAATACTGGTATTTCCTCATTGTTGCCACCCATTTAGTCGACACTAGTAGCAGCTGCAGCTTCACACCCCGACACTTTAACTACTGTGATTTTCGGACTATTGAATATAAGCTGCAGCCACTAAATTTAAAAAGGAAAAAAGAAAAAGAAATGTCGGAGTTGTGTGATGCACCTGAACGTATCACCCACTATCAGCGGCATGAAGCTCGTTAACCCTTAAAAAGTCGAGTCTTATATATGATATATATAGTCTTTTATACACACTTTTGGGTGCTTTCAATTCGCACCACAAGTCCTTTTGTTGCCAGTCTAACTAAAGAAAGACACATGAGTCAGGTTTCTTAAAAATTGATCATCAAACTATATTGAAGTGCAGTAAGCAAGCAATAATCTCAATTTACAGAATTCTGGGTCCTGGTTCATACTCTAAACCGAGCGATGTGAACTGCAGTTCACGGGAAGAAAGACGTGTCTGCCTATGCAACATGTGTATTTATGCATTCATCTGCTCGCAGGCAGGGCGGTCCAGATGGTGAGTCACGGGGTCACCGCAGGGTTAGCTGAGGTTTGCAGGATGTCACGAAGCCAGCCTGGGTTTCAAGGGGTACTTGAGGGAGGTCATCAAAAGGGACCAGTTGTGACGGGGTTCCTCCGATTGTAGTCTAGGTTTCGATCCCCCCACTCAAGTCACTGTTTCAGAGGCTTTGTCTCCTACAAACACTGAGATAACCACATTTTACAGGCAGCATCCTGCAACCATAAACTAAAGTTGTTTATCATTAGAGCTGACCTCAGCAGATTGTTATTCAAGTGCTTAGCAAATTTCCTCACAGCAAGTTAGTATCTTTCAAACAGTTTTTAAGCAGAGCAGTTATTTTAAGAATGAATATCTTAACAACACACACACACACACACACACACACACACACACACACACACACACACACACACACACACACACACACACACACACACACACACACACACACACACACACACACACACACACACACACACATATATATATAACACATGGAAATGAGATAATAATTAGTAATCTTAAATTAATAACTGGAGACACCGAGTTATCTCGTTCCCTCGTATTATATTTTTTTACCAATGCCACTTCCATTCCGTCATATCAGAGATGTTAACCACTGTTGTTAACCTCACAGTTAAGTTTGACAGCCACGCCAACTAACGGGATGACGAATAAAGGAAGAAACCAGTGTTCTGAGTGATCAACACATTAGTTTGCATAGCAGTATAATCCATTTGTATCTCTTCTGCTCAGAACTGTTAATAACATGACCATATATGTAAGAACCATCCGGTGTGTGAGGCAGAACAATTGAACTATTGAGTCTTAGGAATAAGCAGACAACTGACCTTGGTTCACAGGCAGATAACGCCATGCTGTAGAGGGGAATTAGGGAATCTTAGAGGAAAACCAGCTGGAGAAGGTAGTAAATCAAGAAGTCGCTAGTTTAAAGCCGGGAAGATGTAAAGCCTTGTGTCATTATAAGATCACAAATCTTCCCGGGACAGAACAATAGAGATGTGTTCACCTTCGGTAAAAACAACTTGTGGCATCCACACTATATGTGAAGGGAGGGGTGAAAGAAAATGCTTATAAACCAATGTTTTTGGAGACTCGGCGCGCTTTCACTCTGATGCCTGGTCCTTCCGGACGGTCTGAGGGTTGAGCCCGAGATCTCGCTGTATCCCATGTATTTTGCCTGAAGGTAATTATCAATAAACGTATTGTGAACAATATCTTTCTGTTCCTTCATCAATTTAAAGAACACACTAATGACTGCATTTCCTTCACGAACCATGTTTTAAACTACGCATATTTAATGGTGCGTTAGCTAACGGTGGGTTAAGGATTTAACCAGCGGTTAAGGCTTAACCAGTGGTTAAAATAACCGAGTTTTGAACCACTGGGCCCAGATATGGTTCACTGTCTGTCATTGTCTCAAGACAATAAATGCAATGTCATATATGAAATTCCATGTAAATTATTCAATGAAATATATATTGGAGAAAGAGATTGTCGATTAAAAAGAAACAATATCATAAAGCTGAAGAATATCTAATTAAGAAATTAATTCATTGTTAATTTTGCACTGTGTATTTTTAATGGGAAACATCAACATTACACTATATTGCTAAAAGTATTTGCTCGCATGCCTTCACACATTTATGAACTTGAGTGACATTCCATTCTTAAACCATAGAATTTGATATTATGTTGGTCCAAGTATAACAGTTTCAACTCTCCTAGGAAGGCTTTCCTCAAGGTTTAGAGTATGTTTATGGGAGAAATAGTAGATATGACAGAGGGTATTTGAACATGGAGGTTTTAATATCAAGTCATACTGAAGAGGATTTTCTTATGGGCCCATTCTGTTATACAGTATATTGTGCAATAAAAGGGCGCTGAATTGATACTGATTTCTATGATCAGGGAGATGTAACCCTCCTCGACTGCCAAGAAGCCATAATGACATTTTAATATAAGGGCTCTTTAAGAGAAAAGTCATTTTAAGAGGTATAATTCTGCCAAGCCAGGATATAGGGAGGAAGCTCCAGTGCTCAAGGTCCTTCTCCATTTAACAATCGGGTCTACAATGTCTGTAAACATGTTTTCAGCAACTGCTGCTTATTGCTAAAGTTATGAAAGCTGATAAGGACCGGTCACGCCGGTTGGTCTGGTCCGGGGTTGGAAGCTAGAGTGCGGTGTGCCCTCTTGATTTTGACCTAGTTAGTCTTAGTTTCTATCTGGAGGAAAACCGGCAGCCAGCTATCGAAAAACTTCACTGATTGGGTCCCCTCTATGAACCTCAGGCAGCCCAATGAGGTGAATATTCTTCCTCCTGCCTTGATTCTTGTGGTCGCCAATATATTCTGCCATCATTATGCCATCACAATGTTCTGCTGGCTTGGGCTGATCCGTCCTCTAATACTGAGACTCTACCATTAACTTTGTTAGTTTGTTTCACAATGTACTTCAGTTCCCGTGCTTATGCCTGAAGCATCTAAGACAAAGAGTCCAGTTTGTTGTCAATGCCTTGAAAAATATTTGATTTAAATTTCTTGGATAGCTTGGTGCAGATCGGGGTCCGGTGCACTGGTCTTGTTAGCTGTAGCTAGCTCATTAGCACCCAGCGAGCTCAAGGTGCTCTCATTGCTCTTAATCAGTTCCTTTGTGATTTTTGGCGGCATGGTGTCAGAATGTCTCAGAAAGTATTCATCGATGCTCATATTACTGTGTCTAGTGGAGATAAGCCAACAGAATATCCAATAGTGTGTGTGTAAAATAACTTTAATATCAAAGCCGCGGTACAGAGCTCCGCAAGTAGACTATCTGCTATGCTGCCATCTTGGACCCCTAAATATTGTTTATAGGAATTTTTGTGAGGATGAAATTGTCCAAAATGTCTTGGTATGCTGAAGATTTCAGAGTTTCTTTCACTGGAACTGAGGGAATGAGCCCTTTCATGTAGGTGCAGATGAAATGGTTGATGACAATCTGGCAATCTGAGTGCTGGAGTGACGATGGTCAAATAGCTGCAAGAAACGCACTACTAAGGAAAAGTAGTAAATGAAACAAAGGGTGGATGTTTGGCTATTTTGAAGAATATAAAATATATGTGCTTTGAGGCATTTCACAATTTATTTTCTACACAATTCCATATGTGTTCATTCACAGTTTTGATGCCTTCAGTGAGACGTTACGATGGAAACGGTCAGAAAATAAAAAAAACATTGAATGAAAAGGTGATATATACTCTTTATAGATTCTATATAAACACACATCTGAATTCCTAGGACACAGCAATAAACAGAGGTGTAAACCAGACACACCTGAATGATTTGAAATGATCAAATAAAAGGTAGGAAATCAAAGGTAACATTTTAATAGAAAAAAGGGCTGTGGCCAGGACCAAGGTTGAATACTGTTTGATACTGTGTCTTTTTACTACTGAGAAGAGAAAATAAAATCTGTTTCCCTCCTTCTTATTAGTTTTTCATATGAAGTATTGTTGTGGGTACCAGCTGTGGTTTTACTTTGTGTCAGCTCATACAGAAGACCCCTGGCATTGCACGCTACTGTTCTCCATTATCAGTCAATCAGTGTAATTGAGTGATAAAAGCTGTGTTTAGGCTCTGTTATGCAATGCGGACTAATCTTCCTGTGACATGATGCACACCTTTACTGTGGATGTGTGCAGTTAGAGAGATCTCCACCATCACGGTCAGTCCTTTTCCAGAGCCCGCACTGACACATCCTGACAGATGAGGTGGTTTCACATTCTCAGTAACTGAATTAGGACATCTTGCGATATTCTTCATTGACTTTCTTTACATACTGTAGTAACTTTGGGTTATGGAGTTTTCTTCACTATGGTTCATAATCTGTGCTCTCCTCATCTGCTCCTGCTCAGCTCAAGGTAAAGAAAATTTTTGAATTTTTCATGAATCTTTAAATGTTAAAATCAGTCTATTATCCTTTATCCTATCTTGATGATGCTGACTAAGTGGCTATTGCACTGAACTCCACCTAACTAAATTACCAAGATTGCTGTGAATGGCCGTCTTTCTTGTGTTTGAGTGAAATTACTGTTTTTAGTGTGTTTTTACTGTGTTTTATTTTTATTTTATTTTTACATTCTTTTAACACCTTCATAACAAATCGCCCGTCAAGGGACAAGCAATGAAGTTGAAGTTGAAGTTCAAGAATGATGCTGTACACCGGGGCTGTCAAACACATTTTAGTTTAGGGGCCACATATACACCCCAAATTCAGCTTGAGTGGGCTGGACCTATAAAATAGTGCTAAAATAACCTTTAAATTCAAACAAAGCTTTTCTTTGTTGTGGTGCAAGGTATACATGATGAATATGTCTATATTTTCACTAAAACCAAACAATACCTACCAAAAATGACGATAATCTCAACGTAACGCCAATATTAGTGATACATTCTGGTGCAAAATATAGTGAAATGTGCAAAAAAGCTGTGGCATTATGCATGTTTTTACAAAGTCAACCTGACAACATGGCTTTGAGACTAATGCGGGTTAGCCTGCAATGATATCAGAGTCTCAGTGTTGTGTTGTGTACACTGCTCTTAAGATTTCTTTGAATCAGTATTTTCTTTGAAATTTTGACAAGTTGTTTGGTGGCCGAATTGGAGCCTCTTGCGAGCCAGTTTTGGCCCACAGGCCTTATTGTTGGTACCCCTGCTGTACACGGCATAAGTTTTTGAGAGGGGTTATGAGTCATGAATCAATCAGAGAATATGGTTCTATTCCAATAGAATCTGTTTGAAGGGAAATTGGAGTCTTTTTGGGAGGTTTGTCCTTGTTTCATCTTAGCTGGATTGAAGTGAACCCGAGCTCTGATCAAACATGTCCAGGGCCCGGTTGTTCAAAACTCAGTTATCGTTTAACCAGCCGTTAAATACAAATTCAACCGACCGTTAACTTTAGAAGCACTGTTTACTTGTTGTTCCAAACTCGGTTAACTTTAACCAGGTGTTATCTTGATGTTAAAGTTAACGCACCTCCGGACCTCCACTAACTGTTTACCAGTGGTTAACTCTCACCGTTCACTGGCAGCGCAGCGTTCATGATACCAGTTAGACAAAGGAAGGATAGAGTGGACCGTGGACTGAACTTTAATATAAGTCAATACTGGAATGAAGAGTTACGCATTCCATATATATATAAAAACGCGTGGAATTTAGATAATAATTAGTGATCGCAAATTAATAACTCGAGACACCGAGTTACTATCTCCTTCCCTCTTATTATATTTTTTCACCAACGTCGCCTCCATCCCATCATATTTGCTGTTCTGGAGCTTTGAGATCAAATCATACGGACTACATTAGATATTGGTGTTTTCTAACTAAAGCATGAAATACAGACATGTTAAACTCACCTTGATCTAAAAAGAGAGGATCTGATTCTCAGCAGCTCCGAATCACGTGTTCCCTCTTTACCATAAATAAATGAGCTTTGGGTCTTATTTTTCACCATTTGGGCATTTCATAGTGAATTTCTGCTCCTTTCACTTTATTTCTGGACGTGTCTGAATCAAATGCTTCAACATGGAGGAATGGAGGTGAAGAATGATAGAACACTGCTCTACAGCCGTTTCCAATAGCAACCCATGTAAACACTCTGATTAAACTTCTCTTTCACATGAAGCCATTAAAAGGCTCATTTTATGAATAAAAAACTCCAAGCTTTCATTTACAGTAGTATGTAGTTTGTTTAGTAGTTACTGATGAACCAAACAGTTTGCTTTATTATAAAGAAGTGCTGTGGAGCGTCTCATAGCGGAGCGCCCCCTGCTGCCTCATGCAGACCTCTCCCTTCGTCAATCTCACAGCCAGAGATTAAACAATCTGGTTCCCTCGCTTTATTAATCTGAGGTAACGACTTATTATCTCGTTCCCACACGTTGTTATTATTTTTCTGTCTGGCTACGTACAGTCCACTTTCTATGTTGTTCTCTCTGCTCAAATTAAAAAAAGAAGAGGCAACATGAAGCCTCAGATCATCCAGCTCAGTTTTCATCTTCCACTTTAACATCCTGTCAGCAGCGGAGTTTGTCATGTTTTATGGTCGTTTAATAGAGCAGATAAAAACACTGCGCTGCCTCCACCACAATGTTTCAGACAAAACACAGAAGCACAGAGACTTCAAAGTGGGCGGAGCCTTGGGTGGAGCCTTGGGCGGAGCGGCGGCAGGGACACTTTCCACTGTTGTTAACCTCACAGTTAACTTTAACAGCCACGTTAACTAACGGGATGACTAACCATGTTTTACACTACGCATATTTAACGGTCGGTTAGCTAACGGCGGGTTAAGGATTTAACCGGCGGTTAGGGCTTAACCAGTGGTTAAAATAACCCAGTTCTGAACAACCGGGCCCTGGCCTACAGTCAACCTGTTTTGTTACTAATGGGATGGATCTTGAATTGTTGTCTACATTAATTATTACTGATGTAAGAATTTTCATATTGGTGGTGCTCAGCGTGACATTTCTTACGGGAGTGGGGTGTGTTTGTGTGTATGTGTGTGTGTGTGTGTGTGTGTGTGTGTGTGTGTGTGTGTGTGTGTGTGTGTGTGTGTGTGTGTGTGTGTCAATTAGAGGTTAAAGCTTGTTTGGACTAGTGGAATCAATGTGATGTAAATTCCTTCCAACTTGCTTCAAAGCTCTAGTTAATGTTCTCTCATGTCAGTTGATATGAAAACACCGCTCTGACCTGAACAACGTTATGTGATATGAAATGTGGAATAGGAAGTGTTCAGCATCAGGCGGTCAGGGGTAAGAGACCTCGGGCTGGTCAAACATGCAGAATGTGGCTCAGTCAGTTTATAGCTGTCACACCCATGGTCGCATTTAACAGTAACTTGAGTCATGAATCTGTAAACAATAAATGAAACATGGTCTTGTAGAAGAAGCTGTTTTCATTTCACGATGAGCCCAGCCTGGTCTCTTTCCAGCTCAGCGGCCTGCAAACACTAGTTATTCATCCGAAGAAGCAATTTGGCACCAAGTTTGGCAATGACCAGTGTTGGTCAAGTTACTTGTTACTAGGGTTGTTCGGTATACCGGTACTGTATTGGTGTTGCGGTACTGACGCCTTTAAAACGATACTATGCTGGGCCCAGCTGGTACCGGGATCTTTTTTTTTTTTTTCACGTCGCTGCGGAGCTTCACTGTTGTAATTTGCACCGAAGAGAGTCAGTCTCTCTGTGGGGGAAGCGTCGGCGGGCTGCTTCTCTTTCTGACTTGTTTGGGATGTTTTGGAAAATCAAAAGTGCAGAAAGCAGCGCTCCGCTTTCTTTCTTTTTTTTTTCTTGCTCTCCGGTTTCTCAGAGACGGGGTGCGCGAGTGCTCCCGCGCTCCGACCAGAGATCCGCAACTGAATAATCGCTTCATACTCGACCGACACAACTTCAAACCAAAAGTCAAAACAACGTATTTTCAAAACAGTCTTCTCCCAACCGAGCTTGTACTTTGAAAAGAGTACTGGATGCGCATGAGTAACATGGCGTTTGCATCCATGGGAGAGTGAGCATGCCTAACTGACTCAAACGACCCGAGGAAACTTTGTAAAAAGAGTTGTAAAAACAGTGTTAGAGAACACGTCTGGTGAAGAGTGGAAACACTACTAACCTGCTAAACACCTGAAGGACAAACACCCAGACCTGCATGAGGAGTTCAAAGAACCACAGCTAATAACTTATATACCCATGAAAAAATAGCTCTGGAAAAAGCTATTATAAATATTAGTATTATAAATATAATATAATAAATAAGCTAAAAGAATATAATATGAAAATATTTTATTTTAGCTATTTAATGTTATAAAGATTACTGCATAGTAACAAACCCTTTAGAGACATTGGTCCTACTTCAGACAGGCTGGATCTAATGACATCTGTTGTATTTGGAAAAGTATCGAACTACATGGTGGTATCGGTATTGATAACAAAATGCTGGTATCGTGACAACACTACTTGGAAACAATAATTAGTTCCAGATTACTGATTACTTCCCTGAGAAAGTAATCCAGTTAATTTAGTGACTACTTATTTAAAAAAGTAATTAGTTACTTTACTTTAGTTCAAAAACATGATGCACAACAGTGAAGCAATAGATCTTTCAGCCTCATTCTATTCGTTCTGCAATCAGAACACACCTGACTGCAATGAGGGGCTTGTTATTGGGCTTTGTCACAACCTTGGTGATGACATCATCATTAGATTCTGGTATGTTGAAGCAGGGAGCGAACTAAAACATGCAAAACTGGGGCCCTCGAGGACCGAGGTTGGGCACCCCTGCTCTAATATGTCTCCCAGAAAGCCTTGCAGCCTCTCTGTAACCTGGTAGCCGAGCCGTTTTCATCGGGACAAGTCACGTTTCACACAGTGATCTACCGAGTGAGCATCGATATGAGCTAACCACTGTCATGTTAGTGATGCTAAACAGATGGCGTCGGCCGAGGTGTGCGCTCTACCGAGTGCTCGTTCTGGTTTATTTTGGTTTGTATGTATCTAATCTGCCCCCGGCTCGCTCAGTTGGTGGAGCATGAGACTCAGATCTCAAGGTAGAGGGTTCATGTCCCACGCCGGGCGCCACCTTCCCGTGGGCTCACCACCTGCAGAAAGGTTCTTAATGGGTGAATGTGATCTGGGTGACGGTGCTCAGACTGACACCCCCGCCACCCGGAAACAGATAAGAGGGAGAAAATGGATGGATGAATATATCTAACGTAATAAATCTAATCCAATCCAATCCAAACTGATGGAGTCAGATTTGAACAAGAAAAGAAAACAAGCAGCACACAGAAAGATTCACAGATTCTCTTTAGGATTTACTGTATATACCACAAAATGATTTGATGACTGTGTATTTTTTATATTTGACTTATTCTTCTTCATATGAAAAAATACTTGTGATATTACAATAAGGATTTTAAAAGCGGTTCTTTTCAATAAAAACAAATGTGTGTGATGTGACTTGTCTTTTAATGCTCCACACAGCCAGAGGGGTTCCAGTAAATGTAGCCTTATCTCCTGGATCTCCAGCATGCTGGTCAACAACGCTGGTTGTTACTCAAATTCAAGATTGTGATTATTTACATGATTTTCTGAAATTAATTACCTTGTGACGATTGAAATGAATATTGCATTGTGCATTTTTATTCTCAAAGTAATGCAATATAAATGAAGGCACGGTATAATTTGTTTGACAGACAATAACAATGATGAATCCCATCACACAGCAACAGTTAAACTCGTAGAAATCAGAACTTGATGATTAAAAGCTCCTATTTTGAAAGTATCAAGTGTTCATGTTAGCAAGTCTCAACAAAGTAAATCAGTCCCCAGACCTGCAAACTTTCCATTTATTGACACATATCTGTATTTCAGTATTTCAGGAGGTTGTGCTGTCATGAATTCACTTTCATGGTTATGACTGTTTTTGAAATAAACTACATTTTGTTTTATTTAAGAAGTGCTCCAAAAGACATAGAAAGTTGGTGTCATTATGTTTAATGAGAAATGTTTGATACTATTTTTCTTTGGTCTCTTAGATTTTTTCGCAATCGACGATCAACATGGATCTGACACAACTACTCCAACAGATCCGACAACAACACAGTCTGAAACAACTACTCCCACAGATCCAACAACAACACAGTCTGACACAACTACTCCCACAGATCCGACAACAACACAGTCTGAAACAACTACTCCCACAGATGTGACAACACAGCCTGAAACAACTACTATCAAAGATCTGACAACAACACAGTCTGAAACAACAACTTCCACAGATCCAACAACAACACAGTATGACACAACTACTCCCACAGATCCAACAACAACACAGTATGACACAACTACTCCCACAGATCTGACAACACAGCCTGAAACAACTACTTCCACGGATCTGACAACAACACAGTCTGAAACAATAACTTCCACAGATCCGACATCACAGTCTGAAACAACTACTCCCACAGATCCGACAACACAGTTTGAAACAACAACTTCCACGGATGACACAACAACACAGTCTGACACAACTACTCCCACAGATCCCACAACAACACAGTCTGATCCTACTACTCCCACAGATCTGACAAAACATTCTGAAAGAACCACTTCCACAGATCTGACAACACAGTCTGAAACAACTACTCCCACAGATCCGACAACACAGTCTGAAACAACTACTTCCACAGATCTGACAACAACACAGTCTGAAACAACAACTCGCACAGATCCAACAACAACACAGGATGACACAACTACTCCCACAGATCCAACAACAACACAGTCTGACACAACTACTCCCACAGATCCGACAACACAGCCTGAAACAACTACTTCCACGGATCTGACAACACAATCTGACACAACTACTCACACAGATCCGACAACACAGTCTGAAACAACTACTTCCACAGATGATACAACAACACAGTCTGACACAACTACTCCCACAGATCCGACAACAACACAGTCTGAAACAACTACTCCCACAGATGTGACAACACAGTCTGAAACAACTCCCACAGATCCAACAACAACACAGTCTGACACAACTACTCCCACAGATCCGACAACACAGTCTGAAACAACTACTTCCACAGATCTGACAACAACACAGTCTGAAATAAAAACTCCCACAGATCCAACAACAACACAGTCTGACACAACTACTCCCACAGATCTGACAACACAGCCTGACCCAACTACTTCCACAGATCTGACAACAACACAGTCTGAAACAACAACTTCCACAGATCCGACAACACAGTCTGAAACAACTACTACCAAAGATCTGACAACAACACAGTCTGAAACAACTTCTCCCAAAGATCCGACAACACAGTCTGAAACAACTACTTCCACAGATCTGACAACAACACAGTCTGAAATAACAACTCCCACAGATCCAACAACAACACAGTCTGACACAACTACTCCCACAGATCTGACAACACAGCCTGACCCAACTACTTCCACGGATCTGACAACAACACAGTCTGAAACAACAACTTCCACAGATCCGACAACACAGTCTGAAACAACTACTCCCACAGATCCGACAACACAGTTTGAAACAACAACTTCCACAGATGACACAACAACACAGTCTGAAACAACTACTCCCACAGATCCGACAACACAGTCTGAAACAACTACTTCCACAGATCTGACAACAACACAGTCTGAAACAACAACTCGCACAGATCCAACAACAACACAGTATGACACAACTACTCCCACAGATCCCACAACACAATCTGAAAGAACCACTTCCACAGATCTTACAACACAGTCTGAAACAACTACTCCCACAGATCTGACAACACAATCTGACACAACTACTCACACAGATCCGACAACACAGCCTGAAACAACTACTTCCACATATCTGACAACACAGTCTGAAACAACTACTTCCACAGATCCGACAACACAGTCTTTAACAACTACTCCGTCAGATCCGACAACACAGTATGAAACAACAACTTCCAGAGATGATACAACAACACAGTCTGACACAACTACTCCCACAGATCCCACAACAACACAGTCTGACACAACTACCCCCACAGATCCCACAACAACACAGTCTGACACAACGACTCCCACAGATCCGATAACACAGTCTGAAACAACCACTTCCACGGATCTGACAACACAGTCTGAAACAACTACTTCAGCAGATCTGACAACAACACAGTCTGAAACAACAACTCCCACAGATCCGACAACACAGCCTGAAACAACTACTCCCACAGATCCGACAACACAGTCAGAAACAACTACTTCCACAGATGCAACAACAACACAGTCTGAAACAAGTACTCCCACAGATCCGACAACACAGTTTGAAACAACAACTTCCACGGATGACACAACAACACAGTCTGACACAACTACTCCCACAGATCCCACAACAACACAGTCTGATCCTACTACTCCCACAGATCCGACAACACAGTCTGAAAGAACCACTTCCACAGATCTGACAACACAGTCTGAAACAACTACTCCCACAGATCTGACAACACAATCTGACACAACTACTCACACAGATCAGACAACACAGTCTAAAACAACTACTTCCACAGATGATACAACAACACAGTCTGACACAACTACTCCCACAGATCACAAAACAACACAGTCTGAAACAACTACTCCCACAGATGTGACAACACAGTCTGAAACAACTCCCACAGATCCAACAACAACACAGTCTGACACAACTACTCCCACAGATCCGACAACACAGTCTGAAACAACTACTTCCACAGATCTGACAACAACACAGTCTGAAATAACAACTCCCACAGATCCAACAACAACACAGTCTGACACAACTACTCCCACAGATCTGACAACACAGCCTGACCCAACTACTTCCACGGATCTGACAACAACACAGTCTGAAACAACAACTTCCACAGATCCGACAACACAGTCTGAAACAACTACTACCAAAGATCTGACAACAACACAGTCTGAAACAACTACTCCCACAGATCCGACAACACAGTCTGAAACAACTACTTCCACAGATCTGACAACAACACAGTCTGAAATAACAACTCCCACAGATCCAACAACAACACAGTCTGACACAACTACTCCCACAGATCTGACAACACAGCTTGACCCAACTACTTGCACGGATCTGACAACAACACAGTCTGAAACAACAACTTCCACAGATCCGACAACACAGTCTGAAACAACTACTCCCACAGATCCGACAACACAGTTTGAAACAACAACTTCCACAGATGACACAACAACACAGTCTGACACAACTACTCCCACAGATCCCACAACAACACAGTCTGATCCTACTACTCCCACAGATCCGACAACACAGTCTGAAAGAACCACTTCCACAGTTCTGACAACACAGTCTGAAACAACTACTCCCACAGATCCGACAACACAGTCTGAAACAACTACTTCCACAGATCTGACAACAACACAGTCTCAAACAACAACTCGCACAGATCCAACAACAACACAGTATGACACAACTACTCCCACAGATCCAACAACAACACAGTCTGACACAACTACTCCCACAGATCCGACAACACAGCGTGAAACAACTACTGTCACGGATCTGACAACAACACAGTCTGAAACAAAAACTTCCACAGATCCGACAACACAGTCTGAAACAACTACTCCCACAGATCCGACAACACAGTTTGAAACAACAACTTCCACGGATGATACAACAACACAGTCTGACACAACTACTCCCACAGATCCCACAACAACACAGTCTGATCCTACTACTCCCACAGATCCCACAACACAGTCTGAAAGAACCACTTCCACAGATCTTACAACACAGTCTGAAACAACTACTCCCACAGATCTGACAACACAATCTGACACAACTACTCACACAGATCCGACAACACAGCCTGAAACAACTACTTCCACATATCTGACAACACAGTCTGAAACAACTACTTCCACAGATCCGACAACACAGTCTTTAACAACTACTCCGTCAGATCCGACAACACAGTATGAAACAACAACTTCCACAGATGATACAACAACACAGTCTGACAAGACTACTCCCACAGATCCCACAACAACACAGTCTGACACAACTACCCCCACAGATCCCACAACAACACAGTCTGACACAACGACTCCCACAGATCCGATAACACAGTCTGAAACAACCACTTCCACGGATCTGACAACACAGTCTGAAACAACTACTTCCACAGATCTGACAACAACACAGTCTGAAACAACAACTCCCACAGATCTGACAACACAGCCTGAAACAACTACTCCCACAGATCCGACAACACAGTCAGAAACAACTACTTCCACAGATGCAACAACAACACAGTCTGACACAACAACTCCCACAGATCCGACAACACAGTCTGAAACAACTACTCCCACAGATGATACAACAACAAAGTCTGAAACAACTACTCCTACAGATCCGACAACACACTCTGAAACAACTACTCCCACAGATCCGACAACACAGTCAGAAACAACTACTTCCATAGATGCAACAACAACACAGTCTGACACAACAACTCCCACAGATCCGACAACACAGTCTGAAACAACTACTCCCACAGATGATACAACAACACAGTCTGAAACCACTACTCCCACAGATCAAACAACAACGCAGTCTGACACAACTACTCCCACAGAGCCGACAACACAGTCTGAAACAACAACTTCCACGGATGACGCAACACAGTCTGAAACAACTACTTCCACAGATTATACAACAACACAGTCTGACACAACTACTCCCACAGATCCGACAACACAGTCTGAAACAACAACTTCCACGGATGACACTACACAGTCTGAAACAACTAATTCCACAGATTATACAACACAGTCTGATCCTACTACCCCCACAGATCCCACAACAACACAGTCTGACACAACGACTCCCACAGATCCGATAACACAGTCTGAAACAACCACTTCCACGGATCTGACAACACAGTCTGAGACAACTACTTCCACAGATCTGACAACAACACAGTCTGAAACAACAACTCCCACAGATCCGACAACACAGCCTGAAACAACTACTCCCACAGAATTGACAACACAGTCAGAAACAACTACTTCCACAGATGCAACAACAACACAGTCTGAAACAAGTACTCCCACAGATCCGACAACACAGTTTGAAACAACAACTTCCACGGATGACACAACAACACAGTCTGACACAACTACTCCCACAGATCCCACAACAACACAGTCTGATCCTACTACTCCCACAGATCCGACAACACAGTCTGAAAGAACCACTTCCACAGATCTGACAACACAGTCTGAAACAACTACTCCCACAGATCTGACAACACAATCCGACACAACTACTCACACAGATCCGACAACACAGTCTGAAACAACTACTTCCACAGATGATACAACAACACAGTCTGACACAACTACTCCCACAGATCCGACAACAACACAGTCTGAAACAACTACTCCCACAGATGTGACAACACAGTCTGAAACAACTCCCACAGATCCAACAACAACACAGTCTGACACAACTACTCCCACAGATCCGACAACACAGTCTGAAACAACTACTTCCACAGATCTGACAACAACACAGTCTGAAATAACAACTCCCACAGATCCAACAACAACACAGTCTGACACAACTACTCCCACAGATCTGACAACACAGCCTGACCCAACTACTTCCACGGATCTGACAACAACACAGTCTGAAACAACAACTTCCACAGATCCGACAACACAGTCTGAAACAACTACTACCAAAGATCTGACAACAACACAGTCTGAAACAACTACTCCCACAGATCCGACAACACAGTCTGAAACAACTACTTCCACAGATCTGACAACAACACAGTCTGAAATAACAACTCCCACAGATCCAACAACAACACAGTCTGACACAACTACTCCCACAGATCTGACAACACAGCCTGACCCAACTACTTGCACGGATCTGACAACAACACAGTCTGAAACAACAACTTCCACAGATCCGACAACACAGTCTGAAACAACTACTCCCACAGATCCGACAACACAGTTTGAAACAACAACTTCCACAGATGACACAACAACACAGTCTGACACAACTACTCCCACAGATCCCACAACAACACAGTCTGATCCTACTACTCCCACAGATCCGACAACACAGTCTGAAAGAACCACTTCCACAGTTCTGACAACACAGTCTGAAACAACTACTCCCACAGATCCGACAACACAGTCTGAAACAACTACTTCCACAGATCTGACAACAACACAGTCTGAAACAACAACTCGCACAGATCCAACAACAACACAGTATGACACAACTACTCCCACAGATCCAACAACAACACAGTCTGACACAACTACTCCCACAGATCCGACAACACAGCGTGAAACAACTACTGCCACGGATCTGACAACAACACAGTCTGAAACAAAAACTTCCACAGATCCGACAACACAGTCTGAAACAACTACTCCCACAGATCCGACAACACAGTTTGAAACAACAACTTCCACGGATGATACAACAACACAGTCTGACACAACTACTCCCACAGATCCCACAACAACACAGTCTGATCCTACTACTCCCACAGATCCCACAACACAGTCTGAAAGAACCATTTCCACAGATCTTACAACACAGTCTGAAACAACTACTCCCACAGATCTGACAACACAATCTGACACAACTACTCACACAGATCCGACAACACAGCCTGAAACAACTACTTCCACATATCTGACAACACAGTCTGAAACAACTACTTCCACAGATCCGACAACACAGTCTTTAACAACTACTCCGTCAGATCCGACAACACAGTATGAAACAACAACTTCCACAGATGATACAACACAGTCTGACAAGACTACTCCCACAGATCCCACAACAACACAGTCTGACACAACTACCCCCACAGATCCCACAACAACACAGTCTGACACAACGACTCCCACAGATCCGATAACACAGTCTGAAACAACCACTTCCACGGATCTGACAACACAGTCTGAAACAACTACTTCCACAGATCTGACAACAACACAGTCTGAAACAACAACTCCCACAGATCCGACAACACAGCCTGAAACAACTACTCCCACAGATCCGACAACACAGTCAGAAACAACTACTTCCACAGATGCAACAACAACACAGTCTGACACAACAACTCCCACAGATCCGACAACACAGTCTGAAACAACTACTCCCACAGATTATACAACAACACAGTCTGAAACAACTACTCCTACAGATCCGACAACACACTCTGAAACAACTACTCCCACAGATCCGACAACACAGTCAGAAACAACTACTTCCACAGATGCAACAACAACACAGTCTGACACAACAACTCCCACAGATCCGACAACACAGTCTGAAACAACTACTCCCACAGATGATTCAACAACACAGTCTGAAACCACTACTCCCACAGATCAAACAACAACGCAGTCTGACACAACTACTCCCACAGAGCCGACAACACAGTCTGAAACAACAACTTCCACGGATGACACAACACAGTCTGAAACAACTACTTCCACAGATTATACAACAACACAGTCTGACACAACTACTCCCACAGATCCGACAACACAGTCTGAAACAACTTCCACGGATGACACTACACAGTCTGAAACAACTACTTCCACAGATTATACAACACAGTCTGATCCTACTACCCCCACAGATCCGACAACACAGTCTGAAAAAACAACTTCCATGGATCTGACAACAACACAGTCTGACACAACTACTCCCACAGATCCGACAACACAGTCTGAAACAACAACTTCCTCAGATCCGACATCAACACAGTCTGACACAACTACTCCCAGAGCTCTGACAACAACACAGTCTCCAGACAGTACTTCAATATCTGACCAAAGTAGTACTACAGAAGCAGTATCCACCAGTCCTGGTACGACTGACTCAACACCACAGCCAACATCTTCAAGTGGTTCAGCATCAACTACAACTACTCCCACAGCTCTGACAACAACACAGTCTCCAGAGAGTACTTCAACATCTGATCCAAGCAGTACTACAAAAGCAGTATCCACCAGTCCTGGTAGTACTGACTCAACACCACAGCCAACATCTTCAAGTGGTTCAGCATCAACTACTCCACAGTCTGAGACAACCAACAGCACAACATCACAGTCTTCTACACCAATTCCAAGCACTCCACCTGTTTGTCCCCCTGAATTTGTCTTTAACGGAACCAGCTGTGTCTGTCCTCCTGGGTTCACTGGAGACCGTTGTCAATATGTTGAAAATGTTATCGCAGGTAATGTCCCCTCATTCAAAGTTTCTTCTTCGCTTCCTCTCAAATGATTTGGAGTATTTGCTTTCTCAACTCTTAACTGCAACTCATGTTTCATTTTGAACTTTTTTCAGATACATTGGAGAGGTCAGTTGAAGTTAATGTGGTCATTGAAGAGGAGTATGATGAAAACCTTGCTGATCCAACAACACCTGAATACAAAGATTTTGTTCAACGGTTCACCACAACGGTAAATCAAACAACAAAAAACTAGGGATTTCTTAAAAACCTCTCTCTTTCTTTGGCTTTTTATGTATCTTACATTACTTTATAGTGCATCAACAAACAATAAGTATGTTTTCACATTATTGTCTAGTTTTTCCTTTTATTGTAAACTGGAAACTCTGTGACCACCATTGACTTCAACATACAATAAAGGTTTTTAAAACATGTTTGAGGAAATAGCTGAAAGTCTTGGTAGACGTCGTCTCCTTCAGATCTTTCTCCCTTCATGCAAATCCACAAAGACACAATTATACCATCATGACTCTCTGGGAGTGATTGCCTCCCCATCACTTCCAGCACCCTTTGCTTTTCTTTAGGCTCCTGTAGATCACTGATATAGAGTAAATTTAGAGCCAATCAGATACCTTCCTGCTGGAGCCATTACACAGGGGTAATAGTTTAGAAAGTGGGGAGTTACAAACATACATGCTCATATATACACATCATACTTTTTGTCTTTCTAAAACACTGTTTTATCACCATTTCAGATGATGATATATTACCGTCTAAAGATGATATCAAACCTGGAAGGCGTCATCGTGACAAACATCAGGTAAATGGTTACTATATTTTTACTGTTAAATGTGGTGAATTGAAGTTGTCATTGTAATATTGCGCTGACTTTCCTTCCTCCCAAAAGAAGAATTTTATCATCTTGTGGCTTCTTGTTTTCTCAGCCGAGGACATCCAATGAGGAGAATGTTAGATAACACTGTGGCGGTGGTAAGCAAAGGCACTCCAACTTTTCTCAACAGCATATCAATCTGTAGGCTCCTTAAATATGAACACAAGTCATAGATAAATGTGTTCTCATTTCAGATGAAAGTTTCAGAAGAAGTCATCAAACCAAGAACTGAAAGGTAAATAAATGCACTGATACAATACGAAGAAAGACGTCATGAATTGTAACATGTTCTGCTATTGACAGAGTTGTTAAGAGGTGTCTGTTGCTCTTCACACAAATTCATTGGATTCTCAAAGGTGGAACTTTTCACAAACTGAAATAAAGCGACTTTTCAATGGAATAAGATTTATATGCAAGAAGTGGTTTTACAACGAAAACAATACGTTTTTTCTTTTAGTTAGATGGAACACGATGATGTTTAATTAATGGCATACAAGCCATTCTAACATTTCTTCAAAGTGTGTATGTGTGTGGCCACTCTTCATCATTAACTCCAAGGGCAGTTTTTGAACAGACATTGGTCGACAGTCTTCTCCAGGCTGTAGCTTCTCCCTCCTGCTTGTTCAATTCCAGTCAGCTTTCAATCAGCTTGATTTGATCCGGCACTCTGAGCTGCAGTGCTTCCACCAACCACCTTCTCTGGTATCCCCTCCTCTCAGGGCGCTCAATAAAGGCGCTTTTCCACTCATTCCTAGACAGCCTTTCTTGACTTGACTCTATTGGCTATTGACGCTTTTCCACTACTTCCTCCTCAGCCTTGTTCGACCCGCCTCACCTTTCAGGCTTTTCCACTACGTGTCCTCACTACCAGGTACTTTCGTGGTACTCACTCCACCGAGGTGTTAAGCGAGCTAAGGCGAGTAGACAATGGGACGTTGGCAGACGGCAGGCCGCTGATTGGGCACCGCGTCACGACACAGATGAGTCAGAGGGCGACTCATTCACCCCGCCATTTTTAAAACCTGAACACAACAAGAATGCTCACAGAGATGATGGCCAACCAGAGTATTCAGCGCTACTGAAGTGTTTGGAGGAACTGGTTTGCCTGTTAACTCGTCACTGTCTTCCTTGAGCTTCCGCTTTTTACAGCAAATGTTAAAAACTCCACCAAAATCCATATCTGTCCTAGTGAACGTCTTTTAACCGCATTTCCATTAAAGTTTAAAGTATCATACTGTTTGTCTTATGATACTTGGTCACCTGCTGCTAACAGCTGGTGGAAGAAGTCATCAGTTAACCGGGGCACCAATGAAACCGAAACATCGGACAGTGAAGCGCCATCGTAACAATCCATATTTTGTCATAATATAAATAAATATATAAAAATATATACTATTTAATTTATTATTTGAGCTGATATCCAACGCACATTTACTCTGCATCATATTGGGGATGATTACTTGCGCATGACGGGGAAAAGGTCCGATGACTCCGCTCATGCCGTGGTTGTACAATATTGCAATGGAAAACGACCGAGGCTAAGTCGAGTAGAGGTGAGGCAAGGCAAGTTGAGTTGAGTTGAATAGGGCTGAGTAGGTACTCGTGGAAAAGCACCATAAATGTCTCCTGAACAATTGCCAAGTCAGCAGTTTTACCCATATTGAAAATTGTTGTTACATAGCCTTGTTTCCTACAGGGGTGGGCTGACAAAATTGACTTAAACCCACTGAAAGACTCTCAATTTACACTGAGGGATGCCATATATTAATGAAAATACAATACAAGTTTTCTATGTATGCCTGATGTTGGACAAAATGCACTTCAATGTATTACATTACATCCACGCCAGACTCAGACAAACACACCTTTAGGGTACAATCCTGCAGGTACATGGAGAACGTGCAAACACAAGTGAGGAAATCGCATCTTATAATTGTAATTTTTGACATTGTTTCAGTTTCAGTGTTAGTGTCACACATGAAGTCATCTTGCAATTGGCAAATAATGGCAGCATTGAAGAAATATATGGACAAAGCTTTGATGCTATTGAGACGGCTAATAAAGACCTTGTCAACTGCACAGGTAAAGTACAGAACAATCTGAACAATCTCTGAAATCTGAACTTTATTAAATTGAAAGATTAGATCATGTTTATGTAACTGATCAGATGTTTTCTTTGTTTTACCAATTTTCAGGTTGTCCATTTAATGTCACTGAAGAGCCCAAATGTATTGAAATGAAGGTCTCTTTAGAAGGTAAGGTGTTTGTGTGTGCGCGTTTTCGTAAAAGAAACACAGGGACTGGTAGATGATGGTCTTTATCTGACTAATGCAGCAAGAAGTTGAAGTTAGTTTGGGTAATGTCAAATGTCGATAAAAAAATAGGGTGGATCAAAAGATGTCTTCCATCATTTTATGGGTCAGGTGTCCATCCATTCATCTTCTAAACTGGTTTGCAGTAGCCAATCCCTACTAGCTGTGGGAAAGAGCAGGGTACACAATGGAAATAACAACATTAACAATACATTTTATTTGTCAGCGCCTTTCAAACACCCAGCACTTTACATTACATGTTAAACAAGCAGTTTAAAACAAGTAAAAACATATTCATAGTAATAAAAGCAAAAAAACATAGACTGACAGTTTTAAGATGAATAGG
Organism: Lipophrys pholis; assembly: GCF_963383615.2. Lineage (NCBI taxonomy): Eukaryota > Metazoa > Chordata > Actinopteri > Blenniiformes > Blenniidae > Lipophrys > Lipophrys pholis. The sequence continues at coordinate 7,870,020 of NC_137646.1, read as the reverse complement.
CTTGTCTGAAAAGGTATAAGACAGTCCACTACAGAGCACTGTCTTTATGTTAGTGAATCTTACACACTCTGTAGTACAGTTGAATGTCAATACTGCACATTTCTGACCTGATCAAACTAACAAAAGTGTCTTTGTTTGTCCCTCCAGGTGTTTGTGGAATGAATCCAGAATTTTCTGTGTATTATGAGGTTTTTGAAATCAGAGGATTATTGACATGCGTGACTGTATGTCACCACCTCCACTCAGCTTCTAAAACCTGCTATAATCAGGGAATCTGCACTGTGCACAGGGATGTTGGACGTATATGCAAGTAAGTTGACTTCAGGATCATGACAGTTGTTCTTTTGTTACATTTAATAGATGATAAATAGGAACAGATGCTTTCTTTGAGCAAATATATGTCTAAACTTGAGTTTTTAAATTGTGCAACACACAAAAGACGGTGATCATACGATGAACAAAGAGAACAAAGAAAGTTGCCACCTAACATTGACCAATATTCATGTTTTCTCAGATCTCTGCTGAAACTCTCTGCTCAAGTTCAGTCTAGTTATCACCACCCGTCTTCTATGTCGATCTTCCTCTGCTCAGTTTTAAACCAATTAATTATGAAGAAATTGTCTGGATTACAATGTCTCATCTGCATTTCAGTGGAAACTTGATGGAGAATGTGTTTGAACAGATGATTGTCTTTACAGATTGTGTCGGACACCTTTAGAAATGTTTGTTGGCTGCAGTTATTTATTGTCTAATTTGGAAATATTGGGTCAATAACATGTCGGTTTTCATTTCGCTCCTTGTCTTCGACTCATTTTAACTACATTTTCACAGAGATTTAAATCAGAGGTATAAAAACTATGGCTTGCAGGCTTAAATTGGCCTTCCACTGCAATGTAATGCCAAGGGAAGTTGACATTACAAAAATAAAAAGACATAGAAATGATTCTGAGCTTTCTGTCTGATTAAAATATGCTTGTGAACCCCAACACCAAGAAACATATCTTCACTTCACTATCAGCAGCTACCAAACTATTATTTTTGCCATTTCATTTTTTACTGTCTCTGATGTTTGATTTCTATTTTTTTCCCCATTTTAAAACACTGTCTCCATTTTTGAAGAGTGTTTCTTCAATAGAGTTCTTTTTTTTTTTTTAATCCGGGTGAATATTTACTTTGAATTCATTTATTTTTTTTAATCCGGGTGAATATTTACTTTGAATTCATTTTTTTTTTTTTTTTTCTGCTTTATTTCATTCTCAGGTGTCTGGATCTGGATTCCACTTGGTATATGGGCGATGACTGTCAGTTTCCGATCCAGAGGACAGCTTTCTATGCTGGCTTGAATGTGACGCTCCTCTTCCTGCTGCTGGTTGTTGCATCTCTGACTGTTTATGTGGTGACCAACAGACGCAAGCAAACAAAGTAAGCTGACATGTTGGTACTGCTTCACAAGAGGAGAAACAAACACTTCCAAATCATCTTTACTCATTCATTATTATTTGTAATTATTCTGTGCAGTCTAAATCTAACAAGTTCATGTGTAGCATTAGCTCGTGGCGACATGTTAGCATTGACCTGACACTAAAGACTTGATTTTCTTGATGTGCAAATTCTTTGTGGATATTTCACACACAGCTGTGCTCTTATCCACGATTCCATTTCACAGTTTTTAGAATGAAACGTTCGTTTCACATTAGTTAGCTGCTAATGTTAGCTTAGCGTCTCTCCACACTGATGCAGCGGTATTGTCGCTGAAAGAAAGAGCGGGAATGGTCTTCAAACTCAGACTTTATTCAATAAAACAAATGGTTCCTGTGGGCCGTAACCACGGCAGAACCGAACAAGGCTGGCGAGCCGCTAACTCTCAGCATGCTCTCCAGATCTGTTCTCACTCCACTCAACTCCCTCCACAGTCCAGCTCCTCAAACACTGCCCCTCTAGGCCCGCTCTCTAGACCCTCCACCAAATCAATAAGTACAACATCTAATTTCATTTATTAACAGGATATAACCTCTGAACTCACGGAAAACATTACAGTCACTCCAGGACGATCAGTATATTAAGGTTCATTAATCAAAATGTTAAAGTCCCAGCACTGTGTCTTTTAAGGACTGTACATCAGTCTACCTGCTGTAGTGAAAAATGACTGATGCTCAACAGCCAAGCTGCTCTTTTAATTAATCAGAACGTCACCTAACTATCATGTATAAATGTTTAAACCCTGCAGACCATTCACTCATTATGAAAGTCATTCATTGCGGTTATCAATTCTTTCAATTCGCGATCATCAGCCTCTGGACCGTAACATTTGTTTAGTTTGCTTAAAATACGTATAACTCAAGCTTCCTGGTTAACAGTTTACTTTCATAACACAGACAAGATTGCTGTGTGTTATGTGTTGCTTTGTGGGTGACATATATATAAACCCAATTATATCTGATTCCACAGGAAGAAAGACGTGAAAGAGAAGCTGGTGAACCAGTGGCTGAATGAAGACTTTGAATGGACCAGATCCAAGAGTGCAATCAGTACAATCAATGCTGGTCAGTATTTAATCTCCAGTCACATTAACATCATTATTCAGGCTCAACTTCTTTCATAACGTTTGATGAAATGTATTATTTTGGTGATTATTTGACTGTTTTAAAGTGTGTGTGATGAAACTTTTGCATTAATTCTTCTTTTATCACGTAAACATATTTAATCCTTCACAGGATTACCACAAATGTACAAATTTTAATTACTGAATTGCCATTTCATGTATTTGATTGTTTAATAGTTCACATGGCTTCCATTAAACCGGGGGTGTCCAACTCTGGTCCTGGAGGGTCCTGCATGCTTTAGATGTCCCCCAGCTTCAGCACACCTGAATCTAATGAAGAACTCTTCATTAAAATTGTACAAGAGCCCGTTAAGGAGTCCTTATTATTATCAACTGGGAGAGAGCTAGAACATGCAGGATGCTGAACCTCCAGGACTACAGGATGCATGGTTTTATACTGGAACAACAGTGAGATTAAAAAATGTGGCTTTAGTGGAAGTCAATGGGACATTTTTGGGCATGAAAGGGTTGATAGGAAATTTCTGACACTGCATGACAAATACAAATGTAATCAAGTCAATTTTGTTGTTAATCTTTGACGTGTCTAAGACTTTAAAGGAGACATATCATGCTTTTAAATCCTTCCTTTTTACATATAAATCATACAGTTGTGGTCTATATAAAGCGGAACTGCAATGCTTGGGTCTGAATTCCTCATTATTAGAGCTCCACAGGCCCCCTTTCAACCCCTTTTCTGATGCGCTTCTGAGAGCAACTCGTTTTGGGGCGGTCTCTTCAAATGCAAATGAGACACTTCATACCCCGCCTCCTCTCCAGGTTGCAGAGGTGACACTCGGTTCAACGCCACCCTGTTCGGCCATCTTTGTAGTTTGATAGAACAGATACAATTATCTAGCGGCGCAGAAACTTTATATTCACACATTATTTACAAAATGTCAACAACGGAAGATTTGTCCATCCAGCCATACATGTTGGAGCCAGAGTCGGACCCAGCGGAGCGAGATGAAAATGACGATGATGCACCTACAGAACAACGTCTTCATATGGATGTAACGCAATGGTGTGTTACTATATTTACACTAACTTCTCCATCCATGCCCACTATTACAATACTGCCTGTATTACAACGACTATTTAACACAGAAGTTACATTATAATCTAAAACGAGCACACAGCGCTAACATATGAAGACGGTGCAACTGCTAATGCTAACAAAACAATGACAGGGACGTCTTATCATCACACTTTTTAGCGTTATATACAGCTTACCGAAGTGCTCTGTTCGTCGTCTCCATAGATAGAAGGAACTGACCGCTCAATCAGACGAAGTCTTTCTGCAAATCCTTCTTTATACTGGCGGAGGTTGCTGAAGTAGTCATTCTTGAAGTGATTCGCGCACACAAAAATGACCTTACCCACAGATGTGGGTACATTTCTGTGAAAAATAAAACTCAACCAGGCACTTCGAAAAGGTTCTGATGCTGGGAGACGGTGTAACGAAGCTTGTGGGTTACTACATCCAACAACCGAACATTTCGACTTATCCTCTCGTAACTTCGGCATCGTTGAGGTTGGACTACAAAATCGCAGCGAGAAACAAAAATTGCGGATTGCTTGAAGTGTCGATGTTCTAATTTGGCAGTTCCGCTGCGAATACTGTGACGTCATTGTTCAAAAAACGTAATAGAGAATAGAAAAATCGAAACAGATTGCAAAATATGACCAAAACAGAATATAAAGATATCAACGGAGCACCTGAAGAGACTACTTTGAACTTTTCTGTACTTCTAAACACTCTAAATATACAACAAAATGCATTTAAGGGCTAAAAAAGTGGATTTAGCATGATATGTCCCCTTTAATCACCACCAAAGCCCCTTCAACCTATTTATTTTATTGAAGATTGAAATAAGGTCTTGTCCTTTTTAAGGTCCATGAAGATTAACATGATTTCTAAATATCCTTCCTCACACATGATCAATCAGCCTTCTCCAGTGAGGATCCAGGTGAAAATGGACAACCGACTCCACTCTACCAGATGACCCGGCCCTATTCAGTGAACACCTCGCTTTCGACTGAGACAGAAACTCCATTTCCTAGCAGGGGGTTGTCACAGTTTACCCCACCGGACCTACCCCACAACCAGCCGGTCAGTGATCACAGGCAGTGAAAATCTGGAGCTTTGTGCTGTTCAATACATTCTCACTCTCATTCTGATTGTTGTCCTTTTGTTGTCTTTATTTCCACAGATGAGAATCAGAGGCTCCTGGGAAGCTTGAAGGGATCCCCAAAACTCTGCTTTTAGTCACCTTATGTTGAAAAAGCTGATGACTGTAAACTATTTAAACTTTTCACACTAGCTGCTTATGTTCTCTCACAATTTATTTCTTGGTTTCTTTGTTTAATTAGACTAAGTGCACAGATACAACACTTTTTGCCTCTGTATTCAGTCATAGCACCCAAACAATGAACCAACATGTTCACTTCTCAAAAGTAGCCTCTGTTTGCTTTGAGGAAGCCGTCTGTGTCGAACTCTCATTAGAACATGGGCCACAAACAGCCCAGTTAATGTCATTTTACTGGTGAACTCACAATATGAAGATCCAGAGCTAACGCAGACCTGAAAGAAAACTGCTCCAACTCCACGAAGATGACTATCCGGCTGAAGACTGAAGCTACTTTAAGGAGTTTAAAGGATTGTGTTTAACTTTTTTTTTGCGTTGTTTTTTTTTTTTTTTTAAATCAAAAGAACAAGTGTATACGTTTTTGTGATTTGTATGTTTTGAAAAGTTTGCTTTTTTATTCCCTTAATTTAATTTATTAAAGAGATCATTGAGATCGCCTGCTCTTGTTGCACAACACTGTTTCACAACCTTTTTTTGCTCAGTCCCTTCGGCTGGACCCTCAAGGCCTCTTCATCCTCCATAAGAACAAGACAAAAGTTCAGCAGTGCAGGTCCTGCCGAACAAAATGACTTCATTTCCTTCGTCCAGCTCCCTCTGGCCGAAGAAATTAGTTTGGGCTGTACTAAGCGTCCTGGCCGAACTATGTGGGTGCCGCACTGCCGAAACTTCTGCAGTGCCGTGTGCTGTGCATGCGTGTTTCAGTTCGCTCATGACTATCAGTCATATTTTAATCATATTTAGCTTGTAACATCGCTACTGTACGAGCGCCGCAGCTCGTTAAAATGTCAGAGTGCAGGCTGACGTGATGCACCTGAACGCATCACGAACAGCAGTCAGCTCCTGTAGTTAAAACCAGACCAACATCGCGCTCTGACAAAAACTCTCTTTTATTACTGGAACAGTTCAGAGAAATGTATTTCTGAAAGCACTGGAGGACAGAAATAAACTGTGCAGTTGAAAAGTTTAAACGCCGCATCACAGACGTGTGGCTGCTGCAAGGGGGCGTGGCCTGTGAGTTCGGCAGCTTCTTATCGGAGTATGAACCGTCCTGCAGAAAAAGCTTTTTTTTCGGCAGCTGGTTGACATCACTGCCCAATTTTCTTCTTGTTCTTATGGGTTCAAAAATGGAGTATGCAGGGGCCTTAAAAAACCCTGTGGATTCCTTCACTACATTACTGTGAAGTTAAACCCTGGCAGACACACATACTGTCATCAGCACACATTAACATGAGAAAGAAAAGCACAGGGCAGTTTTCCACGTCTGATCTGGACTCCACAACAACACATACAGCCGTGTTTTAACTCAACTGGGCCAAACTGTAGTTTGTTGGCAAGGGAACATTAAGAAGAAGAAGAATCCTACTTTTATTAATCCCCTCAGGGTTTCTGGTTTGAGAACAGCACTGGTGCAAGCAATGATAGCTCCCTGGCTCATTAAGTGGCAGTGTGATTGATGGGTGTGGGTGCTTACAGCTTGGTGACCCCTGATCTAGGATGTGTGGACGAGGTGGAGTAGGTACTTGAGGGAGCAGGGAGCTGAAGTGCACTGGGTTCAAATCTCCGACAAGTAAATTCATGATCCTGGGTAACCTGAGTCTCACAGCAGAATCGTTAATCAGCTTTGACACCATGAACAGGTCAGTGAGGTTCACTTACAGGAAGTGGGAGGTTAATTTATGAAATGTGGATAGTCCTGGGTGGAGAGCCAGATGGGTTGCAACACTGTGGTATATATACACTCACTGGCCACTTTATTAGGTACACCTGTCCAACTGCTCTTTAACACAAATTTGTAATCAGCCAATCACATGGCAGCAACTCAATGCATTTAGGCATGTAGACATGGTCAAGACGATCTGCTGCAGTTCAAACCGAGCATCAGAATGGAGAAGAAATGGGATTTAAGTGACTTTGAACGTGGCTTGGTTGTTGGTGCCAGACGTGCTGGTCTGAGTATTTCAGAATCTGCTGATCTACTGGGATTTTCACCCACAACCATCTCTTGGGTTTACAGAGAATGATCCGAAAAAGAGAAAATATCCAGTGAGTGGCAGTTCTGTGGGCCAAATGCCTTGTTGATGCCAGAGGTCAGAGGAGAAAGGCCAGACTGCTTCGAGCTGATAGAACGGCAACAGTACCTCCAATAACCACTCGTTACAACCGAGGTATGCAGAAGAGCATCTCTGAACGCATAACATGTGGAACCTTGAGGCGGAGGGGCTACAGCAGCAGAAGACCACACCGGGTGCCACTCCTGTCAGCTTTAATTCAGATGTAGAGGCACTCACCTCCCACTTGGACTCATCCTGCCGAGCTATTTTAGATGTGGTGGCTCCGTTAAAAAGAAGGCTCTCCAAACATAAACCTGAGCCATGGATCGATGAAACCACTCGCGTTGTCAGACAAGAGTGCAGGAGAGCTGAGAGAAGTGGAAGAAGCATAAGTTACAGGTGTCCTTCCAGATGTTGAGGAACAGCTGGCTTTCTTATCGGAGAACTGAGAAAACTGCAAAAGCCAAATATTTGTCTGAAATCATCATCTCCAACTGTCACAATCCTCATGTTTTATTTAAAACCATAAACTCTGTTCTCAATGCTCCACAACCAGCCTGGAGAACTCCTCAGAGGTGTGTGAGAGCTTCCAGAGAACTCCTCAGAGGTGTGTGAGAGCTTCCAGAGAACTCCTCAGAGGTGTGAGAGCTTCCAGAGAACTCCTCAGAGGTGTGTGAGAGCTTCCGGAGATACTTCACTATAAGGTTGTGGACATTAGGACCTCCATTAGCAGTCCTGCTTATTACCCCTCTACCGCTGTCTCATGCTCTGCTGAGCTAGAGCAGTTTGAGCCGGTCAGCCAGCCTTATCTAACAGAGATCATTGGCCAGATGAAGCCTGCTGGATCCCCAATGATCCAGTTCCACCTCGTCTTTTTAAAGAGCTTCTTCCCACGTTGGCACCGTTTGTCCTCAACATTTTAAACAGCAGTTTGGTGAATGGGAGTGTCCCCGTGAGTTTTAAGCATGCAGTGGTGACACCTTTGATTAAAAAGCCTGGCTCAGACCCTCTGTGCTCTCAAACTTCAGGCCTTTCTCCAGGCTTCCTTTCCTTTCTAAGGTTTTGGAGAAAATAGTTTATCATCTCGCTGATGATAAACTCAGATGATAAGTCATTCTTGGATGAGCTCAACATCCCGGAGGTGTTTCAGTCTGGCTTTAAAACCCTTCCCAGCACTGAGTCGCCACTGTTGAAGGTTCTTAATGATCTCTTCCTGCCACAGACACTGCTTGCTTTGTTACTCTGGTTCTGTTGGACCTTCCAGCTGCCTTGGACACAGTGGACCATCAGATCCTCCTGTCTCGTCTGGAGACCTTGGTGGGCATAAGGGGAGTGCTTTAAAGTGGTTCAGGTCGTATTTAGCGGATAGAAGTTTCTGTGTCTGTGTTGGAACCGTAGACTCCTCTGCAGCACCTCTTCCATGTGAAGTGCCTCAAGGCTCTATACTTGGCCCTCTTCTATTCTCCCTCGACCTACTTCCCCTTGGATCGATTCTCCAGAAACATGGCATCCCTTTTAATTTTTATGCCGACGACAGCCAAATTAATTTTCCTCTGAATCAAGAAAATGCTTTTTCCACAAAGCCACTTCTTGACTGCCCCAATATTGTGGAATGACTTTCCTCTACACATCAAACAGGCTGACTCACTTCCTGTTTTTAAAACATCTCTAAATACACACTTCTCTTTGGCTTTTAACTCAGTCTGAGAGGTTGACTTTTATTGTTTTTAACATTTTTACTTATTTTTATTGTTTTTTTATTGCTTTATTTTGTTTTTATTGTTCTGTCTGTGTACAGCACTTTTGTCTGTGTACAGCACTTTGGCACACTGTGTTGTTTTTAAAGTGCTCTATAAATAAAGTTAGCAGTAGTACTAGTAGTAGCTAAGAACAGGAAACTGAGGCTACAATCCCCACAGGCTCACCAGCAATGGACAATAGAAGATTGGAAAAACGTTGCCTGGTCTGATGAGTCTCGATTTCTGCTGCGACATTCGGATGGTCGGGTCAGAATTTGGCGTCAACAACATGAAAGCATGAATCCATCCTGCCTTGTATCAACAGTTCAGGCTGCTGGTGGTGGTGTCATGGTGTGGGGAAGATTTTCTTGGCACACTTTGGGCCCCTTAGTACCAATTGAGCATCATGTCAACCGCCACAGCCTCCCTTAGTATTGTTGCTGACCATGTCCATCCCTTTATGACCACAGTGTACTCATCTTCTGATGGCTACTTCCAGCAGGATAACGCGCCATGTCATAAAGCACCAATCATCTCAGACTGGTTCCTTGAACATGACAGTGAGTTCACTGTACTCAAATGTCCTCCACAGTCACCAGATCTCAATCCAATAGAGCACCTTTGGGATGTGGTGGAACGGGAGATTTGCATCATGGATGTGCAGCCGACAAATCTGCAGCAACTGCGTGATGCTATCGTGTCAATATGGACCAAACTCTCTGAGGAATGTTTCCAGTACCTTGTTGAATCTGTGCCACAAAGGATTAAGGCAGTTCTGAAGGCAAAAGGGGTTCCAACCCGGTACTAGCAAGGTGTACCTAATAAAGTGGCCGGTGAGTGTATATATTATGGCATGTTGTTTAGTAAATAAATCTTTGAATATATTGAATGAACCTTGAATATATTAAATGAAAACTTGAATATATTGAGTGAACTTTGAATATATTGAATGAAAACTTGAATATATTGAATGAACTTTAAGTCCTTACTGACGTCAACAAAGCACTATCGCTTTCATTTTAAGCAATGAGGACATGATAAACTCAATAGCAAATGCTTGAAAAAATCTAATTACCTCACCAAACAATTATTTCTGACGAGGAAGTTTGGTTCCTTTTTAATCGTGGCAGACTGCCAACAGACCAGACTCTTTGTAAAGTTTGGACAGAGCTCTACCAGGCATGTAGAGGTGTAATAAACACACATGATCTATGCGCGCTCACGTCATGGACGACCTGAAGCCTTTATTTATACTTTCAACCTAATCTACGACAAAACTCGTGTATTGTGTATCGCCGTGCGTCATGGCACAGGCTGTGATAACCATGCATTTATTTTACACTATTTATTCATATATTTATAGTTGAGAGACAACATGTATGTCTTATACACAATGAAACTATGTACAGCGTTTAATACAGCAGTAAAAGACATTTTTAGTCTTATGGTAATTATCTCAATTAGATTATATCCGTGAGATTTGTCTGCCTGCAGTCCGCTGTGCCTAACGTGTCTAAGACTGACAACTACGTGTTGCCGTCGTGCCGATCATCAAATACGCTCACTTCGAAATACTTCGGGCTGTGTTGGGCTGTGAATGTGGTTTATTCTTTCTGTATCCAAACAATATATGAAGAGGTTCTGTTGCGCAGACAAATCCACAGTCCCGGAGAAGTGCCGCGTCAGAGTGCAGTGCCATTACGCAGGGTGATTCATTGTATTTTACATCCGATAAGTCACCTGAAAATGATACTAAGCTGGTACTGTATAAACATACAGACCTGTACACACAACAGTGTTCCGTTAATAGCTCAGCTTTTTTTTTTAAGAAGACGTGCTGTTAACGGGATCATAGCTTCTTTTCACACTTCTCTGTCCACAAAGCAACACACAGGAAAACAGCAAAACTCCGCCTGTGTTAAAATGTTGCTTTGTGTAATATAATTTAATTAACGCATATTTTTTTTTACATCAATACAGGAGTATAGTCGGACAATAGGTTGAAAGAATAAATAAATGCTGTAGTCCATCCATTACGTGCACACCGAACCACCACCCCCACCCCCACAACCCAAACTATTTCGAAGTTCGGTGGGGTAATGGATTTTTGTAAGCAATTGATATTGAGTTTATCATGACCTCGTTGCTTAAAATTGCAGCAACGACGTCCCGTATTGACTGACTTATTGCCACGTCCTGTTGCAGCTGCATCCACACATTGCAAATGACAAGATGGCGACAGTTGGGTTTTATTCAATATATTCAAACTTCAATCAATATATTCAAGTTTTCATTCAATACATTCAAAGTTCATTCAATATAATCCAGGTTTCATTCCATATATTCAAGGTCCACTAAATATATTCAAGCTTTCATTCAAGATATTCAAAGTTCAATTCAGGTATGGACTAGTCCCCCTGAACAGAGAGACCCCCCACAGCCGTCGCTGATTTGCTTTGTATTGCTTTTGTTTTTTCCAGACGGCTTGACTCATCCAGTAAATGCAATGACAAAAAGCAAATGGAAAAGACAAAGACAAGATAGAAAAAGAATATGACTACCTTTGTATATGGTAGTCATACACTTTGTCCTGTGATTCCATTATATATATATATCCATCCATCCATCCATTTTCTCCCGCTTATCCGTTTCCGGGTGGCAGGGGTGTCAGTCTGAGCACCGTCACTCAGATCACATCGCACCGATTAAAAACCTTTCCTGCAGGTGGTGAGCTCACAGGAAGGTGGCGCCCGGCGTGGGACACGAACCCACTACCTTGAGACTGTATATATATATATATATATATATATATTAGTGATTAATTGCACAATTTTCTGAAATTCTTTTGTGATTGTTTTCTACTTAAGACTAAAGCTTGGAATTAATGTGGACTCAACACACAGACACTAGAGTTTTAAATTCAAAGACGATTTTTCTAACATCTTTTCAGCTTTGAGTGAATGCTGTTTTCCTCTAAGTTTAGCAAAATAAATAAATGAATTGAAGAAACAAGTAAGTAAATCAATAAATATCTTTCTTATATCAACTAACAATAAACAGACATAAGTCTGGGTTTTGTTAGAGTGCAGGTCCACCACTTTGACAATTTTAATATTTCTAAAAACTAAGTTGCTTTCTTATTACATGAACAAAGTTGCAATAATATATCCCCAAACATATTGGACCTTTATTGTTCACTCCGTGTAACCCAATTGGAAAGTTAAGTTATGGCAGACTTGTATACTCAACAGGCACGTAGGCACGTACGCAGAAAGAGAGAGGGATGGGTGGCATGCACACTCTCGCACATACATGCAGGTGATCTGCTGCTCTGTAGCCACGGGGCCATAGACGGCTGGACTGGCAGCTGCACACAGTTCAGTTGGTCCAGTATTGGTGTGGAAGACAAATTCAGTGAAATAAGTTACTTTTTTTTATTGTCTTCTGGAGCGATGAACTGTTCAGTAAATTCTAATGTTATGTACTTTTCACCCCTTCTCATCCATAAATCTAAGCTTTCAATTTTCCTTAGACATGGTCAGGATGTTTCTGATTTCGCTTGTCTTTCATCACATATGTCCCCACATTTCTGGATCGTTTCTCTCACCTCTGGATTTAGCATTCACTCTGTAATTCTGCCACTCTCACATGGTCAGCAACATTTTATCCACAACTGCACACATTCGTTCACGTAGTTCAAATCACAAGTAGGAGCAAGACCGCTATGAGATAACAATGCTCTTTCTGCCAGCTTCAGTGTGATTTCCATGAAGGAACCAGCACACACACTCCAATGGGGTTTCCGTGGACAGGATATGATGAGGGATTGAACCCACATTGTCTTAAAAAAAGGGCTGCAGCTGCTGTTTTATGGTTTTACACTGCGGCTTTGCACAATGCGGTGATACTTTGAACCCATTATCAGACAATCAGTATCAATGTGTAATAAAAGCTGTTTAGGCTCTGTTATGTAATGCGGACTTATCTTCCTGTGACATGATGCACACCTTTACTGTGGATGTGTGCAGTTAGAGAGATCTCCACCATCACGGTCAGTCCTTTTCCAGAGCCCGCACTGACACATCCTGACAGATGAGGTAGTTTCACATTCTCAGTAACTGGATTAGGACATCTCTTCATTGACTTTCTTTACATACTGTAGTAACTTTGGGTTATGGAGTTTTCGTCACAGTGGTTCATAATCTGTGCTCTCCTCATCTGCTCCTGCTCAGCTCAAGGTAAAGAAAATTTGAATTTTTCATCTGTATGAATTTTATCATGTGTTAAAATCTGTTTATTAAAGATGATGTTATACACAGTGGAGATTATCTCATTAGTTTTTGGGGGTTTTATGAGTCATGAATCAAAAAAAAGAATATTGTTGTATTCAAATTCAGTTTGGGTTGCAGTCAACCTGTTTTGTTACTAATGGGATGGATCTTGAATTGTTGTCTACATTAATTATTACTGATGTAAGAATTCTCATATTGGTGGTGCTCAGCGTGACATTTCTTACGGGAGTGGGTTGTGTGTGTGTGTGTGTGTGTGTGTGTGTGTGTGTGTGTGTGTGTGTGTGTGTGTGTGTGTCAATTGAGGTTAAAGCTTGTTTGGACTAGTGGAATCAATGTGATGTAAATTCCTTCCAACTTGCTTCAAAGCTCTAGTTAATGTTCTCTCTTGTCAGTTGATATGAAAACACCGCTCTGACCTGAACAACGTTATGTGATATGAAATGTGGAATAGGAAGTGTTCAGCATCAGGCGGTCAGGGGTAAGAGACCTCGGGCTGGTCAAACATGCAGAATGTGGCTCAGTCAGTTTATAGCTGTCACACCCATGGTCGCATTTAACAGTAACTTGAGTCATGCTGGAAACGAATGAAACGTAGTCGTGTAGAAGAAGCTGCTTTCATGAGCACAGCCGAGAGCTTTCAAGCTTGGGCTTGAAAACACCAGTTAATCATCTGAAAAAGTTGATCTTCAGCAAAAAAGAAAATGAAGGAGGAGGTTGGAGGTGAAAAGGCATCTGACCTTTGTACTCAAGGTTGGAATTTATATCCTCAGTGAAATTAGACTTAAAATGAAGTCACAAGATTTAGATTTTTTAAAAGGAAATACTTTATGAGCCTCCAGACACTTCAACTGTACTGGAAGTTTCCATAAAGATGTCTAATAATTTTACGTTTACATTTAAACAGGATTTAATCCTGATCCACACTGATTGTTGCATGAATGTGGCTCGCCCCTCTCTCACAAGTGTGCATGCTCAGGCTGTAGCTGCATTCATTAAGACCACAGGATTTCTATATTGACTGGAGCTTGCAGCCCAAAGTCCCACTACAGCGTCATTTGGAAGCTGAGAGCTTCCACTGGATGGAGCCAGTTTAGACACTGTTTGACAGAAACAGAGCAAGTCGTGACAAATGGCAGCTTATGTGCCACTACAGCCTAAGGGTTAAGAATCAAAATGAATTAGGTCGATTATTTACTGGTGTATAAGTCTGAAACTCTTGCTTTATCGGAGAAACTGGAGGTAACTGGTGATAAAATGAGTGATGTGGCATCAAAAACCTCCCTTGTGTCTCATGGTGCTGCTGGCATACTGCCAGAATTCCTGTCTTGCAAGTGGTAGACCTGGGTTTGATTCCTGGTCTTGACAACGTTTTGTTATTTAAATTATATATTTTTTTGATTAAATGTATCCCGGTGCTCAACCTTTTCACGGGATTGGCGCCGATATGGTTGTTGTACTGTTGTGGCTAAAAAGTTGTGAAAAATGCTGCTCTGAGTCTGGTTTTCTGTGGAAAGCTCCAGTTAATTTGAATACATCTTAAACCGTCCTTTGAGATATGATTTAGAACCCTCCCCTGAATGCCCGGGACAATCTGTGAATGTCAGTTGTTATTTTGATAAGTGACTACCACTGAACTTAAAGATATTCCACCAGAGTTTCACTGAACTTTTATCGAACATGAGAACAGATGTGACGAAGCGGTCTTCACTGTGTTCTGCTCACTGAGCCGACGGTTGGCTTGAGTGTTAATACAATTTATTTTATGTTCTTTCTGGGTTAGGAGCTAATTAACTCGGCCCTCCAGACTGATTTTCCATCGTCAGTGACAGAAACCTAATTTAGCCAGACTAATCAACAGAAGCAGTAGTGGTCGCCACGCATTATCTAATCTTTGGCAAACTATTGAATCTGACTCTCCATAGTTTGAAAATGAAGCGGGAATAACTTTCCATGTTTTGTAATACACTTAAAACCTAAATTCAGGGTGTCAAGTTTCCCGGTCATGATTCAGAGGGCAGTTTCATAGCGGGTGTAAATTAGAGGTTAATTATAAGACCAAATCTCAAAGAAATCAATAGCATCTGCTTCAGTGAGAGAAATACGGGATGGCATCGTACTTTGATGGTGTAGTGCTGAAGCTCACTGGTCTTCCTGGTGTTTTGTCTGAACTTTAATGTCCTAAACGACCTGATTAGCACAGTCAGATTAAATCCACTTTCTAATATCAGCACAGAGGTATGTCATTTGTACTACTGTGTTGATCAAATGTGCCTCCCCACTATCATTATTACAGTTACTCCACCATCACTGATCAACAAAACATCTTTTGAAATTCAAGTAAGGTGGGTTTCCAACTTTTAGACATTAAGAGCAAACCTCAGACGATTCATTTGAAACTCAGAAGCAAACACATTGTTCAGCTCCTCTTTGGTAGTCATCTCCGGCGGCATATCGTATTCATATATTTTCACAATTAAAGATTTAAGGGCTGTTGGAGGCTGGTGGAGGTTGACCACTCTTCCTGTGTGTCAAGAAGAGTAGTCAGCAACACCGGGGCTCCTTGGGGCACAGTCAAGAACTAATTAGAAAGGCCAGTGATGTGCTGGGGGTGGAGATAGACTCTGTACTGGTGGTCACAGAGAAGAGGGTCCAGGCCAAACTGACCATGAACAATGACCCTCACCCTCCATGATGTCCTGGTGGACAGCTGGAGCACCTTCAGCAACACACTCATGCCACTGAAATGCGTCAAAGTCACAGGAGCTGCTTCCTTCCTGTGGACGTCAGACTCTGTAACTCTTCCCTGTGAATAGCGTTTTGTTGTGTTTTTAACTTTCAAGCATTCTGTATACCGTAAGACACCGTTAAGCTTTCGACATAATAATGGTGAAGTATTTCATATTTTATATTTACTCATTTGACATTGTGACATTGTATGGTATTAATATCCTACTGTGTATGGAGCAACGCTGTAAATAATTTACCCCTGGGATTAATAAATAGTTTTTGATTGTTTTCTAGAAATGTGAAGTTAGCATTTAGCATTGTGCCTGCACTGTGTAATCAGATTCAACATCTTCCAGAAACTTCCTTTAAAGCTTCAATAAATGAAGTGAAGCAGATCTTTGATCTCATTGTGAGGATGAGCTGTGTTATCTGTGTTATGCTGTGGTTTACTGGTGGATCAGTCGTGAAACTCGTTGGGAGAGTGTATTTTCTGGTTGTGCATTCACGGTCATAATGAACAATTTGGCACCAAGTTTGGCAGTGATACTGTGAATTTTAGTTCCTGGTGCCAGCCAGCAGATTGTCGCGGTGACCTATATGTTAGCTTTCTGCAGAGCGTCGTCCATGTTATCGGAGGTGTAAAAAGTGTTGTGGACGGCACTTTAACCACAATTTTCTACCCTGGGCAGTGTGTGCTGCTCACTATTGAATTTAAAGGTGCTTTTCCAATGAAGTTCACATTTACAACAAGCTTATATGGATCACGTGTGGAGTTTCTCAACATGCCCCATGTGGTTTAGCTGACCAGTCACAGCCCTTGTGGTCTGCATACTTCGCACTATGCTATGTGTTGCTTCACTGCCTAGAAAGAAGTGTTTTGAGGTACACGTCAGGCCCGACAGAGCCTTTCTGGGTGATGTATTAGTGCTATTATTACTAGAAAATTTCAAAGGAAATTTCATGTGATAAGATGAAAGGAGATAACTGGGACATTTTATGGCAGTTTCGCAGATTTTGGGAATTTACGGTGAGCCGTTAGCATTCCAAAATCTAACCAATCACAACTTTCGTTGGCGAAGGTAATAACTTCCAGTGTATGATTGAGGTTGACGTCCTCTGTAACAGAATAAATTGAGAGTTGTCCACAGATTAATTTGCTCTTGGTCTGACTTTTTAATGCTCCACACAGCCAGAGGGGTTCCAGTAAATGTAGCCTTATCTCCTGGATCTCCAGCATGCTGGTCAACAACGCTGGTTGTTACTCAAATTCAAGATTGTGATTATTTACATGATTTTCTGAAATGAATTACCTTGTGACAATTGAAATTAATATTGTATTGTGTATTTTTATTAACAAAGTACTGCAATATAAATGAAAGCACAATATAATTTGTTTGAGCAACAATGAAAATATGGAAAGTTCGTGTCATTAAATTTAATCAGAAATGTTTGATACAATTTTTCTCTTAGATTTTTTCTCAATCGATGATCAAGATGGATCGCCAAATGAAGTTAGGGCATCAACACCACCGCCAAAATTGTCAAGTGGTTCAGCATCAACTACAACGACTCCTACAGATGTGACAACAACACAGTCACCAGACAGTACTTCAACATCTGATCAAAGTAGTACTACAGAAGCAGTATCCACCAGTCCTGGTAGTACTGATTCAAAACCACAGCCAAGATCGTCAAGTGGCTCAGCATCAACTACAAATAGTCCTACAGATGTGACAACAACACAGTCTCCAGACAGTACTTCAACATCAGACCAAAGTAGTACTACAGAAGCAGTATCCACCAGTCCTGGTAGTACTGACTCAACACCACAGCCAACATCGTCAAGTGGTCAAGCATCAACTACAACGACTCCTACAGATGTGACAACAACACAGTCACCAGACAGTACTTCAACATCTGATCAAAGTAGTACTACAGAAGCAGTATCCACCAGTCCTGGTAGTACTGATTCAACACCACAGCCAAGATCGTCAAGTGGCTCAGCATCAACTACAAATAGTCCTACAGATGTGACAACAACACAGTCTCTAGACAGTACTTCAACATCAGACCAAAGTAGTACTACAGAAGCAGTATCCACCAGTCCTGGTAGTACTGACTCAACACCACAGCCAACATCGTCAAGTGGTCAAGCATCAACTACAACGACTCCTACAGATGTGACAACAACACAGTCACCAGACAGTACTTCAACATCTGATCAAAGTAGTACTACAGAAGCAGTATCCACCAGTCCTGGTAGTACTGATTCAACACCACAGCCAACATCGTCAAGTGGTTCAGCATCAACTACAACGACTCCTACAGATGTGACAACAACACAGTCTCTAGACAGTACTTCAACATCAGACCAAAGTAGTACTACAGAAGCAGTATCCACCAGTCCTGGTAGTACTGACTCAACACCACAGCCAACATCGTCAAGTGGTCAAGCATCAACTATAACTACTCCTACAGATGTGACAACAACACAGTCTCCAGACAGTACTTCAACATCTGACCAAAGTAGTACTACAGAAGCAGTATCCACCAATCCTGGTATTACTGATTCAACACCACAGCCAACCTCGTCAAGTGGTTCAGCATCAACTACAACGACTCCTACAGATGTGACAACAACACAGTCTCCAGAGAGTACTTCAACATCTGACCAAAGTAGTACTACAGAAGCAGTATCCACCAGTCCTGGTAGTACTGATTCAACACCACAGCCAACATCGTCAAGTGGCTCAGCATCAACTACAAATACTCCTACAGATGTGACAACAACACAGTCTCCAGACAGTACTTCAACATCTGACCAAAGTAGTACTACAGAAGCAGTATCCACCAGTCCTGGTAGTACTGATTCAACACCACAGCCAACATCGCCAAGTGGCTCAGCATCAACTACAAATACTCCTACAGATGTGACAACAACACAGTCTCCAGACAGTACTTCAACATCTGACCAAAGTAGTACTACAGAAGCAGTATCCACCAGTCCTGGTAGTACTGATTCAACACCACAGCCAACATCGTCAAGTGGTTCAGCATCAACTATAACTACTCCTACAGATGTGACAACAACACAGTCTCCAGACAGTACTTCTACATCTGATCAAAGTAGTACTAAAGAAGCAGTATCCACCAGTCCTGGTAGTACTGATTCAACACCACAGCCAACATCGTCAAGTGGCTCAGCATCAACTACAAATAGTCCTACAGATGTGACAACAACACAGTCTCCAGAGAGTACATCAACATCCGACCCAAGCATTACTACAGAAGCAGTATCCAGCAGTCCTGGTAGTACAGACTCAACGCTACAGCCAACATCTTCAGCTGATACAGCATCAACTACAACTACCCCCACAGCTCTGACAACAACACAGTCTCCAGACAGTACTTCAACATCTGACCAAAGCAGTACTACAGAAGTAGTATCCACCAGTCCTGGTAGTACTGACTCAACACCACAGCCAACATCGCCAAGTGGTTCAGCATCAACTACAACGACTCCTACAGATGTGACAACAACACAGTCTCTAGACAGTACTTCAACATCAGACCAAAGTAGTACTACAGAAGCAGTATCCACCAGTCCTGGTAGTACTGACTCAACACCACAGCCAACATCGTCAAGTGGTCAAGCATCAACTATAACTACTCCTACGGATGTGACAACAACACAGTCTCCAGACAGTACTTCAACATCTGACCAAAGTAGTACTACAGAAGCAGTATCCACCAATCCTGGTATTACTGATTCAACACCACAGCCAACCTCGTCAAGTGGTTCAGCATCAACTACAACGACTCCTACAGATGTGACAACAACACAGTCTCCAGATAGTACTTCAACATCTGACCAAAGTAGTACTACAGAAGCAGTATCCACCAGTCCTGGTAGTACTGATTCAACACCACAGCCAACATCGTCAAGTGGCTCAGCATCAACTACAAATACTCCTACAGATGTGACAACAACACAGTCTCCAGACAGTACTTCAACATCTGACCAAAGTAGTACTACAGAAGCAGTATCCACCAGTCCTGGTAGTACTGATTCAACACCACAGCCAACATCGCCAAGTGGCTCAGCATCAACTACAAATACTCCTACAGATGTGACAACAACACAGTCTCCAGACAGTACTTCAACATCTGACCAAAGTAGTACTACAGAAGCAGTATCCACCAGTCCTGGTAGTACTGATTCAACACCACAGCCAACATCGTCAAGTGGTTCAGCATCAACTATAACTACTCCTACAGATGTGACAACAACACAGTCTCCAGACAGTACTTCTACATCTGACCAAAGCAGTACTACAGAAGCAGTATCCACCAGTCCTGATAGTACTGACTCAACACCACAGCCAACATCGTCAAGTGGTACAGCATCAACTATAACTACTCCTACAGATGTGACAACAACACAGTCGCCAGACAGTACTTCAACATCTGATCAAAGTAGTACTACAGAAGCAGTATCCACCAGTCCTGGTAGTACTGACTCAACACCACAGCCAACATCGTCAAGTGGCTCAGCATCAACTACAAATAGTCCTACAGATGTGACAACAACACAGTCTCCAGAGAGTACTTCAACATCCGACCCAAGCATTACTACAGAAGCAGTATCCACCAGTCCTGGTAGTACTGACTCAACGCTACAGCCAACATCTTCAGCTGATACAGCATCAGCTACAACTACCCCCACAGCTCTGACAACAACACAGTCTCCAGACAGTACTTCAACATCTGACCAAAGCAGTACTACAGAAGTAGTATCCACCAATCCTGGTATTACTGATTCAACACCACAGCCAACATCGTCAAGTGGCTCAGCATCAACTACAAATAGTCCTACAGATGTGACAACAACACAGTCTCCAGAGAGTACATCAACATCCGACCCAAGCATTACTACAGAAGCAGTATCCAGCAGTCCTGGTAGTACTGACTCAACGCTACAGCCAACATCTTCAGCTGATACAGCATCAACTACAACTACCCCCACAGCTCTGACAACAACACAGTCTCCAGACAGTACTTCAACATCTGACCAAAGCAGTACTACAGAAGTAGTATCCACCAATCCTGGTATTACTGATTCAACACCACAGCCAACGTCGTCAAGTGGTTCAGCATCAACTACAACGACTCCTACAGATGTGACAACAACACAGTCTCTAGACAGTACTTCAACATCAGACAAAAGTAGTACTACAGAAGCAGTATCCACCAGTCCTGGTAGTACTGACTCAACACCACAGCCAACATCGTCAAGTGGCTCAGCATCAACTACAAATAGTCCTACAGATGTGACAACAACACAGTCTCCAGAGAGTACATCAACATCCGACCCAAGCATTACTACAGAAGCAGTATCCAGCAGTCCTGGTAGTACTGACTCAACGCTACAGCCAACATCTTCAGCTGATACAGCATCAACTACAACTACCCCCACAGCTCTGACAACAACACAGTCTCCAGACAGTACTTCAACATCTGACCAAAGCAGTACTACAGAAGTAGTATCCACCAATCCTGGTATTACTGATTCAACACCACAGCCAACGTCGTCAAGTGGTTCAGCATCAACTACAACGACTCCTACAGATGTGACAACAACACAGTCTCTAGACAGTACTTCAACATCAGACAAAAGTAGTACTACAGAAGCAGTATCCACCAGTCCTGGTAGTACTGACTCAACACCACAGCCAACATCGTCAAGTGGCTCAGCATCAACTACAAATAGTCCTACAGATGTGACAACAACACAGTCTCCAGAGAGTACATCAACATCCGACCCAAGCATTACTACAGAAGCAGTATCCAGCAGTCCTGGTAGTACTGACTCAACGCTACAGCCAACATCTTCAGCTGATACAGCATCAACTACAACTACCCCCACAGCTCTGACAACAACACAGTCTCCAGACAGTACTTCAACATCTGACCAAAGCAGTACTACAGAAGTAGTATCCACCAGTCCTGGTAGTACTGACTCAACACCACAGCCAACATCGCCAAGTGGTTCAGCATCAACTACAACGACTCCTACAGATGTGACAACAACACAGTCTCTAGACAGTACTTCAACATCAGACCAAAGTAGTACTAGAGAAGCAGTATCCACCAGTCCTGGTAGTACTGACTCAACACCACAGCCAACGTCGTCAAGTGGTACAGCATCAACTATAACTACTCCTACAGATGTGACAACAACACAGTCTCCAGACAGTACTTCAACATCTGACCAAAGTAGTACTACAGAAGCAGTATCCACCAATCCTGGTATTACTGATTCAACACCACAGCCAACCTCGTCAAGTGGTTCAGCATCAACTACAACGACTCCTACAGATGTGACAACAACACAGTCTCCAGACAGTACTTCAACATCTGACCAAAGTAGTACTACAGAAGCAGTATCCACCAGTCCTGGTAGTACTGATTCAACACCACAGCCAACATCGCCAAGTGGCTCAGCATCAACTACAAATACTCCTACAGATGTGACAACAACACAGTCTCCAGACAGTACTTCAACATCTGACCAAAGTAGTACTACAGAAGCAGTATCCACCAGTCCTGATAGTACTGACTCAACACCACAGCCAACATCGTCAAGTGGTACAGCATCAACTATAACTACTCCTACAGATGTGACAACAACACAGTCGCCAGACAGTACTTCAACATCTGATCAAAGTAGTACTACAGAAGCAGTATCCACCAGTCCTGGTAGTACTGACTCAACACCACAGCCAACATCGTCAAGTGGCTCAGCATCAACTACAAATAGTCCTACAGATGTGACAACAACACAGTCTCCAGAGAGTACTTCAACATCCGACCCAAGCATTACTACAGAAGCAGTATCCACCAGTCCTGGTAGTACTGACTCAACGCTACAGCCAACATCTTCAGCTGATACAGCATCAACTACAACTACCCCCACAGCTCTGACAACAACACAGTCTCCAGACAGTACTTCAACATCTGACCAAAGCAGTACTACAGAAGTAGTATCCACCAATCCTGGTATTACTGATTCAACACCACAGCCAACCTCGTCAAGTGGTTCAGCATCAACTACAACAACTCCTACAGATGTGACAACAACACAGTCTCTAGACAGTACTTCAACATCAGACAAAAGTAGTACTACAGAAGCAGTATCCACCAGTCCTGGTAGTACTGACTCAACACCACAGCCAACATCGTCAAGTGGCTCAGCATCAACTACAAATACTCCTACAGATGTGACAACAACAAAGTCTCCAGACAGTACTTCAACATCTGACCAAAGCAGTACTACAGAAGCAGTATCCACCAGTCCTGGTAGTACTGACTCAACACCACAGCCAACCTCGTCAAGTGGTTCAGCATCAACTACAACGACTCCTACAGATGTGACAACAACACAGTCTCCAGACAGTACTTCAACATCAGACAAAAGTAGTACTACAGAAGCAGTATCCACCAGTCCTGGTAGTACTGATTCAACACCACAGCCAACATCGTCAAGTGGCTCAGCATCAACTACAAATAGTCCTACAGATGTGACAACAACACAGTCTCCAGAGAGTACTTCAACATCCGACCCAAGCATTACTACAGAAGCAGTATCCACCAGTCCTGGTAGTACTGATTCAACACCACAGCCAACATCGTCAAGTGGTTCAGCATCAACTATAACTACTCCTACAGATGTGACAACAACACAGTCTCCAGACAGTACTTCTACATCTGACCAAAGCAGTACTACAGAAGCAGTATCCACCAGTCCTGATAGTACTGACTCAACACCACAGCCAACATCGTCAAGTGGTACAGCATCAACTATAACTACTCCTACAGATGTGACAACAACACAGTCGCCAGACAGTACTTCAACATCTGATCAAAGTAGTACTACAGAAGCAGTATCCACCAGTCCTGGTAGTACTGACTCAACACCACAGCCAACATCGTCAAGTGGCTCAGCATCAACTACAAATAGTCCTACAGATGTGACAACAACACAGTCTCCAGAGAGTACTTCAACATCCGACCCAAGCATTACTACAGAAGCAGTATCCACCAGTCCTGGTAGTACTGACTCAACGCTACAGCCAACATCTTCAGCTGATACAGCATCAGCTACAACTACCCCCACAGCTCTGACAACAACACAGTCTCCAGACAGTACTTCAACATCTGACCAAAGCAGTACTACAGAAGTAGTATCCACCAGTCCTGGTAGTACTGACTCAACACCACAGCCAACATCGCCAAGTGGTTCAGCATCAACTACAACGACTCCTACAGATGTGACAACAACACAGTCTCTAGACAGTACTTCAACATCAGACCAAAGTAGTACTACAGAAGCAGTATCCACCAGTCCTGGTAGTACTGACTCAACACCACAGCCAACATCGTCAAGTGGTACAGCATCAACTATAACTACTCCTACAGATGTGACAACAACACAGTCTCCAGACAGTACTTCAACATCTGACCAAAGTAGTACTACAGAAGCAGTATCCACCAATCCTGGTATTACTGATTCAACACCACAGCCAACCTCGTCAAGTGGTTCAGTATCAACTACAACGACTCCTACAGATGTGACAACAACACAGTCTCCAGAGAGTACTTCAACATCTGACCAAAGTAGTACTACAGAAGCAGTATCCACCAGTCCTGGTAGTACTGATTCAACACCACAGCCAACATCGTCAAGTGGCTCAGCATCAACTACAAATACTCCTACAGATGTGACAACAACACAGTCTCCAGACAGTACTACAACATCTGACCAAAGTAGTACTACAGAAGCAGTATCCACCAGTCCTGGTAGTACTGATTCAACACCACAGCCAACATCGCCAAGTGGCTCAGCATCAACTACAAATACTCCTACAGATGTGACAACAACACAGTCTCCAGACAGTACTTCAACATCTGACCAAAGTAGTACTACAGAAGCAGTATCCACCAGTCCTGATAGTACTGACTCAACACCACAGCCAACATCGTCAAGTGGTACAGCATCAACTATAACTACTCCTACAGATGTGACAACAACAAAGTCTCCAGACAGTACTTCAACATCTGACCAAAGCAGTACTACAGAAGCAGTATCCACCAGTCCTGGTAGTACTGACTCAACACCACAGCCAACCTCGTCAAGTGGTTCAGCATTAACTACAACGACTCCTACAGATGTGACAACAACACAGTCTCCAGACAGTACTTCAACATCAGACAAAAGTAGTACTACAGAAGCAGTATCCACCAGTCCTGGTAGTACTGATTCAACACCACAGCCAACATCGTCAAGTGGCTCAGCATCAACTACAAATAGTCCTACAGATGTGACAACAACACAGTCTCCAGAGAGTACTTCAACATCCGACCCAAGCATTACTACAGAAGCAGTATCCACCAGTCCTGGTAGTACTGATTCAACACCACAGCCAACATCGTCAAGTGGTTCAGCATCAACTACAAATACTCCTACAGATGTGACAACAGCACAGTCTCCCGACAGTACTTTAACATCTGATCAAAGTAGTACTACAGAAGCAGTATCCACCAGTCCTGGTAATACTGACTCAACACCACAGCCAACATCGTCAAGTGGTTCAGCATCAACTATAACTACTCCTACAGATGTGACAACAACACAGTCTCCAGACAGTACTTCTACATCTAACCAAAGCAGTACTACAGAAGCAGTATCCACCAGTCCTGGTAGTACTGACTCAACATCACAGCCAACATCGTCAAGTGGTACAGCATCAACTATAACTACTCCTACAGATGTGACAACAACACAGTCGCCAGACAGTACTTCAACATCTGATCAAAGTAGTACTACAGAAGCAGTATCCACCAGTCCTGGTAGTACTGACTCAACACCACAGCCAACATCGTCAAGTGGCTCAGCATCAACTACAAATAGTCCTACAGATGTGACAACAACACAGTCTCCAGAGAGTACTTCAACATCCGACCCAAGCATTACTACAGAAGCAGTATCCACCAGTCCTGGTAGTACTGACTCAACGCTACAGCCAACATCTTCAGCTGATACAGCATCAACTACAACTACCCCCACAGCTCTGACAACAACACAGTCTCCAGACAGTACTTCAACATCTGACCAAAGCAGTACTACAGAAGTAGTATCCACCAATCCTGGTATTACTGATTCAACACCACAGCCAACCTCGTCAAGTGGTTCAGCATCAACTACAACGACTCCTACAGATGTGACAACAACACAGTCTCTAGACAGTACTTCAACATCAGACAAAAGTAGTACTACAGAAGCAGTATCCACCAGTCCTGGTAGTACTGACTCAACACCACAGCCAACATCGTCAAGTGGCTCAGCATCAACTACAAATACTCCTACAGATGTGACAACAACAAAGTCTCCAGACAGTACTTCAACATCTGACCAAAGCAGTACTACAGAAGCAGTATCCACCAGTCCTGGTAGTACTGACTCAACACCACAGCCAACCTCGTCAAGTGGTTCAGCATCAACTACAACGACTCCTACAGATGTGACAACAACACAGTCTCCAGACAGTACTTCAACATCAGACAAAAGTAGTACTACAGAAGCAGTATCCACCAGTCCTGGTAGTACTGATTCAACACCACAGCCAACATCGTCAAGTGGCTCAGCATCAACTACAAATAGTCCTACAGATGTGACAACAACACAGTCTCCAGAGAGTACTTCAACATCCGACCCAAGCATTACTACAGAAGCAGTATCCACCAGTCCTGGTAGTACTGATTCAACACCACAGCCAACATCGTCAAGTGGTTCAGCATCAACTACAAATACTCCTACAGATGTGACAACAACACAGTCTCCAGACAGTACTTCAACATCTGACCAAAGTAGTACTACAGAAGCAGTATCCACCAGTCCTGGTAGTACTGACTCAACACCACAGCCAACATCGTCAAGTGGCTCAGCATCAACTACAAATAGTCCTACAGATGTGACAACAACACAGTCTCCAGAGAGTACTTCAACATCCGACCCAAGCATTACTACAGAAGAAGTATCCACCAGTCCTGGTAGTACTGACTCAACGCTACAGCCAACATCTTCAGCTGATACAGCATCAACTACAACTACCCCCACAGCTCTGACAACAACACAGTCTCCAGACAGTACTTCAACATCTGACCAAAGCAGTACTACAGAAGTAGTATCCACCAATCCTGGTATTACTGATTCAACACCACAGCCAACCTCGTCAAGTGGTTCAGCATCAACTACAACGACTCCTACAGATGTGACAACAACACAGTCTCCAGACAGTACTTCAACATCTGACCAAAGTAGTACTACAGAAGCAGTATCCACCAGTCCTGGTAGTACTGACTCAACACCACAGCCAACATCGTCAAGTGGCTCAGCATCAACTACAAATACTCCTACAGATGTGACAACAACAAAGTCTCCAGAGAGTACTTCAACATCTGACCCAAGCATTACTACAGAAGCAGTATCCACCAGTCCTGGTAGTACTGATTCAACACCACAGCCAACCTCATCAAGTGGTTCAGCATCAACTACAAATACTCCTACAGATGTGACAACAGCACAGTCTCCCGACAGTACTTTAACATCTGATCAAAGTAGTACTACAGAAGCAGTATCCACCAGTCCTGGTAATACTGACTCAACACCACAGCCAACATCGTCAAGTGGTTCAGCATCAACTATAACTACTCCTACAGATGTGACAACAACACAGTCTCCAGACAGTACTTCTACATCTGACCAAAGCAGTACTACAGAAGCAGTATCCACCAGTCCTGGTAGTACTGACTCAACACCACAGCCAACATCGTCAAGTGGTACAGCATCAACTATAACTACTCCTACAGATGTGACAACAACACAGTCGCCAGACAGTACTTCAACATCTGATCAAAGTAGTACTACAGAAGCAGTATCCACCAGTCCTGGTAGTACTGACTCAACACCACAGCCAACATCGTCAAGTGGCTCAGCATCAACTACAAATAGTCCTACAGATGTGACAACAACACAGTCTCCAGAGAGTACTTCAACATCCGACCCAAGCATTACTACAGAAGCAGTATCCAGCAGTCCTGGTAGTACTGACTCAACACCACAGCCAACCTCGTCAAGTGGTTCAGCATCAACTACAACGACTCCTACAGATGTGACAACAACACAGTCTCCAGACAGTACTTCAACATCTGACCAAAGTAGTACTACAGAAGCAGTATCCACCAGTCCAGGTAGTACTGACTCAACACCACAGCCAACATCGTCAAGTGGCTCAGCATCAACTACAAATAGTACTACAGATGTGACAACAACACAGTCTCCAGAGAGTACTTCAACATCCGACCCAGGCATTACTACAGAAGCAGTATCCACCAGTCCTGGTAGTACTGACTCAACGCTACAGCCAACATCTTCAGCTGATACAGCATCAACTACAACTACCCCCACAGCTCTGACAACAACACAGTCTCCAGACAGTACTTCAACATCTGACCAAAGCAGTACTACAGAAGTAGTATCCACCAATCCTGGTATTACTGATTCAACACCACAGCCAACCTCGTCAAGTGGTTCAGCATCAACTACTCCACAGTCTGAGACAACCAACAGCACAACATCACAGTCTTCTACACCAATTCCAAGCACTCCACCTGTTTGTCCCCCTGAATTTGTCTTTAACGGAACCAGCTGTGTCTGTCCTCCTGGGTTCACTGGAGACCGTTGTCAATATCTTGAAAATGTTATCGCAGGTAATGTCCCCTCATTCAAAGTTTCTTCTTCGCTTCCTCTCAAATCATTTTGAGTATTTGCTTTCTCAACTCTTAACTGCAACTCATGTTTCATTTTGAACTTTTTTCAGATACATTGGAGAGGTCAGTCGAAGTTAATGTGGTCATTGAAGAGGAGTATGATGAAAACCTTGCTAATCCAACAACACCTGAATACACAGATTTTGTTCAACGGTTCACCACATTGGTAAATCAAACAACAAAAAACTAGGGATTTCTTAAAAACCTCTCTCTTTCTTTGGCTTTTTATGTATCTTACATTACTTTATAGTGCATCAACCAACAATAAGTATGTTTTCACATTATTGTCTAGTTTTTCCTTTTATTGTAAACTGGAAACTCTGTGACCACCATTGACTTCAACATACAATAAAGGTTTTTAAAACATGTTTGAGGAAATAGCTGAAAGTCTTGGTAGACGTTGTCTCCTTCAGATCTTTCTCCCTTCATGCAAATCCACAAAGACACGATTATACCATCATGACTCTCTGGGAGTGATTGCCTCACCATCACTTCCAGCACCCTTTGCTTTTCTTTAGGCTCCTGTAGATCACTGATATAGAGTAAATTTAGAGCCAATCAGATACCTTCCTGCTGGAGCCATTAAACAGGGTAGAAAGTGGGGAGTTACAAACATACATGCTCATATATATACATTATACTTTTTGTCTTTCTAAAACACTGTTTTATCACCATTTCAGATGATGACATATTACCGTCTAAAGATGATATCAAACCTGGAAGGTGTCATCGTGACAAACATCAGGTAAATGGTTACTATATTTTTCCTGTTAAATGTGGTGAATTGAAGTTGTCATTGTAATATTGCGCTGACTTTCCTTCCTCCCAAAAGAAGAATTTTATCATCTTGTGGCTTCTTGTTTTCTCAGCCGAGGACATCCAATGAGGAGAATGTTAGATAACACTGTGGCGGTGGTAAGTAAAGGCACTCCAACTTTTCTCAACAGCATATAAATCTGTAGGCTCCTTAAATATGAACACAAGTCATAGATAAATGTGTTCTCATTTCAGATGAAAGTTTCAGAAGAAGTCATCAAACCAAGAACTGAAAGGTAAATAAATGCACTGATACAATACGAAGAAATACGTCATGAATTGTAACATGTTCTGCTATTGACAGAGTTGTTAAGAGGTGTCTGTTGCTCTTCACACAAATTCAAATATTTCATCAAAGTGTGTGTGTGTGTGTGTGTGTGTGTGTGTGTGTGTGTGTGTGTGTGTGTGTGTGTGTGTGTGTGTGTGTGTGTGTGTGTGTGTGTGTGTGTGTGTGTGTGTGTGTGGTATCCCTTACTCTCCGGGTTTTCAATAATTGTCAAGAACAATTGTCAAGTTAGCAGTCTTACCCAAATGGAAAATTGTCATTACTGAGCTCTGTTTTCTACAGGGGTGGGCTAACAAAATTAAAGGAGACATATCATGCTTTTAAATCCTTCCTTTTTACATATAAATCATACAGTTGTGGTCTATATAAAGCGGAACTGCAATGCTTGGGTCTGAATTCCTCATTATTAGAACTCCACAGGCCCCTTTTCTACCCCTTTTCTGATGTGCTTCTGAGAGCAACTCGTTTTGGGGCGGTCTCTTCAAATGCAAATGAGACACTTCATACCCCGCCTCCTCTCCAGGTTGCAGAGGTGACACTCGGTTCAACGCCACCCTGTTTGGCCTTCTTTGTAGTTTGATAGAACAGATACAATTATCTAGCGGCGCAGAAACTTTATATTCACACATTATTTACAAAATGTCAACAACGGAAGATTTGTCCATCCAGCCATACATGTTGGAGCCAGAGTCGGACCCGGCGGAGCGAGATGAAAATGACGATGATGCACCTGAACAACGTCTTCATATGGATGTAACGCAATGGTGTGGTTCTATATTTACACTAACTTCTCCATCCATGCCCACTACTACAATACTGCCTGTATTACAACGACTATTTAACACAGAAGTTACATTATAATCTAAAACGAGCACACAGCGCTAACATATGAAGACGGTGCAACTGCTAATGCTAACAAAACAATGACAGGGACGTCTTATCATCACACTTTTTAGCGTTATATACAGCTTACCGAAGTGCTCTGTTCGTCGTCTCCATAGATAGAAGGAACTGACCGCTCAATCAGACCAAGTCTTTCGGCAAATCCTTCTTTATACTGGCGGAGGTTGCTGAAGCAGTCGTCCTTAAAGTGATTCGCGCACACAAAAATGACCTTACCCACAGATGTGGGTACATTTCTGTGAAAAATAAAACTCAACCAGGCACTTCGAAAAGGTTCTGATGCTGGGAGACGGTGTAACGAAGCTTGTGGGTTACTACATCCAACAACCGAACATTTCGACTTATCCTCTCGTAACTTCGGTTGGACTACAAAATCGCAGCGAGAAACAAAAATGGCGGATTGCTCGAAATGTCGATGTCCTAATTTGGCAGTTCCGCTGAGAATACTGTGACGTCATTGTTCAAAAAACGTAATAGAGAATAGAAAAATCGAAACGGATCGCAAAATATGACCAAAACAGAATATAAAGATATCAACGGAGCACCTGAAGAGACTACTTTGAACTTTTCTGTACTTCTAAACACTCTAAATATACAACAACATGCATTTAAGGGCTAAAAAAGTGGATTTAGCATGATATGTCCCCTTTAACTTAAACCCACTGAAAGACTTGCAATTTAAACTGAGGGATAAACAGAGGGACTGCCATATATGAAGGAAAATAAGATATAGAATTTTTCTATATGTGCCTGTTGTTGGACAAAAGACCCCTCAATTTACTCCACATCAAATCAATGTCAGACTCAAACAAACACACTGTGGCAGACATGCCTGCCACCTGCAGGTTCACACACAGAGGAGGCTCGTACACTGACTTTTCAGTCACCATACTTACACCAACACTCTTCAGACACATACAGTGCTCCTCTCTCTGGCCACGTTCATGTACACAGGCTTTCAAGAAAACAGATACTGTATTTCCTCCTCTATGTTCACAAAGAATATCTTCATTTTCACGGATCGCATATCCACTTGGTTCAGAGCTGCTATGAGCAGCCAAACCTGTAGGGGGCAGTGTAACTAGAAGCTTGAAGTCATGATAGCCAATCAGAATCCTGGAAAAAAACACGACGTTTTTCTAAATCCCCACAGTTTTCAGGAATCATCATTTGGGAAGACTCATAGCTACATTTATGTGTAAAAGTGAGGTAATAACGCAGAGAAATATCTCAGTTTTTTAAATACCAAGGTACATGTAAATGTGGCCTCAGGTTTGTGCTGTGTCTTCACCTGGCACACCTGTGTCCAGCGGACTCCTCCTTTATAATCAGAGAAGTAAATGGCACCTGATGCGAATCAGGTGCGCTGCCTCCACCTCTCTGCCACAAACACATCTTTAGATTGTGGAACAAAGCCTGGGTACAATCCTGGGTAAGATCCTGCAGGTGAATGGAGAACATGCAAACACGTGAGAAAATCGCATCTTGTAATTGTAATTTTTGACATTGTTTCAGTTTCAGTGTTAGTGTCACACATGAAGTCATCTTGCAATTGCCAAATAATGGCAGCATTGAAGATATATATGGACAAAGCTTTGATGCTATTGAGACGGCTAATAAAGGCCTTGTCAACTGCACAGGTAAAGTACAGAACAATCTGAACAATCTCTGAAATCTGAACTTTATTAAATTGAAAGATTAGATCATGTTTATGTAACTGATCAGATGTCTTCTTTCTTTTACCAATTTTCAGATTGTCCATTTAATGTCACTGAAGAGCCCAAATGTATTGAAACGGATGTCTCTAGTAAAGGTAAAGAGTGTGTGCGTGTGTGTGTATAAAAGAGACATGGGGACTGGTAGATGATGGTTTGTATTTGACTAATGTAGTACAAGTAGTAAGAAGTTGGTGTTCGTTCAGGTAATGTCATGCTATATTATATCTATATAAATCTCTGAGAAACGTGAGATGTTTATCCTGATGTTAAAAAGAGGGCTGGTGTTAGAAAATAGGTTGGCTCAAAATATGTCTGTTGCGTCATTTTATGGCTCAGGTGTCCATTTATCCATCCATCCATCCATCTTCTAAACTGGTTTGCAGTAGCCAATCCCTGCTAGCTGAGGGACAGAGCAGGGTACACAGTGGACATGTCTCCAGTCCACTACAGAGCAATGTCTTCATGTTGCTGAATCTTAAACACGCTGTGGTGCAGTTGTGTGTCAATAGTGCACATTTATGACCTGATCAAACTAACACAAGTGTCTTTGTGTCTCCCTCCAGATGTTTGTGGAACTACTTCACAATACTACCAGGTTCATAAGGACGAGAAAGGATATAGTTGTGTGACTCTATGTGACAATCGCCACTCAGCTTCTAAACCCTGCAATAATCAGGGAATCTGCACCGTGCACAGGGATATTGGACGTACATGCAAGTAAGTTGACTTCAGGGTCTGTTCATGACAGTTGTTCTTTTGTTGTTTTTTCTCTGGAGGATAAATCGGATAAGAAAGAGACCCTCCCTTTGAGCAAATAAGAGCACCCTCACACTGTAAGTCAATGTGACCCAATTCCAATTATCTGCTCACAAGTGACCCATATCCAATCTTTTTTGTGACTATATGAATGTTGCAATTCCAATTTTTTTACACCAGGCCCAGGCCTCGATCTTATGTGGTACCAAATCGGATATGTATCTTATGTTTTTCAACGCGACCGCCGTCTGAACGATCCTGTCACAAATATGTAACTTTCACGTCACTGAGATGTGGCTGCCATGACTACGCTGTGCTGGAGGAAGCGGCTCTGGTGGTGGACTGGCCATCTGGCATACTGGGCACTATCCCTGTAGGCCGTTGTCAATTGAGGCTGGTCGACAGGTCCCCACCCGACATAATTGGCTGGCCAGTTATGTGACCAACACTCACCGGCCACTTTATTAGGTACACCTTGCTAGTACCGGGTTGGAACCCCTTTTGCTTTCAGAACTGCCTTAATCCTTTGTGGCACAGATTCAACAAGGTACTGGAAACATTCCTCAGAGAGTTTGGTCCATAATGACATGATAGCATCACGCAGTTGCTGCAGATTTGTCGGCTGCACATCCATGATGTGAATCTCCCGTTCCACCACATCCCAAAGGTGCTCTATTGGATTGAGATCTGGTGACTGTGGAGGACATTTGAGTACAGTGAACTCATTGTCATGTTCAAGGAACCAGTCTGAGATGATTAGTGCTTTATGACATGGCGCGTTATCCTGCTGGAAGTAGCCATCAGAAGATGAGTACACTGTGGTCATAAAGGGATGGACATGGTCAGCAACAATACTCAGGTAGGCTGTGGCGGTTGACACGATGCTCAATTGGTACTAAGGGGCCCAAAGTGTGCCAAGAAAATCTCCCCCATACCATGACAGCACCACCAGCAGCCTGAAACGTTGATACAAGGCAGGATGGATTCATGCTTTCATGTTGTTGACGCCAAATTCTGACCCGACCATCCGAATGTCGCAGCAGAAATCGAGACTCATCAGACCAGGCAACGTTCTTCCAATCTTCTATTGTCCACTGCTGGTGAGCCTGTGGGGATTGTAGCCTCAGTTTCCTGTTCTTAGCTGACAGGAGTGGCACCCGGTGTGGTCTTCTGCTGCTGTAGCCCCTCCGCCTCAAGGTTCCACATGTAATGCGTTCAGAGATGCTCTTCTGCATACCTCGGTTGTAACGAGTGGTTATTGGAGGTACTGTTGCCGTTCTATCAGCTCGAAGCAGTCTGGCCTTTCTCCTCTGACCTCTGGCATCAACAAGGCATTTGGCCCACAGAACTGCCGCTCACTAGATATTTTCTCTTTTTCGGACCATTCTCTGTAAACCCAAGAGATGGTTGTGGGTGAAAATCCCAGTAGATCAGCAGTTTCTGAAATACTCAGACCAGCCCGTCTGGCACCAACAACCAAGCCACGTTCAAAGTCACTTAAATCACATTTCTTCCCCATTCTGATGCTCGGTTTGAACTGCAGCAGATCGTCTTGACCATGTCTACATGCCTAAATGCATTCGGTTGCTGCCATGTGATTGGCTGATTACAAATTTGTGTTAAAGAGCAGTTGGACAGGTGTACCTAATAAAGTGGCCAGTGAGCGTATAGTCCAGTAGTGTGGCTGACTGTCTATTCAGCACAGCCCATTGGTTAACTGTCAATCAGGGCTTGTCAATCACCCAGTTCCTGGATGGGCATGGCTAACAGAGTCACAGACTCACAGCAAGTGACCCGAGGTTAGATGAGGAGTCTGACAACATCATGGAAAGACACCGATTGGGGAAAAACGCCCTGGTGGCACTTAAAAGCAACAATGAAAACAAATAGAAGCACTGGGAGCAGAGGCCTCCAAATGCACCAAAATAACAGCGGTATTTGGTCAGCAAGAGGATGAGAGGGGTAAGTAATAAAAACAAGCATGACAGACCTGTAAGCAGCACTACTGACGAAGATAGCTGAGAGAGAGCAACATTTTGAAGACAAATTTAGGTCAAAACAAAAACATTGTTTTTGCATGCAGACACGTACCAGACCTAGTAATGTAATAGAGCAAACAAGCCTATTGCTATGCCATGTCATGTGCAGTTTGGCAGTCACATATGTTAGTATGCAAAAGAAATATGACTGGTAACTATTAGTCTTAAACATTTTTTTATTATACTAATTAATTAATTTTATATGTAGAGATACACTCACTAGCCACTGCATGAGGTACACCTGTGCAATCTAATGCAATCACATACAACTGCTATGCCATGCCATGCATTCTTAAGTTTACATATTTTTAGTTTGACATTGTCATGAGTCTGTGTATTATTGAGGTCATAGTTGATGGTGGTGGTGTACTTGAGTGCATTAAATTGAGCTGTGTGTTCCTTATACCTTAGTCCAACCCATTTCCATATATTAGTGGGGACACAATATTAGGAACATATATAATATATTGCACTCCAGTATGTCACCATCACCCATTACAACCTCAATAATGTTGTGTGGTAAGACCAGGGAGGTAAGATTTACTGGAGCTGTGGCAATATGTATTACTCCAGACACGAAAAGCCAGACAATGCCAACCTGGGAAATTCACCCAGAGAACTATGTTGCCTCATAATACCAATCGTGGTACGGATAATCACACAATTACGGCAGATAAGGCAAGACCAGGGGTGCGCAGCACATCACACAGGAGGGAGACGCCGTCACCACCCAGGACAACAATGCCTCCACCTGTGAACCCCGTTTCTGAAAAGGAGGAAAGAAGCTAAATAAAAAGGGGCTTCACAGGTCAAAAATGCCAGCGCTGATTTTTTTTGCCTCAGTCCATCCCCAGGCTTCGCCAAAATGTTAAAAGACGTGATCTCTTTCTTTCTCAATCTCCTCCTTTCCTGCGTCATTTTGCCTGGATTTTGTTGGCTCCTATTGCTCTACCACTTCAACATGGATAGTCACGAGTTGACCAGTGATGCCAGATGGGGCAGCCAGGTCTCTCCTATTTGTGGAGCCAAATTCTTGTAACTTTTTTCTTTATATATTTAGTGCAGTTGTGTGCTTATGATGTGTTCATTATATTAGTTTTACGGTTTTAACATGATTTCTACAGAGGGTGAGATTTGGGCTGGTTTTATTGAGGTGGGTGAGTTTTACATCGTTTTTGGGCTGGAAACAGTGAATTAGATCTGAGATACTACGACCTGGGATACACATTCCCTAGGATATCTTTCTGTTACCTGGGTTAACTTACCCAGACATGGGCAATTCTGATAACCTTTAACACAAAGCAGGTTAACAACTTGGTAATTTAATCCAGGGGTTTCCCTTCAGGATCAGTGCACGTTCACATGGGAGGGGTGGAGTTTGCAGCATCTGACCAATCACACACACACACGGAGAAACCTTGCAGAGCAGCTGACTTTATAGACTTTATATGAAGAATTCAAACACATCGTCCAGGCTAAAAGCAGCACTGTTGTCACAGCCAAAGCCTGGAAATTCCCCACTTGTTAATGCCTTGACTTGATGAGATTATCCGATATGAATTAATTTGATAATATAAATGGCACAGCACTGTGACCACTCAATTTCACTTTATGACCACAGAAACGTTTCAGGCAGCGCTTCCTCACTGCTCTTCTTTTAGTTTATATTTTCCATCAAGTTGTTATGGGTTTCCTCTGTGTGAGCATGTTTTGCATTGGAATATTAATTCTTCACTGTGAAGACATGAGTAGATGTGCGCTCCATGAATGAATGTTTCTGCAGTTCTGTCAGGCATGACCATTGTTATTGTTATCAATATTACAAATGCAACCCTTGTGGAACCAAACAGACTTGGGAACAAATCAAGAACAAGAACAAAGACGTCCTTCAAAGCCTCAGTGACGAGACTTTATTTCATAATGTTAAAAAGATTTCTCTAAAAACTCTCTAAGTGCTGCTCTCTGTTCTGAATCCGTGCACCAATCAGGGCCTTCTAAGAATGGGCATGTCATTTTCCAAGAGATCTGATTGGTCAGAAGGCGGAGCTTTTACACTCACAGATCTTGTCCAGAATATAACCTGCTCAGGAGTAGGTTAAATATCCTGAGTTATTTGTCGGGGTCGGAAGCGTTTGCAGTACTCAAAACCCCAAGTTAATCTCTGAAGTTACCTCGGTGAGAGGAAATCCAGATTCGTAGTATAGGCCCCTGGCATGGACAGGTGTGGCATCCATATTTACCTTGTAAACAGTGTGCTAGGCGTGACATGCGCCTTCTGTGCATGCATTCACTCTGAGGTTGGATAACGTTCACACTGCAGTCTGATGGAAGCGTTTAAAATGTAGTCTGAACAATCACAGTTTTTCACGTGATTGAGTCACGCAAAATATGGGGTCTCAGCAAGACATTGGATTTGAGCATCAAGACCTTTAGTGTGAATGCGGCCTATATGACCAAACTTGTGAGTTTTTAACTTGTGCAGCACACAAAAAAGTGACTGGTGGTCATCCATAACAGCTACCTCATCCAACCTTTCTCATTTTTACTGTCTCTGATGTTTCTTTTTTAATTATATCTTTTTTCCATTTTAAAACACTGTCTCCATTTTTGAAGAGTGTTTCTTCCATAGAGTTCCTTTTTTTTTATCCTGGCGAATATTCACTTTGAATTCATTGTTTTTCTTTTTTTGCTGCTTTATTTCATTCTCAGGTGTCTGGATCTGGATTCCACTTGGTATATGGGCGATGACTGTCAGTTTCCGATCCAGAGGACAGCTTTCTATGCTGGCTTGAGTGTGACGCTCCTCTTCCTGCTGCTGGTTGTTGCATCTCTGACTGTTTATGTGGTGACCAACAGACGCAAGCAAACAAAGTAAGCTGACATGTTGGTACTGCTTCACAACAGGAGAAACAAACACTTCCAAATCATCTTTACTCATTCATTATTATTTGTAATTATTCTGTGCAGTCTAAATCTAACAAGTTCATGTGTAGCATTAGCTCGTGGCGATATGTTTAGTGTTAGCTGGTGGCTACATGTTAGCATTGACCTGACACTAAAGACTTGATTTTCTTGATGTGTAAATTCTTTGTGGATATTTCACACACAGCTGTGCTCTTATCCACGATTCCATTTCGCAGTTTTTAGAATGAAACGTTCGTTTCACATCCGTTAGCTGCTAATGTTAGCTTAGCTTCTCTCCACACTGATGCAGCGGTATTGTCGCTGAAAGAAAGAGCGGGAATGGTCTTCAAACTCAGACTTTTTTTCAATAAAGCAAATGTTTCCTGTGGGCCGTAACCACGGCAGAACCGAACAAGGCTGGCGAGCCGCTAACTCTCAGCATGCTCTCCAGATCTGTTCTCACTCCACTCAACTCCCTCCACAGTCCAGCTCCTCAAACACTGCCCCTCTAGGCCCGCTCTCTAGACCCTCCACCAAATCAAAACCCCGCAGACCATTCACTCATTATGAAAGTCATTCATTGCGGTTATCAATTCTTTCAATTAGCAATCATCGGCCTCTGGACCGTAACATTTGTTTAGTTTGCTTAAAATACGTATAACTCCGTAGTCCCCCGGCTAGCTCAGTTGGTAGAGCATGAGACTCACAATCTCAGGGTAGTGGGTTCATGTCCCACGCCGGGCAATCTGGGTGACAGTGCTCAGACTGTCACCCCTGCGACCCGGAAATGAATGAATGAATACGTATAACTCAAGCTTCCTGGTTAACAGTTTACTTTCATAACACAGACAAGATTGCTATGTGTTGCTTTGTGGGTGACATATATATATAAACCCAATAATATCTGATTCCACAGGAAGAAAGACGTGAAAGAGAAGCTGGTGAACCAGTGGCTGAATGAAGACTTTGAATGGACCAGATCCAACAGTGCAATCAGTACAATCAATGCTGGTCAGTATTTAATCTCCAGTCACATTAACATCATTATTCAGGCTCAACTTCTTTCATAACCTTTGATGAAATGTATTATTTTGCTGATTATTTGACTGTTTTAAAGTGTGTGTGATGAAACCTTTGCATTAATTCTTCTTTTATCACGTAAACATATTTAATCCTTCACAGGATTACCACAAATGTACAAATTTTAATTACTGAACTGCCATTTCATGTATTTGATTGTTTAATAGTTCACATGGCTTCCATTAAACCGGGGGTGTCCAACTCTGGTCCTGGAGGGTCCTGCATGCTTTAGATGTCCCCCAGCTTCAGCACACCTGAATCTAATGAAGAACTCTTCATTAAAATTGTACAAGAGCCCGTTAAGGAGTCCTTATTATTATCAACTGGGAGAGAGCTAGAACATGCAGGATGCTGAACCTCCAGGACTACAGGATGCATGGTTTTATACTGGACCAACAGTGAGATTAAAAAATGTGGCTTTAGTGAAAGTCAATGGGACATTTTTGTGCATGAAAGGGTTGATAGGAAATTTCTGACACTGCATGACAAATACAAATGTAATCAAGTCAATTTTGTTGTTAATCTTTGACGTGTCTAAGACTTTAATCACCACCAAAGCCCCTTCAACCTATTTATTTTATTGAAGATTGAAATAAGGTCTTGTCCTTTTTAAGGTCCATGAAGATTAACATGATTTCTAAATATCCTTCCTCACACATGATCAATCAGCCTTCTCCAGTGAGGATCCAGGTGAAAATGGACAACCGGCTCCACTCTACCAGACAACCCGGCCCTATTCAGTGAACACCTCGCTTTCGACTGAGACAGAAACTCCATTTCCTAACAGGGGGTTGTCACAGTTTACCCCACCGGACCGACCCCACAACCAGCCGGTCAGTGATCACAGGCAGTGAAAATCTGGAGCTTTGTGCTGTTCAATACATTCTCACTCTCATTCTGATTGTTGTCCTTTTGTTGTCTTTATTTCCACAGATGAGAATCAACAGGCCTCAGATCAGAGGCTCCTGGGAAGCTTGAAGGGATCCCAAAAACTCTGCTTTTAGTCACCTTATGTTGAAAAAGCTGATTACTCCAAACTATTTAAACTTTTCACAGCAGCTGCTTATGTTCTCTCACAATTTATTTCTTGGTTTCTTTGTTTAATTAGACTAAGTGCACAGATACAACACTTTTTGCCTCTGTATTCAGTCATAGCACCCAAACAATGAACCAACATATTCACTTCTCAAAAGTAGCCTCTGTTTGCTTTGAGGAAGCCGTCTGTGTCGAACTCTCATTAGAACATGGGCCACAAACAGCCCAGTTAATGTCATTTTACTGGTGAACTCACAATATGAAGATCCAGAGCTAACGCAGACCTGAAAGAAAACTGCTCCAACTCCACGAAGATGACTATCCGGCTGAAGACTGAAGCTACTTTAAGGAGTTTAAAGGTGTTTAACTTTTTTTTTTTTGCGTTTTTTGTTTTTAAATCAAAAGAACAAGTGTATACGTGTTTATGATTTGTATGTTTTGAAAAGTTAGCTTTTATAGTCCATAAATTTAATTTATGAAAGAGATCATTGAGATCGCCTGCTCTTGTTGCACAACACTGTTTCACAACCTTTTTTTTGCTCAGTCCTTTCGGCTGTACCCTAAGAAACCCTGTGGATTCCTTCACTACATTACTGTGAAGATAAACTCTGGCAGACACACGTGAACATGAGAAAGAAAAGTACAGGGCAGTTTTCCACGTCTGATCTGGACTGCACAACAACGCATACAGCCGGATTTTAACTCAACTGGGCCAATAAGTAAAATAACGTCTTAACGTCCTTTAAAAAAAAAACCCTGCAAAGGCACAAAAAATGCAAGTACATCATGAAAATGTTCACATTTAATCCCCTTTTTCTAAAATATATTATGCGCTACCTGATATTGTCTTTAAGAAACTGTCATCTGTAATGGGATCTGCCACGGAGTTTGCCATCAAAGTAGTTACGGCAGGTTTTCACAAACTCTCCCTCATTGTACAGCTTTAATGCTAATGCCGCTTCTCCAACAATCATAAGTTCGCCAGCTTTCAGGAATCCCTTTGTTATGAGCAGTTTTGTGTTGTGACCTCTCCGCCTACTGAAAGAATTCAACTTCCAGCGGACAGGCTGGGAACAGCAGTTACTTTAATTGAAAAACAAATGCAGTCAATCAGCTTTGTATATTTTTGTACTTTGCATGATAATCCCTCAGACTGGACGGACTGATGGGAAGAAGCAAATATTGAATGAATTCAAAAAGTGAATTCTTGTTGTGATGTTAATGATTTGGATACACTTTATGTAAATAAAAAGTTTGGAACTGCAGGAAGATTTCTGTAATACTGTCAGTGATTTAATTTACATGCAGACGATGGGGTTTGACATCTTTCATGGGGCTCGGTTGGTAGAGCAGTCCAATCAGTCTGCTGTAGATGCTGGAAGAAGCCCAAAATAGACCAGACAGGACCAAACAGAAGACACCATTAGTATCGTCAAAAGAATGAAATAAGGATGGGAGGGGCCTCCCAAACATGCCCTAATAAGACACGGTTATTTTCGCACTAATGTTGTAATGGCAAAAAGAGAAATGGGCGGCACCTGTTCGGAAAGGAGGACCTTCATCAAGAGAAATGGGTAGCACCTGTTTAGGAGGGAGGACCCTCTTCAGTGTATATAAGAACTAAGCCCAAGCGACTTATTTTTGTGTTCGATCGTGCCTAGCAATTGTGTCTGATCGTTTGTGTCTGTCTGGGGACTGATCTGAGAACCGGGTTTTAGCAATAAAACTCTACTTTGCATCCAGCTCCACTCTCCCTGTCTGTTTTGTATGAGTAGGCTAGCTGAGTACCAGTATAGCTACAACAAGTAGTGGTTAATGTTCATATAGTCTTCCAACGACGCATCTGGCCCAGGACAG
Source organism: Lipophrys pholis (assembly GCF_963383615.2). Classification (NCBI taxonomy): domain Eukaryota; kingdom Metazoa; phylum Chordata; class Actinopteri; order Blenniiformes; family Blenniidae; genus Lipophrys; species Lipophrys pholis. Next base: position 7,827,961 of record NC_137646.1, on the reverse strand, counting down.
CGTTCCAACAACAAGACTACGGCAGGTGTGCGAGAGCTTCCAGAGAACTCCTCAGAGGTGTGAGAGCTTCAGAAAACTCCTCAGTGGTGTGTGAGAGCTTCCGGAGCTACTTCACTATAAGGTTGTGGACATTAGGACCTTCATTAGCAGTCCTGCTTATGACCCCTCTACCTCTGTCTCATGCTCTGCTGAGCTAGAGCAGTTTGAGCCGGTCAGCCAGCCTTATCTAACAGAGATCATTGGCCAGATGAAGCCTGCTGGATCCCCAATGATCCAGTTCCACCTCGTCTTTTTAAAGAGCTTCTTCCCACGTTGGCACCGTTTGTCCTCAACATTTTAAACAGCAGTTTGGTGAATGGGAGTGTCCCCGTGAGTTTTAAGCATGCAGTGGTGACACCTTTGATTAAAAAGCCTGGCTCAGACCCTCTGTGCTCTCAAACTTCAGGCCTATCTCCAGGCTTCCTTTCCTTTCTAAGGTTTTGGAGAAAATAGTTTATCATCAGCTAAAGTCATTCTTGGATGAGCTCAACATCCCGGAGGTGTTTCAGTCTGGGTTTGAAACCCTTCCCAGCACTGAGTTGCCACTGTTGAAGGTTTTTAATGACCTCTTCCTGCCACAGACTCTGGTTGCTTTGTTACTCTGGTTCTGTTGGACCTTCCAGCTGCCTTGGACACAGTGGATCATCAGATCCTCCTGTCTCGTCTGGAGACCTTGGTGGGCATAAGGGGAGTGCTTTAAAGTGGTTCAGGTCGTATTTAGCGGATAGAAGTTTCTGTGTCCGTGTTGGAACCGTAGACTCCTCTGCAGCACCTCTTCCATGTGAAGTGCCTCAAGGCTCTATACTTGGCCCTCTTCTATTCTCCCTCTACCTACTTCCCCTCGGATCGATTCTCCAGAAACATGGCATCCCTTTTCATTTTTATGCTGACAACAGCCAAATTTATTTTCCTCTGAATCAAGAAAATGCTTTTTCCACAAAGCCACTTCTTGACTGCATTGTTGAAATCAAGGCCTGGTTGTCCCTGAACTTTTTACATTTAAACAATAAGAAGACCGAGGTCATGTTGTTTGGGCCCAGTGTGTCATGTTTCGCAGGTGTATACTGCTGGGTTTGTTTTTGTTTGTGTGTGCGTAGGTGGAGCGGACGGAGGAGAATGCTCACCTGAAACAGATGATTGAGGCCAGTATTTAGGAACCGGGTTTCCAGGCTCTCATCGTCACGTTTACCCCCGTGGTACTTTGACTCGGCCCCTTCAGCCTATTGTATGACAGTTTGTGTCGCGTATGCTAAGATACTTGGAGTTATCTGTTTTCTACTTTCCTGTGCAGTCCCTGTGTGCTCCATTCTGTCCTGCTCGGGAGATCGCTGCCCGGTGACGTCAGCCTCCGCCTTCACGCCACTCTCCGAGGATTGCCCGTTCCGCTGGAGAGATCACCCGAATAAACTATTTTTCTAAACTTAACTTCCTCGTCCTGTCGGCGCCAGAATCCTCCACACACCACACCTGACACAGTGGTTCCACCAAGGTTCATGTTGATCTGGGTCCTTTAAGGCAACAATTAACGCACTAGGCTAAAAACCTCGGCGTCAGACTGGACTCGGATCTTAAACTATATCTACAAATTAAATCAGTAGTCAAGTCCAGCTTTTGTCAGTTGAGACAACTCGCCAAAGTGAAACCTTTCCTGTCCTTGGATCATTTAGAGATTTTAATCCCTGCTTTTATCACCCCTCGTTTAGACTATTGCAATGCACTTTACAATGGGTTCAGCCAGTCTTCACTCTCACGTCTTCAGATGATCCAAAATGTTGCTGCTCGACTTTTAACAGGAGCCAAAACACACCAGCACATCATACCAGTTTTAGCCTCGGTTCACTGGCGTTTTAGGATTGATTTTAATATTCTTTTATTTGTTTTTAAATGTCTTCATGGCCTCGCCCCACATTATTTGTCCGACCTGCTCCGGCCGTACACTCCCTCGCTCTCTCGGGTGGGCAGATCAGTCATTGTTGTTTGTCCCTCAGACCAAGAGGAAGCAGAGAGGTGATCCTGCCTTTTCAGTCGGAGCCCCAATATTGTGGAATGATTTTCCTCTGCACATCAAACAGGCTGGCTCACTTCCTGTTTTTAAAACATCTCTAAATACACCCTTTTTCTCTTTGGCTTTTAACTCAGTCTGAGAGGTGACTTTTATTGTTTTTAACATTTGTACTTATTTTTATTGTTTTTTTATTGCTTTATTTTGTTTTTATTGTTCTGTCTGTGTACAGCACTTTTGTCTGTGTACAGCACTTTGACACACAGTGTTGTTTTTAAAGTGCTCTATGAATAAAGTTAGCAGTAGTAGTAGTAGTAGCTAAGAACAGTAAACTGAGGCTACAATCCCCACAGGCTCACCAGCAATGGACAATAGAAGATTGGAAAAACGTTGCCTGGTCTGATGAGTCTCGATTTCTGCTGCGACATTCGGATGGTCGGGTCAGAATTTGGCGTAAACAACATGAAAGCATGAATCCATCCTGCCTTGTATCAACAGTTCAGGCTGCTGGTGGTGGTGTCATGGTGTGGGGAAGATTTTCTTGGCACACTTTGGGCCCCTTAGTGCCAATTGAGCATCATGTCAACCGCCACAGCCTCCCTTAGTATTGTTGCTGACCATGTCCATCCCTTTATGACCACAGCGTACTCATCTTCTGATGGCTACTTCCAGCAGGATAACGCGCCATGTCATAAAGCACTAATCATCTCAGACTGGTTCCTTGAACATGACAGTGAGTTCACTGTACTCAAATGTCCTCCACAGTCACCAGATCTCAATCCAATAGAGCACCTTTGGGATGTGGTGGAACGGGAGATTTGCATCATGGATGTGCAGCCGACAAATCTGCAGCAACTGCGTGATGCTATCGTGTCAATATGGACCAAACTCTCTGAGGAATGTTTCCAGTACCTTGTTGAATCTGTGCCACAAAGGATTAAGGCAGTTCTGAAGGCAAAAGGGGGTCCAACCCGGTACTAGCAAGGTGTACCTAATAAAGTAGCCGGTGAGTGTATATATTATGGCATGTTGTTTAGTAAATAAATCTTTGAATATATTGAATGAACCTTGAATATATTAAATGAAAACCTGAATATATTGAGTGAACTTTGAATATATTGAATGAAAACTTGAATATATTGAATGAACTTTAAGTCCTTACTGACGTCAACAAAGCACTATCGCTTTCATTTTAAGCAATGAGGACATGATAAACTCAATAGCAAATGCTTGAAAAAATCGAATTACCTCACCAAACAATTATTTCTGACGAGGAAGTTTGGTTACTTTTTAATCGTGGCAGACCGCTAAAGGAAGAAACCAGTGTTCTGAGTGATCAACACATTAGTTTGCATAGCAGTATAATCCGTTTGTATCTCTTCTGCTCAGAACTGTTAATAACATGACCATATATGTAAGAACCATCCGGTGTGTGAGGCAGAACAATTGAACTATTGAGTCTTAGGAATAAGCAGACAACTGACCTTGGTCCCCAGGCAGATAACGCCATGCTGGAGAGGGGAGTTAGGGAATCTTAGAGGAAAACCAGCTGGAGAAGGTAGTAAATCAAGAAGTCGCTAGTTTAAAGCCGGGAAGATGTAAAGCCTTGTGTCATTATAAGATCACAAATCTTCCCGGGACAGAACAATAGAGATGTGTTCACCTTTGGTAAAAACAACTTGTGGCATCCACACCATATGTTAAGGGAGGGCTGAAAGAAAATGCTTATAAACCAATGTTTTTGGGGACTCGGCGCTCTTCCACTCTGATGCCTGGTCCTCCCGGACAGTCTGATTGTTGAGCCCGAGATCTCGCTGTATCCCATGTATTCTGCCTGAAGTTAATTATCAATAAACGTATTGTGAACAATATCTTTCTGTTCCTTCATCTATTTAAAGAACACATTAATGACTGCATTTCCTTCACCGCCAACAGACCAGACTCTTTGTAAAGTTAGGACAGAGCTCTACCAGGCATGTAGAGGTGTAATAAACACACATGATCTATGCGCGCTCACGTCATGGACGACCTGAAGCCTTTATTTATACTTTCAACCTAATCTACGGCAAAACTCGTGTATTGTGTATCGCCGTGCGTCATGGCACAGGCTGTGATAACCATGCATTTATTTTACACTATTTATTCATATATTTATAGTTGAGAGACAACATGTATGTCTTATACACAATGAAACTATGTACAGCATTTAATACAGCAGTAAAAGACATTTTTAGTCTTATGGTAATTATCTCAATTAGATTATATCCGTGAGATTTGTCTGCCTGCAGTCCGCTGTGCCTAACGTGTCTAAGACTGACAACTACGTGTTGCCGTCGTGCCGATCATCAAATACGCTCACTTCGAAATACTTCGGGCTGTGTTGGGCTGTGAATGTGGTTTATTCTTTCTGTATCCAAACAATATATGAAGAGGTTCTGTTGCGCAGACAAATCCACAGTCCCGGAGAAGTGCCGCGTCAGAGTGCAGTGCCATTACGCAGGGTGATTCATTGTATTTTACATCCGATAAGTCACCTGAAAATGATACTAAGCTGGTACTGTATAAACATACAGACCTGTACACACAACAGTGTTCCGTTAATAGCTCTGCTTTTTTTTTAAGAAGACGTGCTGTTAACGGGATCATAGCTTCTTTTCACACTTCTCTGTCCACAAAGCAACACACAGGAAAACAGCAAAACTCCGCCTCTGTTAAAATGTTGCTTTGTGTAATATAATTTAATTAACACATATTTTTTTTTACATCAATACAGGAGTATAGTCGGACACTAGGTTGAAAGAATAAATAAATGCTGTAGTCCATCCATTACTTGCACACCGAACCACCACCCCCACCCCCACAACCCAAACTTTTTCGAAGTTCGGTGGGGTAATGGATTTTTGTAAGCAATTGATATTGAGTTTATCATGACCTCGTTGCTTAAAATTGCAGCAACGACGTCCCGTATTGACTGACTTATTGCCACGTCCTGTTGCAGCTGCATCCACACATTGCAAATGACAAGATGGCGACAGTTGGGTTTTATTCAATATATTCAAACTTCAATCAATATATTTAGGTTTTCATTCAATATATTCCAGGTTTCATTCCATATATTCAAGGTCCACTAAATATGTTCAAGTTTTCATTCAAGATATTCAAAGTTCAATTCAGGATGGACTAGTCCCCCTGAACAGAGAGGATTTGCTTTGTATTGCTTTTGTTTTTCCAGACGGCTTGACTCATCCAGTAAATGCAATGACAAAAAGCAAATGGAAAAGACAAAGACAAGATAGAAAAAGAATATGACTACCTTTGTATATGGTAGTGAAGGAAATGCAGTCATTAATGTGTTCTTTAAATTGATGAAGGAACAGAAACGATATTCATCAAAATGGGTTTATTTATAATTACCTTCAGGCAGAATACATGGAATACAGCGAGATCTCGGGCTCAAACATCAGACTGTCCGGGAGGACCAGGCATCAGAGTGGAAGAGCCCCGAGACCCCAAAAACAGCAGTTTATATACAGTTTTTAGGGCGTCAGCCCTCTGCATGTGGTTTCACCAGGTACATATCTTTATTTAGCTTCTCAGAATTGCGGATGTCACAGAGACATTAAAATAGACAACAGAATGTTGTTGAGCACAGCGCATAAGCTAAACATTGGAGACGCACCTCCATATAAGGGCATTTCCTGTGACAGTTGCTGCAGCTGCATGACCGGGCGAATTGCCAGACAGGCACATTTTGTACCGAAACTTACTGACACCTAGGTCTGGGATTATCAGACATCTGCACTGAACTTTATTTGCACTCAGGCCTGAGCCTGTATCGAAACTTACTGACACCTATGTCTGGTTTATCAGACATTTTCACTGAACTTTGTACACATCAGGCCTGAGCCTTATGGGAGCATCATATATTCTTTTAATCCCCCTTTTGACATCTGGCCCTTGATTGATGTCAACACACTACAGTGGAGTAAAACAGTCAAAATCATCAGCATCCATATCAGTGAGAGGGGCGTTGTCAGGGTCCTCCGCGTCTGGGGTAATTAACCCCTGACACTCAGCCATCTGATATGGGGGTGGCATTTTAGCTTCAATAGTAGTCACAATCAACCTATTACAAAGAGAGCGTATACATGGCATGCAGCAGCATCCACACGTGACCAAGATGCCCAAGAATACAGCCAGAGACGACAGTATAGCGACAGCTAGAGAGCGCCATTTTCCAAACCATTTATCCATCAAGTCACTGAACCAAGGGTCTACACCTGAATGTGCCTTCATCTCGTCAGACAGGGACCGGAGACCATCGAGAGCGCGGGTTAGGCTGCCATCAGGTGCAGTGTTGTTTGGGATAAACGTACAACACAGATCACCAAACATTGCACATACACCCCCTTTTTCTGCCAGAAGCATGTCTACCGCTACTCTGGTCTGGAAGGCCATGAGGGAGGTGGCTGCCAGCTGTTCGTGTACCGCAGTACCCAGGTCCCGTGTATAGTTAGCTAACCGTTGGACGTTATAATGAACGTAGTTGATGCGCTCAGTGTTCTTAAATGGCACCACAAAAGCGCCGGAGAAACCGTCTGCAACTTCATCGGCGAGTTTATATTCAGGAGGGATATTACGGGGTTGTCCTATTGCATCGAAATAAACCGGAGAGGGGGTTTGCACTATGGAGGACACGTCCCGCCGGAATCTGTTACCAAGAGGGGTTATCAGTGTTTTCAAATGTGCGATGGTGTCACTCCTGAGGGGTATGACCTGAACAGGCGCTAGAAGGGACACAAGAGCGCACCGACCAGTCCATGTGGTGGGGAGCCACCCGTAGAGGCGGTTGTCCCCGCAGAACCACCATACGTCAGCGCGTGACACAGTTAAGCGCGGTTCGGGTGTGGCGGATGAGACATTGAAATTGGAAATGCAGCTTTCAAGCGGAATTTTACCCATTTTGGTTCTTTTTCGGCTCGAAGAGTACCGGGAGTAACATGTAACATTGAAGGGCAGACGAGAGTCGAACAGTGGGGGTGTGGCTGTGGACGAAGTGACAGGGAAAACAGTGTCCAAAGCAATGCAGGAGGGGATTGGCACGGTTGAGGACATTATATTGAGAATGCAATCCACTGGGGGTTCGCCAGCGGGTGTAGCTGTCGATGTGTATGTGGCGGTGGCGGGCATGGATGTGAGAATATCGGTGGTGTTTATAGACATCATTCTTAACAGGGGACGAGGTCCGGCGCACACTATACAGCTGGAGTGAGCAGGTTCTGCTGCCTGTTGGGCGGTTAACAGCCAGTTATTGGTAGTGGCGGTGATACCTGTTTGAAGAAACATGGACTTGTCCATAGTCATTTTGGTGGTGTCAAAAGCTATAACCCCCGTATGTTGTGGAGGAAGAGCGGTGCGTGCGCCCTTGATGGAGGGCGTTAGAACCTGGCCAACGCCTTGCTGACAAATGCTCAGACTGTTTTGGGGGTCAGTACCGGAGTCCTCCAGCGCAGCTACAAGGGTGACGCATGGTAGCCCAGTGGCCGGATACGTAACGGACGGCCAATCCCTCAGTGCCATGCCGCCTCTTAGATCAACCGATAATAAGACTGAGGTGGCATTGGGACCAGATGCTATGATGGAGATGTGTTTCTTGGCGAGCTGGCAGGGGCATTTCTTACCATAATTATCCGAGCTTTTGTCAGCACAAGTGGGCACCCAGCCAAGGTTTGAGTAAGCCAATACATGGCCCCATCCATGGTGATTCCGACAGCTGTAAAGATAGAGGTTGTCGTGGGACTTGGCGTCAGGGAAGAGGAGACGCATTCCAAAAAGAAAGGATATGGTCTGATCGGGTGCCAGTAGGAGGCAGAGGCCTTCTCCCAAGGCATTGTCTGGATTGGGGCAGCTGGGTGCGGTGGGAGTGGCAGGTGCGGCTCGTGGACTGCGCCGAGCTGCAACAGAGATGTTTGATGGAATGCCCTGGTGCACTGGGAGGGTGGAGTTGGCACACAAGAGCATGGGGCTATTTTCCCACCTAAACGGCAAGGATACCACTATGGTACTCATGAGCAGTCCCACTAAACAGATAACCAGACGCCGGGAACGAAATGGTGCGTCATGGTGTGGTGGAGGAGAAGGAGAGAGGCTCCGGATGTCGTGTGTTATCAGCCCGTCGGCCCCTTCTTCTCCGTCTTCCTGGGACCAGTGGGCCCGTGAACCAGAACCTGGTTCCAATTTCGACCCTCCGTTGTTGTGACCACTCAATTCGTCTGACATCTTGGTTTAACAGGAGGGGTTTATCCGTAAATAAAGTAAGCTGGTTGAGATGTATGGTACACCACTCAACCCAGACGTACGACCTACAGCTGAAGGGTGGGGAACACACAGAGAGAGTTTCTATTCCCACAGTAACCGTAAAGGTGTTAATATGAACAGTGTGAGTGGCAGAACCGATGGGATCACTGATTGGGGTAGTTGACCCTCTTGTACTGCTTCTAGGAGGGTGTCTTCGTCTTCTAAGAGAGCGAAACCCGGGAAATTGTGAGAAAACCGCCTTACCGCTGAAACCGACGGCCCACGGAACCAGAGATCTGGCAGAAGAATGTTGACTCTGCCTGGATACCGCGCAAGCCACAATGCAAGTGTGTAATAATCTAGTGTGAAAGTGAAAACAGGTCGGATTTTACGAGCAATAAAACGAGGCATATGTGTGTGGTTGTGTCGGTGGTGACTTGGCACGTCACTTGGTGGAGACGAGCACTCCTTCTCTGTCTCGGGGTTGGTGGTGACTTGGCACGTCACTTGGAGGAGACGAGCACTCCTTCTCTGTCTCGGGGTTGGTGGTGACTTGGCACGTCACTTGGTGGAGACAAGCACTCCTTCTCTGTCTCGGGGTTGGTGGTGACTTGGCACGTCACTTGGTGGAGACGAGCACTCCTTCACTGTCTCGGGGTTGGTGGTGACTTGGCACGTCACTTGGTGGAGACGAGCACTCCTTCTCTGTCTCGGGGTTGGTGGTGACTTGGCACGTCACTTGGTGGAGACGAGCACTCCTTCTCTGTCTCGGGGTTGGAGGGGAGGTCTTGCACCTTTTCCCTCTTTTCGTCGGAGTAGGACGGATCAGGGTAGACCACCTGACGGTCAAGGGGACTCAGGGATTATTCTGCCCTGTGGTTGAGAGTCCCCCTTTTAGGTGTCGCGCACAGGAGTACAGGATGACCAGTGGAACCACGTGTTCCCTTTTCCGGCCAGACGCACGGCGTGAGACGTTCTTTCCACAACTCGGAACGGTCCCGTCCACCGTGGTTCCGTCCACTTTCTTTTGATGGCCTTCAACCAGATCTGGGTTGTGTGTTGGATGTCTGGCTGGTCTCCTGGCTGGTTCTGCTGGTCTCCGATCTGTCTGGCGAACCTGGAGTGCATTCTTTGTACAAATTTATAGTATTGTCGATGGGCGATCTTACCTGTAGCTTGTAGATGCGGTGGGGAGCTCACAGGTCCAGGAAACGGCCTTCCTGTTTGTAACTCAAAAGGAGTGAACCCAGTTTGTGAGTTGATTGCCATTCGAACAGTCATTAGTGCGACAGGGAGTGCATCTGTCCACACCACACTCGAGTCTTTGCTCATTTTGGCAATCTTGTCTTTTACTATGCGGTTCATTCTTTCCACCTTCCCTTGGGATTGTGGATGATGTATCAAATCTATGTTTTGGCCCTTGTAGCTTTTCAAACTCCTGCAGGCCTTTGTTTTTGAATTGTGTACCATTGTCAGACCTGATGGCTTTTGGAAAACCATGATGTGGGATATAATGGTTTACCAATGCCTTGATTACTGACCGGGAGTGTGGCTTTCTGCAGGGATAAGCCTCCGGCCATCCCGGTGTATGCATCCACCAGGACGAGCAGGTACCTATATCCCCCAGATCTGACTCCCATGTCAGTAAAATCTATTACTACTTCCTGTCCTGGGAGCAGAGGAAACCTCTGTTTTCCCTGTCCCACCTTGATGGTGGGTCTGGTATTAAATTGTTGACATGTTCTACACTGACTCACTTGTTCCTCCACCTCTCTGTTTAGGTAGGGGTGCCACCAATTCTGTAACAGCCTCTGGACTTCACTCTGGCCAACATGGCACGGCCCATGTGCTTCACTTATCAGATCCTTCAATAACCTAGCAGTTGGGACTGGACGTCCGTCCGGCCCTTGCCACATTCCCTGGTCCTTCTCTGCACCTGCTTCTATCCACATTGTCTTCTCTTCTGAGGACGCTAGTTCCTGTTCTGTCTTTATCATGCTTCTTTCCAACACTTCCTTTCCTTTTCCACTTCCTCGTTCACCATCATCATTTCACATCCATATCCACCTGCTTCCTTCGTTGCTCTGTCTGCTGCCTCATTTCCGTGAGCTACTGACGTGTGAGTTTTGTCATGACCTTTACATTTTAGTACTGCCACCTGTCGTGGAGCGTGGAGTGCCTCCATTAACTCTCTTACTTTGTCTGAATGTTTGATGTCTTTTCCTGCTGTTGTTTTGAACCCAGCTCTCAACCATTCTGTTAGGTGTACATGAATGGTGTTATGCACATACGCTGAATCAGTGTATATGTTGGCTGTCTTGTCCTGTGCTCTCCACAGAGCTCTTACTACTGCATGTAGCTCAGCTACTTGAGCTGAGGGTTTGTCTTCGTCTGGTATTGTGGCTGCTTCTTCCACAATGAATGTGTCTCGAGTTGCCTCCCATTCATCCAGTCTTTCCACTGCATATGATGCTATCAGTCCTTTAGCGGGGTGTCTGTAGCAGCAGCCGTCGCTAAATAAAGTAAGGTCCGGGTCAGTCAGTGGTGTGTCTGAAAGTTCCTGTTTAAATGAATTTCGATCTCTGCTCGGTCCTCACATCGATGGGGTTCAGCTGTTCTCATATCTTCTGCCATGTTTATCCCATCATGTGTGTATGTTATGTGTGGTTGGAGTAGAACTTTTTCTATTCGTGTTTGTCTTTGCGCAGTCATGGTGAAGGCTGTGCTTGATATGTAGGTTACCAGGTCGTGGTGTGTTAAAATGGTGAGTGGGTGTTTCAGTACTATGTTTGCAGTTTTTTTTTTAATCAGTTTGGCTAGTCCTGATGCATGTTTTGCACAAGGTGCTGCTTGTTTTTTTTGTTTGATCCAATAGTACTGAACAATACATTAGCACTCTTCTACCATCCCCCTTTTTCTGGAAAAGCACAGCTGAAATGGACTGGGCTTTTTCAGAAACATCCATAAAAACAAAAAAAAAAATTGAGCTTTATAATCTGGAACCGCCATGTCTGCTTTAAAAGAATAAATGCTTGAGAGGCAGCTGGAGTCCAATCTAACGGCACCATCATGCCATTGAAACTGATCAGGGGTTAAATCAATACCAAAAAGCGACCCCTTGGGGCCCGGCATATAGAGTGAAACCATCAGCTGCCACGTGGTGCCACAGATGTCATGAAAGGCCTCCTGATATAGCAAATCGCCATCCCTATCATAATATAGGGTGCAATGAAAAGGGTCAACAGGGGGAAGGTAGGGATGTAGACCCTTGAGCCATGGCAGCCAGTCATAATAGAAGCGCATGGTTTCCAGCCAGCCGTCTGGGTGTATTTCCGCCCAGTAAATGTCCGCCATCTGGCTGTGGTCATCCAACTGTTCTGGTGAGGGAAAAAGAGCCAGCATGGAGCCTTGATCTGCCGTACAATGAAATTGTCTCCCCTCAGGGAAGACCAGTGACAGTCCATCAGCGGTACATTGGATGAGTGGCTTTGTGAGCAACAAATCTCTTCCCAGTAGGGACACTGGTCAATGTGGAGCAAAAACAAGCGGATGCAGATGAACTTGTCCAGCAATGGTGACAGAGAGAGGTTCAGTGAACGGCATGGTGGTTGGTTGTCCCGAGAAACCAGTGAGAGCCATGGATTTGGGGCAGCTTCGTGAAAAATAGCCAACTTGTCCGCAAATGTAGCAGGCATGGGGTGGGGTCCGAAACGACCTCCTCCTCCCTTTTGACCTGTATTAAAACGGCCTCTTCCCCTATTAGGAGGGCGCTGATTGGGCATTGGCATCTGTGGAACCACGTACACAGCCGGTGGGGGTGGCAGAGATGGAGCTGCAGTAAACGGGGCCTGAACTAAGTCTGCTTTTTACCAGTATTTAATCTATTTTGGGCTTCTTGCAGCTGTAATTTGAGGAGGCGGACCTCCAGGCTCTTATCAGCCTCTCGTTCCTTCTTTTGTTGTGTTTGGTAAACCTGCATGTGACTGGACAGGTGAGAGTCCCATCGAGACTGAATAGCATCTGCTAAATCAGGATTCATTTTCATAGCATTTTTAACTGTGTCTGGAGGTTTGCTAATATGGCAGAGCGGAATGTGAACGTGTGCAAGTCAGAGGATCCTGGATCTACTCCTGTTATTGCTAAAAACTCACTCCTGCATCTTGAGAGAAACTCTGTTGTAGTGTCACCCTCGAGTGCAAAATGCATGTTGTATATCATGTCAGCCTGTACTGAGTACAATGGTACCATGAGGGGATCTGGCCACCAGATGGCATACTCAAAAAGGGGTTGGTCGAGGCGTTGCAATCTGAGTCAGGCCCTCCCTGTTTGTCAGAGCTCCCTCCCTCTCGTTCGATTGTACCGCCCCCCCGGTCTGGCCTGTTGCGCTTCCCCTGCTGTTTCATTCTGTTTACATGAGCCAGAAAAGCAGCTTGTCCGACTGAGCGAATACACCATCTCCAATTTCTATATTGTCAAGATATTTTGTCGCGGTCACGTCTGCGTTGAGTCAATGCTGAGGTTTTATGCTCTTCTAAGCTACGTATCATTTTCAACAGGCAAGATTCAGCCGTGCCCATTTTTTTAAACAGATCATGTTTTTCCTTGTCTCGTGGAAGGAGATTGTTCTCTAACATCTCTCCCCAATGTTTTTGGAGTTTAATTTTATTTTTGTTTTGCTTTTGTTCAGTCGGTTGCCCAGCTATGATTATATTTACTGCTTTTAAAAATTGTCGACCGACCGTCTGATCCTGCGGACTTTTTACTTGTAAATCGAACCATTCTGCTTCTCTATCGAATTCTCTGTCCATTTTAACTCAACTTTATGTTTGTAATTGTGTATTTTTCTGTATATTATTGACAATCTGACTCCGGTACTGTCCACTCATCTGGACAGATTTTCCACACGTACTGTTCAGTGAAGGAATGTCTCGCACGGACGAATAAGTGGTTTTAGTGAGACAAGCTTCTACGTGTGTCAGAGTGACACACGCGGTCCCCCACGAGGCGTCTTTTCGCAAAACCACAGATTCTTTTAGACCTTTCACTTCCCAGTATAACCAACCATGAACGATTTTCCCGTATGAATCTGTAGTGCTTACAATACTTTTCTTCCTTTCTTGACACACTCGTATTAACGAATGCCGGACAGGAATACTTCGTATCTGGCTACCATCTACACCAGGGGTGTCAAACTCAGATCCTCGTGGGCCGCAGCCCTGCACGTTTTCAATGTCTCCCTCCCCTGAATGTCCTGATGGTTCATCATCACATTCAGCACAAAGCCAGATAACGAGCTGCTCATTGCAATCAGCTGTGTTGAAGCTGGGAGACATGCAAAACGTGCAGGGCTGCGGCCCTCGAGGCCTGGAGTTCGACACGTGTGATCTACACGGTGGACCTCGGCGGATCTCTTTTTCGTTCTTGAATCGCGTGGTCCAGCCACCACGGAACCACAACACAGAATTCACACAACAGCTTTACATTTATTCCACGTAGCCAGACAAACACAGAATTCACACAACAGTTTTATTTTTATACTACAACATTTCAATACTGCCCGTCGATCGGCCCCACAGGGAGGAAATTCTCAATCACGTCAGTTCTTAAAGTCAATCGGCCTTTAAGGAATATCTCGATTACTTTCTTGGGAGTCGATCGGCCCGTCCTGGGAAATACCATCTCGATCACTCCGGCATCAGAACCTCATTCTGGCATAAATACAGTCAATCGGCCTCTATGAGGATCAGTCTCGATTACTTTCTTCAGTGTCGATCGGCCCCTTTTAGGGGAACTTACTCGATCACGTTGGCATCAGAACCGTATTCTGGCATCAGAACCTTATTCTGGCATATTCCTATAATATAAAATATGTATCTCATGTACTATGCCTGGGTCATTAATTATTTTACAATTATAAAATACTTTATCAATTAAATTTTTTCCCGTGGGATGACGGACCAGACTGTATCACAATCTTAAATTATTATTCTCACCAGTTATTTGAGGCGCGCCGTGATACCAGTCCGGTCCGAGAGTCCTCACGTTGTTTCCAACACCAATCACGTCGGGGTCACCAAATTGAAGGAAAAGCAGTCATTAATGTGTTCTTAAAATTGATGAAGGAACAGAAACGATATTCATCACAATGGGTTTATTAATATTTACCTTCAGGCAGTGTACAGGAAATAAGGCGAGATCTCTGGCTCAAACATCAGATCGTCTGGGAGAATCAGGCGTCAGAGTGCAAGAGCCCCGAGTTCCCCAAAACATTGGTTTTTAAAGCATTTTCTTTCACCCCTCCTTTCATATATGATGTGGATGATGTCAGAGTTGTTTTTACCGAAACTGAACACATCTCTATTGTTCTGTCCCGGGAAGATTTGTGATCTTATAATGGAACCAGGCTTTACCTCTTCCCGGCTTTAAACAAGCGACTTCTTGATTTACGACCTTCTCCTGCTGGTTTTCTTCTAAGATTCCCTAACTCCCCATTTCCAGCATGGCGTTATCTGCCTGTGAACCAAGGTCAGTTGTCTGCTTATTCCTAAGGCTCAATAGTTCAATTATTCTGCCTCACACACCAAATGGTTCTTACATATATATAACAGTTCTAAACAGAAGAGATACAAACAGATTATACTGCTATACAAACTAATGTGTTGATCACTCATAACACTGGTTTCTTCCTGTAGGCGTCAGCCCTCCGCATGTGGTTTCACCAGCTACATATCTTTATTTAGCTTCTCAGAATTGCGGATGTCACAGAGACATTAAAATAGACAACAGCATGTTGTTGAGCACAGCGCATAAGCTAAACATTAGATAGATAGATATATATAGATATATAAAGATAGATAGATATATCCATCCATCCATTTTCTCCCGCTTATCCGTTTCCGGGTGGCAGGGGTGTCAGTCTGAGCACCGTCACTCAGATCACATCGCACCGATTAAAAACCTTTCCTGCAGGTGGTGAGCTCACAGGAAGGTGGCGCCCGGCGTGGGACACGAACCCACTACCTTGAGACTGTATATATATATATATATATATATATATATATATATATATGTATATATATATATTAGTGATTAATTGCACAATTTTCTGAAATTCTTTTGTGATTGTTTTCTACTTAAGACTAAAGCTTGGAATTAATGTGGACTCAACACACAGACACTAGAGTTTTAAATTCAAAGACGATTTTTCTAACATCTTTTCAGCTTTGAGTGAATGCTGTTTTCCTCTAAGTTTAGCAAAATAAATAAATGACTTCAAGAAACAAGTAAGTAAATCAATAAATATCTTTCTTATATCAACTAACAATAAACAGACATAAGTCTGGGTTTTGTTAGAGTGCAGGTCCACCACTTTGACAATTTTAATATTTCTAAAAACTAAGTTGCTTTCTTATTACATGAACAAAGTTGCAATAATATATCCCCAAACATATTGGACCTTTATTGTTCACTCCGTGTAACCCAATTGGAAAGTTAAGTTATGGCAGACTTGTATACTCAACAGGCACGTAGGCACGTACGCAGAAAGAGAGAGGGATGGGTGGCATGCACACTCTCGCACATACATGCAGGTGATCTGCTGCTCTGTAGCCACGGGGCCATAGACGGCTGGACTGGCAGCTGCACACAGTTCAGTTGGTCCAGTATTGGTGTGGAAGACAAATTCAGTGAAATAAGTTACTTTTTTTTATTGTCTTCTGGAGCGATGAACTGTTCAGTAAATTCTAATGTTATGTACTTTTCACCCCTTCTCATCCATAAATCTAAGCTTTCAATTTTCCTTAGACATGGTCAGGATGTTTCTGATTTCGCTTGTCTTTCATCACATATGTCCCCACATTTCTGGATCGTTTCTCTCACCTCTGGATTTAGCATTCACTCTGTAATTCTGCCACTCTCACATGGTCAGCAACATTTTATCCACAACTGCACACATTCGTTCACGTAGTTCAAATCACAAGTAGGAGCAAGACCGCTATGAGATAACAATGCTCTTTCTGCCAGCTTCAGTGTGATTTCCATGAAGGAACCAGCACACACACTCCAATGGGGTTTCCGTGGACAGGATATGATGAGGGATTGAACCCACATTGTCTTAAAAAAAGGGCTGCAGCTGCTGTTTTATGGTTTTACACTGCGGCTTTGCACAATGCGGTGATACTTTGAACCCATTATCAGACAATCAGTATCAATGTGTAATAAAAGCTGTTTAGGCTCTGTTATGTAATGCGGACTTATCTTCCTGTGACATGATGCACACCTTTACTGTGGATGTGTGCAGTTAGAGAGATCTCCACCATCACGGTCAGTCCTTTTCCAGAGCCCGCACTGACACATCCTGACAGATGAGGTAGTTTCACATTCTCAGTAACTGGATTAGGACATCTCTTCATTGACTTTCTTTACATACTGTAGTAACTTTGGGTTATGGAGTTTTCGTCACAGTGGTTCATAATCTGTGCTCTCCTCATCTGCTCCTGCTCAGCTCAAGGTAAAGAAAATTTGAATTTTTCATCTGTATGAATTTTATCATGTGTTAAAATCTGTTTATTAAAGATGATGTTATACACAGTGGAGATTATCTCATTAGTTTTTGGGGGTTTTATGAGTCATGAATCAAAAAAAAGAATATTGTTGTATTCAAATTCAGTTTGGGTTGCAGTCAACCTGTTTTGTTACTAATGGGATGGATCTTGAATTGTTGTCTACATTAATTATTACTGATGTAAGAATTCTCATATTGGTGGTGCTCAGCGTGACATTTCTTACGGGAGTGGGTTGTGTGTGTGTGTGTGTGTGTGTGTGTGTGTGTGTGTGTGTGTGTGTGTGTGTGTGTGTGTGTGTGTGTGTGTGTGTGTGTGTGTGTGTGTGTGTGTCAATTGAGGTTAAAGCTTGTTTGGACTAGTGGAATCAATGTGATGTAAATTCCTTCCAACTTGCTTCAAAGCTCTAGTTAATGTTCTCTCTTGTCAGTTGATATGAAAACACCGCTCTGACCTGAACAACGTTATGTGATATGAAATGTGGAATAGGAAGTGTTCAGCATCAGGCGGTCAGGGGTAAGAGACCTCGGGCTGGTCAAACATGCAGAATGTGGCTCAGTCAGTTTATAGCTGTCACACCCATGGTCGCATTTAACAGTAACTTGAGTCATGCTGGAAACGAATGAAACGTAGTCGTGTAGAAGAAGCTGCTTTCATGAGCACAGCCGAGAGCTTTCAAGCTTGGGCTTGAAAACACCAGTTAATCATCTGAAAAAGTTGATCTTCAGCAAAAAAGAAAATGAAGGAGGAGGTTGGAGGTGAAAAGGCATCTGACCTTTGTACTCAAGGTTGGAATTTATATCCTCAGTGAAATTAGACTTAAAATGAAGTCACAAGATTTAGATTTTTTAAAAGGAAATACTTTATGAGCCTCCAGACACTTCAACTGTACTGGAAGTTTCCATAAAGATGTCTAATAATTTTACGTTTACATTTAAACAGGATTTAATCCTGATCCACACTGATTGTTGCATGAATGTGGCTCGCCCCTCTCTCACAAGTGTGCATGCTCAGGCTGTAGCTGCATTCATTAAGACCACAGGATTTCTATATTGACGGGAGCTTGCAGCCCAAAGTCCCACTACAGCGTCATTTGGAAGCTGAGAGCTTCCACTGGATGGAGCCAGTTTAGACACTGTTTGACAGAAACAGAGCAAGTCGTGACAAATGGCAGCTTATGTGCCACTACAGCCTAAGGGTTAAGAATCAAAATGAATTAGGTCGATTATTTACTGGTGTATAAGTCTGAAACTCTTGCTTTATCGGAGAAACTGGAGGTAACTGGTGATAAAATGAGTGATGTGGCATCAAAAACCTCCCTTGTGTCTCATGGTGCTGCTGGTATACTGCCAGAATTCCTGTCTTGCAAGTGGTAGACCTGGGTTTGATTCCTGGTCTTGACAACATTTTGTTATTTAAATTATATATTTTTTTGATTAAATGTATCCCGGTGCTCAACCTTTTCACGGGATTGGCGCCGATATGGTTGTTGTACTGTTGTGGCTAAAAAGTTGTGAAAAATGCTGCTCTGAGTCTGGTTTTCTGTGGAAAGCTCCAGTTAATTTGAATACATCTTAAACCGTCCTTTGAGATATGATTTAGAACCCTCCCCTGAATGCCCGGGACAATCTGTGAATGTCAGTTGTTATTTTGATAAGTGACTACCACTGAACTTAAAGATATTCCACCAGAGTTTCACTGAACTTTTATCGAACATGAGAACAGATGTGACGAAGCGGTCTTCACTGTGTTCTGCTCACTGAGCCGACGGTTGGCTTGAGTGTTAATACAATTTATTTTATGTTCTTTCTGGGTTAGGAGCTAATTAACTCGGCCCTCCAGACTGATTTTCCATCGTCAGTGACAGAAACCTAATTTAGCCAGACTAATCAACAGAAGCAGTAGTGGTCGCCACGCATTATCTAATCTTTGGCAAACTATTGAATCTGACTCTCCATAGTTTGAAAATGAAGCGGGAATAACTTTCCATGTTTTGTAATACACTTAAAACCTAAATTCAGGGTGTCAAGTTTCCCGGTCATGATTCAGAGGGCAGTTTCATAGCGGGTGTAAATTAGAGGTTAATTATAAGACCAAATCTCAAAGAAATCAATAGCATCTGCTTCAGTGAGAGAAATACGGGATGGCATCGTACTTTGATGGTGTAGTGCTGAAGCTCACTGGTCTTCCTGGTGTTTTGTCTGAACTTTAATGTCCTAAACGACCTGATTAGCACAGTCAGATTAAATCCACTTTCTAATATCAGCACAGAGGTATGTCATTTGTACTACTGTGTTGATCAAATGTGCCTCCCCACTATCATTATTACAGTTACTCCACCATCACTGATCAACAAAACATCTTTTGAAATTCAAGTAAGGTGGGTTTCCAACTTTTAGACATTAAGAGCAAACCTCAGACGATTCATTTGAAACTCAGAAGCAAACACATTGTTCAGCTCCTCTTTGGTAGTCATCTCCGGCGGCATATCGTATTCATATATTTTCACAATTAAAGATTTAAGGGCTGTTGGAGGCTGGTGGAGGTTGACCACTCTTCCTGTGTGTCAAGAAGAGTAGTCAGCAACACCGGGGCTCCTCGGGGCACAGTCAAGAACTAATTAGAAAGGCCAGTGATGTGCTGGGGGTGGAGATAGACTCTGTACTGGTGGTCACAGAGAAGAGGGTCCAGGCCAAACTGACCATGAACAATGACCCTCACCCTCCATGATGTCCTGGTGGACAGCTGGAGCACCTTCAGCAACACACTCATGCCACTGAAATGCGTCAAAGTCACAGGAGCTGCTTCCTTCCTGTGGACGTCAGACTCTGTAACTCTTCCCTGTGAATAGCGTTTTGTTGTGTTTTTAACTTTCAAGCATTCTGTATACCGTAAGACACCGTTAAGCTTTCGACATAATAATGGTGAAGTATTTCATATTTTATATTTACTCATTTGACATTGTGACATTGTATGGTATTAATATCCTACTGTGTATGGAGCAACGCTGTAAATAATTTACCCCTGGGATTAATAAATAGTTTTTGATTGTTTTCTAGAAATGTGAAGTTAGCATTTAGCATTGTGCCTGCACTGTGTAATCAGATTCAACATCTTCCAGAAACTTCCTTTAAAGCTTCAATAAATGAAGTGAAGCAGATCTTTGATCTCATTGTGAGGATGAGCTGTGTTATCTGTGTTATGCTGTGGTTTACTGGTGGATCAGTCGTGAAACTCGTTGGGAGAGTGTATTTTCTGGTTGTGCATTCACGGTCATAATGAACAATTTGGCACCAAGTTTGGCAGTGATACTGTGAATTTTAGTTCCTGGTGCCAGCCAGCAGATTGTCGCGGTGACCTATATGTTAGCTTTCTGCAGAGCGTCGTCCATGTTATCGGAGGTGTAAAAAGTGTTGTGGACGGCACTTTAACCACAATTTTCTACCCTGGGCAGTGTGTGCTGCTCACTATTGAATTTAAAGGTGCTTTTCCAATGAAGTTCACATTTACAACAAGCTTATATGGATCACGTGTGGAGTTTCTCAACATGCCCCATGTGGTTTAGCTGACCAGTCACAGCCCTTGTGGTCTGCATACTTCGCACTATGCTATGTGTTGCTTCACTGCCTAGAAAGAAGTGTTTTGAGGTACACGTCAGGCCCGACAGAGCCTTTCTGGGTGATGTATTAGTGCTATTATTACTAGAAAATTTCAAAGGAAATTTCATGTGATAAGATGAAAGGAGATAACTGGGACATTTTATGGCAGTTTCGCAGATTTTGGGAATTTACGGTGAGCCGTTAGCATTCCAAAATCTAACCAATCACAACTTTCGTTGGCGAAGGTAATAACTTCCAGTGTATGATTGAGGTTGACGTCCTCTGTAACAGAATAAATTGAGAGTTGTCCACAGATTAATTTGCTCTTGGTCTGACTTTTTAATGCTCCACACAGCCAGAGGGGTTCCAGTAAATGTAGCCTTATCTCCTGGATCTCCAGCATGCTGGTCAACAACGCTGGTTGTTACTCAAATTCAAGATTGTGATTATTTACATGATTTTCTGAAATGAATTACCTTGTGACAATTGAAATTAATATTGTATTGTGTATTTTTATTAACAAAGTACTGCAATATAAATGAAAGCACAATATAATTTGTTTGAGCAACAATGAAAATATGGAAAGTTCGTGTCATTAAATTTAATCAGAAATGTTTGATACAATTTTTCTCTTAGATTTTTTCTCAATCGATGATCAAGATGGATCGCCAAATGAAGTTAGGGCATCAACACCACCGCCAAAATTGTCAAGTGGTTCAGCATCAACTACAACGACTCCTACAGATGTGACAACAACACAGTCACCAGACAGTACTTCAACATCTGATCAAAGTAGTACTACAGAAGCAGTATCCACCAGTCCTGGTAGTACTGATTCAAAACCACAGCCAAGATCGTCAAGTGGCTCAGCATCAACTACAAATAGTCCTACAGATGTGACAACAACACAGTCTCTAGACAGTACTTCAACATCAGACCAAAGTAGTACTACAGAAGCAGTATCCACCAGTCCTGGTAGTACTGACTCAACACCACAGCCAACATCGTCAAGTGGTCAAGCATCAACTACAACGACTCCTACAGATGTGACAACAACACAGTCACCAGACAGTACTTCAACATCTGATCAAAGTAGTACTACAGAAGCAGTATCCACCAGTCCTGGTAGTACTGATTCAACACCACAGCCAAGATCGTCAAGTGGCTCAGCATCAACTACAAATAGTCCTACAGATGTGACAACAACACAGTCTCTAGACAGTACTTCAACATCAGACCAAAGTAGTACTACAGAAGCAGTATCCACCAGTCCTGGTAGTACTGACTCAACACCACAGCCAACATCGTCAAGTGGTCAAGCATCAACTACAACGACTCCTACAGATGTGACAACAACACAGTCACCAGACAGTACTTCAACATCTGATCAAAGTAGTACTACAGAAGCAGTATCCACCAGTCCTGGTAGTACTGATTCAACACCACAGCCAACATCGTCAAGTGGTTCAGCATCAACTACAACGACTCCTACAGATGTGACAACAACACAGTCTCTAGACAGTACTTCAACATCAGACCAAAGTAGTACTACAGAAGCAGTATCCACCAGTCCTGGTAGTACTGACTCAACACCACAGCCAACATCGTCAAGTGGTCAAGCATCAACTATAACTACTCCTACAGATGTGACAACAACACAGTCTCCAGACAGTACTTCAACATCTGACCAAAGTAGTACTACAGAAGCAGTATCCACCAATCCTGGTATTACTGATTCAACACCACAGCCAACCTCGTCAAGTGGTTCAGCATCAACTACAACGACTCCTACAGATGTGACAACAACACAGTCTCCAGAGAGTACTTCAACATCTGACCAAAGTAGTACTACAGAAGCAGTATCCACCAGTCCTGGTAGTACTGATTCAACACCACAGCCAACATCGTCAAGTGGCTCAGCATCAACTACAAATACTCCTACAGATGTGACAACAACACAGTCTCCAGACAGTACTTCAACATCTGACCAAAGTAGTACTACAGAAGCAGTATCCACCAGTCCTGGTAGTACTGATTCAACACCACAGCCAACATCGCCAAGTGGCTCAGCATCAACTACAAATACTCCTACAGATGTGACAACAACACAGTCTCCAGACAGTACTTCAACATCTGACCAAAGTAGTACTACAGAAGCAGTATCCACCAGTCCTGGTAGTACTGATTCAACACCACAGCCAACATCGTCAAGTGGTTCAGCATCAACTATAACTACTCCTACAGATGTGACAACAACACAGTCTCCAGACAGTACTTCTACATCTGATCAAAGTAGTACTACAGAAGCAGTATCCACCAGTCCTGGTAGTACTGATTCAACACCACAGCCAACATCGTCAAGTGGCTCAGCATCAACTACAAATAGTCCTACAGATGTGACAACAACACAGTCTCCAGAGAGTACATCAACATCCGACCCAAGCATTACTACAGAAGCAGTATCCAGCAGTCCTGGTAGTACAGACTCAACGCTACAGCCAACATCTTCAGCTGATACAGCATCAACTACAACTACCCCCACAGCTCTGACAACAACACAGTCTCCAGACAGTACTTCAACATCTGACCAAAGCAGTACTACAGAAGTAGTATCCACCAGTCCTGGTAGTACTGACTCAACACCACAGCCAACATCGCCAAGTGGTTCAGCATCAACTACAACGACTCCTACAGATGTGACAACAACACAGTCTCTAGACAGTACTTCAACATCAGACCAAAGTAGTACTACAGAAGCAGTATCCACCAGTCCTGGTAGTACTGACTCAACACCACAGCCAACATCGTCAAGTGGTCAAGCATCAACTATAACTACTCCTACGGATGTGACAACAACACAGTCTCCAGACAGTACTTCAACATCTGACCAAAGTAGTACTACAGAAGCAGTATCCACCAATCCTGGTATTACTGATTCAACACCACAGCCAACCTCGTCAAGTGGTTCAGCATCAACTACAACGACTCCTACAGATGTGACAACAACACAGTCTCCAGATAGTACTTCAACATCTGACCAAAGTAGTACTACAGAAGCAGTATCCACCAGTCCTGGTAGTACTGATTCAACACCACAGCCAACATCGTCAAGTGGCTCAGCATCAACTACAAATACTCCTACAGATGTGACAACAACACAGTCTCCAGACAGTACTTCAACATCTGACCAAAGTAGTACTACAGAAGCAGTATCCACCAGTCCTGGTAGTACTGATTCAACACCACAGCCAACATCGCCAAGTGGCTCAGCATCAACTACAAATACTCCTACAGATGTGACAACAACACAGTCTCCAGACAGTACTTCAACATCTGACCAAAGTAGTACTACAGAAGCAGTATCCACCAGTCCTGGTAGTACTGATTCAACACCACAGCCAACATCGTCAAGTGGTTCAGCATCAACTATAACTACTCCTACAGATGTGACAACAACACAGTCTCCAGACAGTACTTCTACATCTGACCAAAGCAGTACTACAGAAGCAGTATCCACCAGTCCTGATAGTACTGACTCAACACCACAGCCAACATCGTCAAGTGGTACAGCATCAACTATAACTACTCCTACAGATGTGACAACAACACAGTCGCCAGACAGTACTTCAACATCTGATCAAAGTAGTACTACAGAAGCAGTATCCACCAGTCCTGGTAGTACTGACTCAACACCACAGCCAACATCGTCAAGTGGCTCAGCATCAACTACAAATAGTCCTACAGATGTGACAACAACACAGTCTCCAGAGAGTACTTCAACATCCGACCCAAGCATTACTACAGAAGCAGTATCCACCAGTCCTGGTAGTACTGACTCAACGCTACAGCCAACATCTTCAGCTGATACAGCATCAGCTACAACTACCCCCACAGCTCTGACAACAACACAGTCTCCAGACAGTACTTCAACATCTGACCAAAGCAGTACTACAGAAGTAGTATCCACCAATCCTGGTATTACTGATTCAACACCACAGCCAACATCGTCAAGTGGCTCAGCATCAACTACAAATAGTCCTACAGATGTGACAACAACACAGTCTCCAGAGAGTACATCAACATCCGACCCAAGCATTACTACAGAAGCAGTATCCAGCAGTCCTGGTAGTACTGACTCAACGCTACAGCCAACATCTTCAGCTGATACAGCATCAACTACAACTACCCCCACAGCTCTGACAACAACACAGTCTCCAGACAGTACTTCAACATCTGACCAAAGCAGTACTACAGAAGTAGTATCCACCAATCCTGGTATTACTGATTCAACACCACAGCCAACGTCGTCAAGTGGTTCAGCATCAACTACAACGACTCCTACAGATGTGACAACAACACAGTCT
Source organism: Lipophrys pholis (assembly GCF_963383615.2). Classification (NCBI taxonomy): domain Eukaryota; kingdom Metazoa; phylum Chordata; class Actinopteri; order Blenniiformes; family Blenniidae; genus Lipophrys; species Lipophrys pholis. The sequence goes on along the minus strand of NC_137646.1, from coordinate 7,803,099 downwards.
CTAGACAGTACTTCAACATCAGACAAAAGTAGTACTACAGAAGCAGTATCCACCAGTCCTGGTAGTACTGACTCAACACCACAGCCAACATCGTCAAGTGGCTCAGCATCAACTACAAATAGTCCTACAGATGTGACAACAACACAGTCTCCAGAGAGTACATCAACATCCGACCCAAGCATTACTACAGAAGCAGTATCCAGCAGTCCTGGTAGTACTGACTCAACGCTACAGCCAACATCTTCAGCTGATACAGCATCAACTACAACTACCCCCACAGCTCTGACAACAACACAGTCTCCAGACAGTACTTCAACATCTGACCAAAGCAGTACTACAGAAGTAGTATCCACCAATCCTGGTATTACTGATTCAACACCACAGCCAACGTCGTCAAGTGGTTCAGCATCAACTACAACGACTCCTACAGATGTGACAACAACACAGTCTCTAGACAGTACTTCAACATCAGACAAAAGTAGTACTACAGAAGCAGTATCCACCAGTCCTGGTAGTACTGACTCAACACCACAGCCAACATCGTCAAGTGGCTCAGCATCAACTACAAATAGTCCTACAGATGTGACAACAACACAGTCTCCAGAGAGTACATCAACATCCGACCCAAGCATTACTACAGAAGCAGTATCCAGCAGTCCTGGTAGTACTGACTCAACGCTACAGCCAACATCTTCAGCTGATACAGCATCAACTACAACTACCCCCACAGCTCTGACAACAACACAGTCTCCAGACAGTACTTCAACATCTGACCAAAGCAGTACTACAGAAGTAGTATCCACCAGTCCTGGTAGTACTGACTCAACACCACAGCCAACATCGCCAAGTGGTTCAGCATCAACTACAACGACTCCTACAGATGTGACAACAACACAGTCTCTAGACAGTACTTCAACATCAGACCAAAGTAGTACTAGAGAAGCAGTATCCACCAGTCCTGGTAGTACTGACTCAACACCACAGCCAACGTCGTCAAGTGGTACAGCATCAACTATAACTACTCCTACAGATGTGACAACAACACAGTCTCCAGACAGTACTTCAACATCTGACCAAAGTAGTACTACAGAAGCAGTATCCACCAATCCTGGTATTACTGATTCAACACCACAGCCAACCTCGTCAAGTGGTTCAGCATCAACTACAACGACTCCTACAGATGTGACAACAACACAGTCTCCAGACAGTACTTCAACATCTGACCAAAGTAGTACTACAGAAGCAGTATCCACCAGTCCTGGTAGTACTGATTCAACACCACAGCCAACATCGCCAAGTGGCTCAGCATCAACTACAAATACTCCTACAGATGTGACAACAACACAGTCTCCAGACAGTACTTCAACATCTGACCAAAGTAGTACTACAGAAGCAGTATCCACCAGTCCTGATAGTACTGACTCAACACCACAGCCAACATCGTCAAGTGGTACAGCATCAACTATAACTACTCCTACAGATGTGACAACAACACAGTCGCCAGACAGTACTTCAACATCTGATCAAAGTAGTACTACAGAAGCAGTATCCACCAGTCCTGGTAGTACTGACTCAACACCACAGCCAACATCGTCAAGTGGCTCAGCATCAACTACAAATAGTCCTACAGATGTGACAACAACACAGTCTCCAGAGAGTACTTCAACATCCGACCCAAGCATTACTACAGAAGCAGTATCCACCAGTCCTGGTAGTACTGACTCAACGCTACAGCCAACATCTTCAGCTGATACAGCATCAACTACAACTACCCCCACAGCTCTGACAACAACACAGTCTCCAGACAGTACTTCAACATCTGACCAAAGCAGTACTACAGAAGTAGTATCCACCAATCCTGGTATTACTGATTCAACACCACAGCCAACCTCGTCAAGTGGTTCAGCATCAACTACAACGACTCCTACAGATGTGACAACAACACAGTCTCTAGACAGTACTTCAACATCAGACAAAAGTAGTACTACAGAAGCAGTATCCACCAGTCCTGGTAGTACTGACTCAACACCACAGCCAACATCGTCAAGTGGCTCAGCATCAACTACAAATACTCCTACAGATGTGACAACAACAAAGTCTCCAGACAGTACTTCAACATCTGACCAAAGCAGTACTACAGAAGCAGTATCCACCAGTCCTGGTAGTACTGACTCAACACCACAGCCAACCTCGTCAAGTGGTTCAGCATCAACTACAACGACTCCTACAGATGTGACAACAACACAGTCTCCAGACAGTACTTCAACATCAGACAAAAGTAGTACTACAGAAGCAGTATCCACCAGTCCTGGTAGTACTGATTCAACACCACAGCCAACATCGTCAAGTGGCTCAGCATCAACTACAAATAGTCCTACAGATGTGACAACAACACAGTCTCCAGAGAGTACTTCAACATCCGACCCAAGCATTACTACAGAAGCAGTATCCACCAGTCCTGGTAGTACTGATTCAACACCACAGCCAACATCGTCAAGTGGTTCAGCATCAACTATAACTACTCCTACAGATGTGACAACAACACAGTCTCCAGACAGTACTTCTACATCTGACCAAAGCAGTACTACAGAAGCAGTATCCACCAGTCCTGATAGTACTGACTCAACACCACAGCCAACATCGTCAAGTGGTACAGCATCAACTATAACTACTCCTACAGATGTGACAACAACACAGTCGCCAGACAGTACTTCAACATCTGATCAAAGTAGTACTACAGAAGCAGTATCCACCAGTCCTGGTAGTACTGACTCAACACCACAGCCAACATCGTCAAGTGGCTCAGCATCAACTACAAATAGTCCTACAGATGTGACAACAACACAGTCTCCAGAGAGTACTTCAACATCCGACCCAAGCATTACTACAGAAGCAGTATCCACCAGTCCTGGTAGTACTGACTCAACGCTACAGCCAACATCTTCAGCTGATACAGCATCAGCTACAACTACCCCCACAGCTCTGACAACAACACAGTCTCCAGACAGTACTTCAACATCTGACCAAAGCAGTACTACAGAAGTAGTATCCACCAGTCCTGGTAGTACTGACTCAACACCACAGCCAACATCGCCAAGTGGTTCAGCATCAACTACAACGACTCCTACAGATGTGACAACAACACAGTCTCTAGACAGTACTTCAACATCAGACCAAAGTAGTACTACAGAAGCAGTATCCACCAGTCCTGGTAGTACTGACTCAACACCACAGCCAACATCGTCAAGTGGTACAGCATCAACTATAACTACTCCTACAGATGTGACAACAACACAGTCTCCAGACAGTACTTCAACATCTGACCAAAGTAGTACTACAGAAGCAGTATCCACCAATCCTGGTATTACTGATTCAACACCACAGCCAACCTCGTCAAGTGGTTCAGTATCAACTACAACGACTCCTACAGATGTGACAACAACACAGTCTCCAGAGAGTACTTCAACATCTGACCAAAGTAGTACTACAGAAGCAGTATCCACCAGTCCTGGTAGTACTGATTCAACACCACAGCCAACATCGTCAAGTGGCTCAGCATCAACTACAAATACTCCTACAGATGTGACAACAACACAGTCTCCAGACAGTACTTCAACATCTGACCAAAGTAGTACTACAGAAGCAGTATCCACCAGTCCTGGTAGTACTGATTCAACACCACAGCCAACATCGCCAAGTGGCTCAGCATCAACTACAAATACTCCTACAGATGTGACAACAACACAGTCTCCAGACAGTACTTCAACATCTGACCAAAGTAGTACTACAGAAGCAGTATCCACCAGTCCTGATAGTACTGACTCAACACCACAGCCAACATCGTCAAGTGGTACAGCATCAACTATAACTACTCCTACAGATGTGACAACAACAAAGTCTCCAGACAGTACTTCAACATCTGACCAAAGCAGTACTACAGAAGCAGTATCCACCAGTCCTGGTAGTACTGACTCAACACCACAGCCAACCTCGTCAAGTGGTTCAGCATTAACTACAACGACTCCTACAGATGTGACAACAACACAGTCTCCAGACAGTACTTCAACATCAGACAAAAGTAGTACTACAGAAGCAGTATCCACCAGTCCTGGTAGTACTGATTCAACACCACAGCCAACATCGTCAAGTGGCTCAGCATCAACTACAAATAGTCCTACAGATGTGACAACAACACAGTCTCCAGAGAGTACTTCAACATCCGACCCAAGCATTACTACAGAAGCAGTATCCACCAGTCCTGGTAGTACTGATTCAACACCACAGCCAACATCGTCAAGTGGTTCAGCATCAACTACAAATACTCCTACAGATGTGACAACAGCACAGTCTCCCGACAGTACTTTAACATCTGATCAAAGTAGTACTACAGAAGCAGTATCCACCAGTCCTGGTAATACTGACTCAACACCACAGCCAACATCGTCAAGTGGTTCAGCATCAACTATAACTACTCCTACAGATGTGACAACAACACAGTCTCCAGACAGTACTTCTACATCTAACCAAAGCAGTACTACAGAAGCAGTATCCACCAGTCCTGGTAGTACTGACTCAACATCACAGCCAACATCGTCAAGTGGTACAGCATCAACTATAACTACTCCTACAGATGTGACAACAACACAGTCGCCAGACAGTACTTCAACATCTGATCAAAGTAGTACTACAGAAGCAGTATCCACCAGTCCTGGTAGTACTGACTCAACACCACAGCCAACATCGTCAAGTGGCTCAGCATCAACTACAAATAGTCCTACAGATGTGACAACAACACAGTCTCCAGAGAGTACTTCAACATCCGACCCAAGCATTACTACAGAAGCAGTATCCACCAGTCCTGGTAGTACTGACTCAACGCTACAGCCAACATCTTCAGCTGATACAGCATCAACTACAACTACCCCCACAGCTCTGACAACAACACAGTCTCCAGACAGTACTTCAACATCTGACCAAAGCAGTACTACAGAAGTAGTATCCACCAATCCTGGTATTACTGATTCAACACCACAGCCAACCTCGTCAAGTGGTTCAGCATCAACTACAACGACTCCTACAGATGTGACAACAACACAGTCTCTAGACAGTACTTCAACATCAGACAAAAGTAGTACTACAGAAGCAGTATCCACCAGTCCTGGTAGTACTGACTCAACACCACAGCCAACATCGTCAAGTGGCTCAGCATCAACTACAAATACTCCTACAGATGTGACAACAACAAAGTCTCCAGACAGTACTTCAACATCTGACCAAAGCAGTACTACAGAAGCAGTATCCACCAGTCCTGGTAGTACTGACTCAACACCACAGCCAACCTCGTCAAGTGGTTCAGCATCAACTACAACGACTCCTACAGATGTGACAACAACACAGTCTCCAGACAGTACTTCAACATCAGACAAAAGTAGTACTACAGAAGCAGTATCCACCAGTCCTGGTAGTACTGATTCAACACCACAGCCAACATCGTCAAGTGGCTCAGCATCAACTACAAATAGTCCTACAGATGTGACAACAACACAGTCTCCAGAGAGTACTTCAACATCCGACCCAAGCATTACTACAGAAGCAGTATCCACCAGTCCTGGTAGTACTGATTCAACACCACAGCCAACATCGTCAAGTGGTTCAGCATCAACTACAAATACTCCTACAGATGTGACAACAACACAGTCTCCAGACAGTACTTCAACATCTGACCAAAGTAGTACTACAGAAGCAGTATCCACCAGTCCTGGTAGTACTGACTCAACACCACAGCCAACATCGTCAAGTGGCTCAGCATCAACTACAAATAGTCCTACAGATGTGACAACAACACAGTCTCCAGAGAGTACTTCAACATCCGACCCAAGCATTACTACAGAAGAAGTATCCACCAGTCCTGGTAGTACTGACTCAACGCTACAGCCAACATCTTCAGCTGATACAGCATCAACTACAACTACCCCCACAGCTCTGACAACAACACAGTCTCCAGACAGTACTTCAACATCTGACCAAAGCAGTACTACAGAAGTAGTATCCACCAATCCTGGTATTACTGATTCAACACCACAGCCAACCTCGTCAAGTGGTTCAGCATCAACTACAACGACTCCTACAGATGTGACAACAACACAGTCTCTAGACAGTACTTCAACATCAGACCAAAGTAGTACTACAGAAGCAGTATCCACCAGTCCTGGTAGTACTGACTCAACACCACAGCCAACATCGTCAAGTGGTACAGCATCAACTATAACTACTCCTACAGATGTGACAACAACACAGTCTCCAGACAGTACTTCAACATCTGACCAAAGTAGTACTACAGAAGCAGTATCCACCAGTCCTGGTAGTACTGACTCAACACCACAGCCAACATCGTCAAGTGGCTCAGCATCAACTACAAATACTCCTACAGATGTGACAACAACAAAGTCTCCAGAGAGTACTTCAACATCTGACCCAAGCATTACTACAGAAGCAGTATCCACCAGTCCTGGTAGTACTGATTCAACACCACAGCCAACCTCATCAAGTGGTTCAGCATCAACTACAAATACTCCTACAGATGTGACAACAGCACAGTCTCCCGACAGTACTTTAACATCTGATCAAAGTAGTACTACAGAAGCAGTATCCACCAGTCCTGGTAATACTGACTCAACACCACAGCCAACATCGTCAAGTGGTTCAGCATCAACTATAACTACTCCTACAGATGTGACAACAACACAGTCTCCAGACAGTACTTCTACATCTGACCAAAGCAGTACTACAGAAGCAGTATCCACCAGTCCTGGTAGTACTGACTCAACACCACAGCCAACATCGTCAAGTGGTACAGCATCAACTATAACTACTCCTACAGATGTGACAACAACACAGTCGCCAGACAGTACTTCAACATCTGATCAAAGTAGTACTACAGAAGCAGTATCCACCAGTCCTGGTAGTACTGACTCAACACCACAGCCAACATCGTCAAGTGGCTCAGCATCAACTACAAATAGTCCTACAGATGTGACAACAACACAGTCTCCAGAGAGTACTTCAACATCCGACCCAAGCATTACTACAGAAGCAGTATCCAGCAGTCCTGGTAGTACTGACTCAACACCACAGCCAACCTCGTCAAGTGGTTCAGCATCAACTACAACGACTCCTACAGATGTGACAACAACACAGTCTCCAGACAGTACTTCAACATCTGACCAAAGTAGTACTACAGAAGCAGTATCCACCAGTCCAGGTAGTAATGACTCAACACCACAGCCAACATCGTCAAGTGGCTCAGCATCAACTACAAATAGTACTACAGATGTGACAACAACACAGTCTCCAGAGAGTACTTCAACATCCGACCCAGGCATTACTACAGAAGCAGTATCCACCAGTCCTGGTAGTACTGACTCAACGCTACAGCCAACATCTTCAGCTGATACAGCATCAACTACAACTACCCCCACAGCTCTGACAACAACACAGTCTCCAGACAGTACTTCAACATCTGACCAAAGCAGTACTACAGAAGTAGTATCCACCAATCCTGGTATTACTGATTCAACACCACAGCCAACCTCGTCAAGTGGTTCAGCATCAACTACTCCACAGTCTGAGACAACCAACAGCACAACATCACAGTCTTCTACACCAATTCCAAGCACTCCACCTGTTTGTCCCCCTGAATTTGTCTTTAACGGAACCAGCTGTGTCTGTCCTCCTGGGTTCACTGGAGACCGTTGTCAATATCTTGAAAATGTTATCGCAGGTAATGTCCCCTCATTCAAAGTTTCTTCTTCGCTTCCTCTCAAATCATTTTGAGTATTTGCTTTCTCAACTCTTAACTGCAACTCATGTTTCATTTTGAACTTTTTTCAGATACATTGGAGAGGTCAGTCGAAGTTAATGTGGTCATTGAAGAGGAGTATGATGAAAACCTTGCTAATCCAACAACACCTGAATACACAGATTTTGTTCAACGGTTCACCACATTGGTAAATCAAACAACAAAAAACTAGGGATTTCTTAAAAACCTCTCTCTTTCTTTGGCTTTTTATGTATCTTACATTACTTTATAGTGCATCAACCAACAATAAGTATGTTTTCACATTATTGTCTAGTTTTTCCTTTTATTGTAAACTGGAAACTCTGTGACCACCATTGACTTCAACATACAATAAAGGTTTTTAAAACATGTTTGAGGAAATAGCTGAAAGTCTTGGTAGACGTTGTCTCCTTCAGATCTTTCTCCCTTCATGCAAATCCACAAAGACACGATTATACCATCATGACTCTCTGGGAGTGATTGCCTCCCCATCACTTCCAGCACCCTTTGCTTTTCTTTAGGCTCCTGTAGATCACTGATATAGAGTAAATTTAGAGCCAATCAGATACCTTCCTGCTGGAGCCATTAAACAGGGTAGAAAGTGGGGAGTTACAAACATACATGCTCATATATATACATTATACTTTTTGTCTTTCTAAAACACTGTTTTATCACCATTTCAGATGATGACATATTACCGTCTAAAGATGATATCAAACCTGGAAGGTGTCATCGTGACAAACATCAGGTAAATGGTTACTATATTTTTCCTGTTAAATGTGGTGAATTGAAGTTGTCATTGTAATATTGCGCTGACTTTCCTTCCTCCCAAAAGAAGAATTTTATCATCTTGTGGCTTCTTGTTTTCTCAGCCGAGGACATCCAATGAGGAGAATGTTAGATAACACTGTGGCGGTGGTAAGTAAAGGCACTCCAACTTTTCTCAACAGCATATAAATCTGTAGGCTCCTTAAATATGAACACAAGTCATAGATAAATGTGTTCTCATTTCAGATGAAAGTTTCAGAAGAAGTCATCAAACCAAGAACTGAAAGGTAAATAAATGCACTGATACAATACGAAGAAATACGTCATGAATTGTAACATGTTCTGCTATTGACAGAGTTGTTAAGAGGTGTCTGTTGCTCTTCACACAAATTCAAATATTTCATCAAAGTGTGTGTGTGTGTGTGTGTGTGTGTGTGTGTGTGTGTGTGTGTGTGTGTGTGTGTGTGTGTGTGTGTGTGTGTGTGTGTGTGGTATCCCTTACTCTCCGGGTTTTCAATAATTGTCAAGAACAATTGTCAAGTTAGCAGTCTTACCCAAATGGAAAATTGTCATTACTGAGCTCTGTTTTCTACAGGGGTGGGCTAACAAAATTAAAGGAGACATATCATGCTTTTAAATCCTTCCTTTTTACATATAAATCATACAGTTGTGGTCTATATAAAGCGGAACTGCAATGCTTGGGTCTGAATTCCTCATTATTAGAACTCCACAGGCCCCTTTTCTACCCCTTTTCTGATGTGCTTCTGAGAGCAACTCCTTTTGGGGCGGTCTCTTCAAATGCAAATGAGACACTTCATACCCCTCCTCCTCTCCAGGTTGCAGAGGTGACACTCGGTTCAACGCCACCCTGTTTGGCCTTCTTTGTAGTTTGATAGAACAGATACAATTATCTAGCGGCGCAGAAACTTTATATTCACACATTATTTACAAAATGTCAACAACGGAAGATTTGTCCATCCAGCCATACATGTTGGAGCCAGAGTCGGACCCGGCGGAGCGAGATGAAAATGACGATGATGCACCTGAACAACGTCTTCATATGGATGTAACGCAATGGTGTGGTTCTATATTTACACTAACTTCTCCATCCATGCCCACTACTACAATACTGCCTGTATTACAACGACTATTTAACACAGAAGTTACATTATAATCTAAAACGAGCACACAGCGCTAACATATGAAGACGGTGCAACTGCTAATGCTAACAAAACAATGACAGGGACGTCTTATCATCACACTTTTTAGCGTTATATACAGCTTACCGAAGTGCTCTGTTCGTCGTCTCCATAGATAGAAGGAACTGACCGCTCAATCAGACCAAGTCTTTCGGCAAATCCTTCTTTATACTGGCGGAGGTTGCTGAAGCAGTCATCCTTAAAGTGATTCGCGCACACAAAAATGACCTTACCCACAGATGTGGGTACATTTCTGTGAAAAATAAAACTCAACCAGGCACTTCGAAAAGGTTCTGATGCTGGGAGACGGTGTAACGAAGCTTGTGGGTTACTACATCCAACAACCGAACATTTCGACTTATCCTCTCGTAACTTCGGTTGGACTACAAAATCGCAGCGAGAAACAAAAATGGCGGATTGCTCAAAGTGTCGATGTCCTAATTTGGCAGTTCTGCCGGGAATACTGTGACGTCATTGTTCAAAAAACGTAATAGAGAATAGAAAAATCGAAACGGATCGCAAAATATGACCAAAACAGAATATAAAGATATCAACGGAGCACCTGAAGAGACTACTTTGAACTTTTCTGTACTTCTAAACACTCTAAATATACAACAACATGCATTTAAGGGCTAAAAAAGTGGATTTAGCATGATATGTCCCCTTTAACTTAAACCCACTGAAAGACTTGCAATTTAAACTGAGGGATAAACAGAGGGACTGCCATATATGAAGGAAAATAAGATATAGAATTTTTCTATATGTGCCTGTTGCTGGACAAAAGACCCCTCAATTTACTCCACATCAAATCAATGTCAGACTCAAACAAACACACTGTGGCAGACATGCCTGCCACCTGCAGGTTCACACACAGAGGAGGCTCGTACACTGACTTTTCAGTCACCATACTTACACCAACACTCTTCAGACACATACAGTGCTCCTCTCTCTGGCCACGTTCATGTACACAGGCTTTCAAGAAAACAGATACTGTATTTCCTCCTCTATGTTCACAAAGAATATCTTCATTTTCACGGATCGCATATCCACTTGGTTCAGAGCTGCTATGAGCAGCCAAACCTGTAGGGGGCAGTGTAACTAGAAGCTTGAAGTCATGATAGCCAATCAGAATCCTGGAAAAAAACACGACGTTTTTCTAAATCCCCACAGTTTTCAGGAATCATCATTTGGGAAGACTCATAGCTACATTTATGTGTAAAAGTGAGGTAATAACGCAGAGAAATATCTCAGTTTTTTAAATACCAAGGTATATGTAAATGTGGCCTCAGGTTTGTGCTGTGTCTTCACCTGGCACACCTGTGTCCAGCGGACTCCTCCTTTATAATCAGAGAAGTAAATGGCACCTGATGCGAATCAGGTGCGCTGCCTCCACCTCTCTGCCACAAACACATCTTTAGATTGTGGAACAAAGCCTGGGTACAATCCTGGGTAAGATCCTGCAGGTGAATGGAGAACATGCAAACACGTGAGAAAATCGCATCTTGTAATTGTAATTTTTGACATTGTTTCAGTTTCAGTGTTAGTGTCACACATGAAGTCATCTTGCAATTGCCAAATAATGGCAGCATTGAAGATATATATGGACAAAGCTTTGATGCTATTGAGACGGCTAATAAAGGCCTTGTCAACTGCACAGGTAAAGTACAGAACAATCTGAACAATCTCTGAAATCTGAACTTTATTAAATTGAAAGATTAGATCATGTTTATGTAACTGATCAGATGTCTTCTTTCTTTTACCAATTTTCAGATTGTCCATTTAATGTCACTGAAGAGCCCAAATGTATTGAAACGGATGTCTCTAGTAAAGGTAAAGAGTGTGTGCGTGTGTGTGTATAAAAGAGACATGGGGACTGGTAGATGATGGTTTGTATTTGACTAATGTAGTACAAGTAGTAAGAAGTTGGTGTTCGTTCAGGTAATGTCATGCTATATTATATCTATATAAATCTCTGAGAAACGTGAGATGTTTATCCTGATGTTAAAAAGAGGGCTGGTGTTAGAAAATAGGTTGGCTCAAAATATGTCTGTTGCGTCATTTTATGGCTCAGGTGTCCATTTATCCATCCATCCATCTTCTAAACTGGTTTGCAGTAGCCAATCCCTGCTAGCTGAGGGACAGAGCAGGGTACACAGTGGACATGTCTCCAGTCCACTACAGAGCAATGTCTTCATGTTGCTGAATCTTAAACACGCTGTGGTGCAGTTGTGTGTCAATAGTGCACATTTATGACCTGATCAAACTAACACAAGTGTCTTTGTGTCTCCCTCCAGATGTTTGTGGAACTACTTCACAATACTACCAGGTTCATAAGGACGAGAAAGGATATAGTTGTGTGACTCTATGTGACAATCGCCACTCAGCTTCTAAACCCTGCAATAATCAGGGAATCTGCACCGTGCACAGGGATATTGGACGTACATGCAAGTAAGTTGACTTCAGGGTCTGTTCATGACAGTTGTTCTTTTGTTGTTTTTTCTCTGGAGGATAAATCGGATAAGAAAGAGACCCTCCCTTTGAGCAAATAAGAGCACGCTCACACTGTAAGTCAATGTGACCCAATTCCAATTATCTGCTCACAAGTGACCCATATCCAATCTTTTTTGTGACTATATGAATGTTGCAATTCCAATTTTTTTACACCAGGCCCAGGCCTCGATCTTATGTGGTACCAAATCGGATATGTATCTTATGTTTTTCAACGCGACCGCCGTCTGAACGATCCTGTCACAAATATGTAACTTTCACGTCACTGAGATGTGGCTGCCATGACTACGCTGTGCTGGAGGAAGCGGCTCTGGTGGTGGACTGGCCATCTGGCATACTGGGCACTATCCCTGTAGGCCGTTGTCAATTGAGGCTGGTCGACAGGTCCCCACCCGACATAATTGGCTGGCCAGTTATGTGACCAACACTCACCGGCCACTTTATTAGGTACACCTTGCTAGTACCGGGTTGGACCCCCTTTTGCTTTCAGAACTGCCTTAATCCTTTGTGGCACAGATTCAACAAGGTACTGGAAACATTCCTCAGAGAGTTTGGTCCATAATGACATGATGGCATCACGCAGTTGCTGCAGATTTGTCGGCTGCACATCCATGATGTGAATCTCCCGTTCCACCACATCCCAAAGGTGCTCTATTGGATTGAGATCTGGTGACTGTGGAGGACATTTGAGTACAGTGAACTCATTGTCATGTTCAAGGAACCAGTCTGAGATGATTAGTGCTTTATGACATGGCGCGTTATCCTGCTGGAAGTAGCCATCAGAAGATGAGTACACTGTGGTCATAAAGGGATGGACATGGTCAGCAACAATACTCAGGTAGGCTGTGGCGGTTGACACGATGCTCAATTGGTACTAAGGGGCCCAAAGTGTGCCAAGAAAATCTCCCCCATACCATGACAGCACCACCAGCAGCCTGAAACGTTGATACAAGGCAGGATGGATTCATGCTTTCATGTTGTTGACGCCAAATTCTGACCCGACCATCCGAATGTCGGCGCAGAACTCAAGACTCATCAGACCAGGCAACGTTCTTCCAATCTTCTATTGTCCACTGCTGGTGAGCCTGTGGGGATTGTAGCCTCAGTTTCCTGTTCTTAGCTGACAGGAGTGGCACCCGGTGTGGTCTTCTGCTGCTGTAGCCCCTCCGCCTCAAGGTTCCACATGTAATGCGTTCAGAGATGCTCTTCTGCATACCTCGGTTGTAACGAGTGGTTATTGGAGGTACTGTTGCCGTTCTATCAGCTCGAAGCAGTCTGGCCTTTCTCCTCTGACCTCTGGCATCAACAAGGCATTTGGCCCACAGAACTGCCGCTCACTAGATATTTTCTCTTTTTCGGACCATTCTCTGTAAACCCAAGAGATGGTTGTGGGTGAAAATCCCAGTAGATCAGCAGTTTCTGAAATACTCAGACCAGCCCGTCTGGCACCAACAACCAAGCCACGTTCAAAGTCACTTAAATCACATTTCTTCCCCATTCTGATGCTCGGTTTGAACTGCAGCAGATCGTCTTGACCATGTCTACATGCCTAAATGCATTCGGTTGCTGCCATGTGATTGGCTGATTACAAATTTGTGTTAAAGAGCAGTTGGACAGGTGTACCTAATAAAGTGGCCAGTGAGCGTATAGTCCAGTAGTGTGGCTGACTGTCTATTCAGCACAGCCCATTGGTTAACTGTCAATCAGGGCTTGTCAATCACCCAGTTCCTGGATGGGCATGGCTAACAGAGTCACAGACTCACAGCAAGTGACCCGAGGTTAGATGAGGAGTCTGACAACATCATGGAAAGACACCGATTGGGGAAAAACGCCCTGGTGGCACTTAAAAGCAACAATGAAAACAAATAGAAGCACTGGGAGCAGAGGCCTCCAAATGCACCAAAATAACAGCGGTATTTGGTCAGCAAGAGGATGAGAGGGGTAAGTAATAAAAACAAGCATGACAGACCTGTAAGCAGCACTACTGACGAAGATAGCTGAGAGAGAGCAACATTTTGAAGACAAATTTAGGTCAAAACAAAAACATTGTTTTTGCATGCAGACACGTACCAGACCTAGTAATGTAATAGAGCAAACAAGCCTATTGCTATGCCATGTCATGTGCAGTTTGGCAGTCACATATGTTAGTATGCAAAAGAAATATGACTGGTAACTATTAGTCTTAAACATTTTTTTATTATACTAATTAATTAATTTTATATGTAGAGATACACTCACTAGCCACTGCATGAGGTACACCTGTGCAATCTAATGCAATCACATACAACTGCTATGCCATGCCATGCATTCTTAAGTTTACATATTTTTAGTTTGACATTGTCATGAGTCTGTGTATTATTGAGGTCATAGTTGATGGTGGTGGTGTACTTGAGTGCATTAAATTGAGCTGTGTGTTCCTTATACCTTAGTCCAACCCATTTCCATATATTAGTGGGGACACAATATTAGGAACATATATAATATATTGCACTCCAGTATGTCACCATCACCCATTACAACCTCAATAATGTTGTGTGGTAAGACCAGGGAGGTAAGATTTACTGGAGCTGTGGCAATATGTATTACTCCAGACACGAAAAGCCAGACAATGCCAACCTGGGAAATTCACCCAGAGAACTATGTTGCCTCATAATACCAATCGTGGTACGGATAATCACACAATTACGGCAGATAAGGCAAGACCAGGGGTGCGCAGCACATCACACAGGAGGGAGACGCCGTCACCCCCCAGGACAACAATGCCTCCACCTGTGAACCCCGTTTCTGAAAAGGAGGAAAGAAGCTAAATAAAAAGGGGCTTCACAGGTCAAAAATGCCAGCGCTGATTTTTTTTGCCTCAGTCCATCCCCAGGCTTCGCCAAAATGTTAAAAGACGTGATCTCTTTCTTTCTCAATCTCCTTCTTTCCTGCGTCATTTTGCCTAGATTTTGTTGGCTCCTATTGCTCTACCACTTCAACATGGATAGTCACGAGTTGACCAGTGATGCCAGATGGGGCAGCCAGGTCTCTCCTATTTGTGGAGCCAAATTCTTGTAACTTTTTTCTTTATATATTTAGTGCAGTTGTGTGCTTATGATGTGTTCATTATATTAGTTTTACGGTTTTAACATGATTTCTACAGAGGGTGAGATTTGGGCTGGTTTTATTGAGGTGGGTGAGTTTTACATCGTTTTTGGGCTGGAAACAGTGAATTAGATCTGAGATACTACGACCTGGGATACACATTCCCTAGGATATCTTTCTGTTACCTGGGTTAACTTACCCAGACATGGGCAATTCTGATAACCTTTAACACAAAGCAGGTTAACAACTTGGTAATTTAATCCAGGGGTTTCCCTTCAGGATCAGTGCACGTTCACATGGGAGGGGTGGAGTTTGCAGCATCTGACCAATCACACACACACACACGGAGAAACCTTGCAGAGCAGCTGACTTTATAGACTTTATATGAAGAATTCAAACACATCGTCCAGGCTAAAAGCAGCACTGTTGTCACAGCCAAAGCCTGGAAATTCCCCACTTGTTAATGCCTTGACTTGATGAGATTATCCGATATGAATTAATTTGATAATATAAATGGCACAGCACTGTGACCACTCAATTTCACTTTATGACCACAGAAACGTTTCAGGCAGCGCTTCCTCACTGCTCTTCTTTTAGTTTATATTTTCCATCAAGTTGTTATGGGTTTCCTCTGTGTGAGCATGTTTTGCATTGGAATATTAATTCTTCACTGTGAAGACATGAGTAGATGTGCGCTCCATGAATGAATGTTTCTGCAGTTCTGTCAGGCATGACCATTGTTATTGTTATCAATATTACAAATGCAACCCTTGTGGAACCAAACAGACTTGGGAACAAATCAAGAACAAGAACAAAGACGTCCTTCAAAGCCTCAGTGACGAGACTTTATTTCATAATGTTAAAAAGATTGCTCTAAAAACTCTCTAAGTGCTGCTCTCTGTTCTGAATCCGTGCACCAATCAGGGCCTTCTAAGAATGGGCATGTCATTTTCCAAGAGATCTGATTGGTCAGAAGGCGGAGCTTTTACACTCACAGATCTTGTCCAGAATATAACCTGCTCAGGAGTAGGTTAAATATCCTGAGTTATTTGTCGGGGTCGGAAGCGTTTGCAGTACTCAAAACCCCAAGTTAATCTCTGAAGTTACCTCGGTGAGAGGAAATCCAGATTCGTAGTATAGGCCCCTGGCATGGACAGGTGTGGCATCCATATTTACCTTGTAAACAGTGTGCTAGGCGTGACATGCGCCTTCTGTGCATGCATTCACTCTGAGGTTGGATAACGTTCACACTGCAGTCTGATGGAAGCGTTTAAAATGTAGTCTGAACAATCACAGTTTTTCACGTGATTGAGTCACGCAAAATATGGGGTCTCAGCAAGACATTGGATTTGAGCATCAAGACCTTTAGTGTGAATGCGGCCTATATGACCAAACTTGTGAGTTTTTAACTTGTGCAGCACACAAAAAAGTGACTGGTGGTCATCCATAACAGCTACCTCATCCAACCTTTCTCATTTTTACTGTCTCTGATGTTTCTTTTTTAATTATATCTTTTTTCCATTTTAAAACACTGTCTCCATTTTTGAAGAGTGTTTCTTCCATAGAGTTCCTTTTTTTTTATCCTGGCGAATATTCACTTTGAATTCATTGTTTTTCTTTTTTTGCTGCTTTATTTCATTCTCAGGTGTCTGGATCTGGATTCCACTTGGTATATGGGCGATGACTGTCAGTTTCCGATCCAGAGGACAGCTTTCTATGCTGGCTTGAGTGTGACGCTCCTCTTCCTGCTGCTGGTTGTTGCATCTCTGACTGTTTATGTGGTGACCAACAGACGCAAGCAAACAAAGTAAGCTGACATGTTGGTACTGCTTCACAAGAGGAGAAACAAACACTTCCAAATCATCTTTACTCATTCATTATTATTTGTAATTATTCTGTGCAGTCTAAATCTAACAAGTTCATGTGTAGCATTAGCTCGTGGCGATATGTTTAGTGTTAGCTGGTGGCTACATGTTAGCATTGACCTGACACTAAAGACTTGATTTTCTTGATGTGTAAATTCTTTGTGGATATTTCACACACAGCTGTGCTCTTATCCACGATTCCATTTCGCAGTTTTTAGAATGAAACGTTCGTTTCACATCCGTTAGCTGCTAATGTTAGCTTAGCTTCTCTCCACACTGATGCAGCGGTATTGTCGCTGAAAGAAAGAGCGGGAATGGTCTTCAAACTCAGACTTTTTTTCAATAAAGCAAATGTTTCCTGTGGGCCGTAACCACGGCAGAACCGAACAAGGCTGGCGAGCCGCTAACTCTCAGCATGCTCTCCAGATCTGTTCTCACTCCACTGAACTCCCTCCACAGTCCAGCTCCTCAAACACTGCCCCTCTAGGCCCGCTCTCTAGACCCTCCACCAAATCAAAACCCCGCAGACCATTCACTCATTATGAAAGTCATTCATTGCGGTTATCAATTCTTTCAATTAGCAATCATCGGCCTCTGGACCGTAACATTTGTTTAGTTTGCTTAAAATACGTATAACTCCGTAGTCCCCCGGCTAGCTCAGTTGGTAGAGCATGAGACTCACAATCTCAGGGTAGTGGGTTCGTGTCCCATGCCTGCGACCCGGAAATGAATGAATGAATACGTATAACTCAAGCTTCCTGGTTAACAGTTTACTTTCATAACACAGACAAGATTGCTATGTGTTGCTTTGTGGGTGACATATATATATATAAACCCAATAATATCTGATTCCACAGGAAGAAAGACGTGAAAGAGAAGCTGGTGAACCAGTGGCTGAATGAAGACTTTGAATGGACCAGATCCAACAGTGCAATCAGTACAATCAATGCTGGTCAGTATTTAATCTCCAGTCACATTAACATCATTATTCAGGCTCAACTTCTTTCATAACTTTTGATGAAATGTATTATTTTGCTGATTATTTGACTGTTTTAAAGTGTGTGTGATGAAACCTTTGCATTAATTCTTCTTTTATCACGTAAACATATTTAATCCTTCACAGGATTACCACAAATGTACAAATTTTAATTACTGAACTGCCATTTCATGTATTTGATTGTTTAATAGTTCACATGGCTTCCATTAAACCGGGGGTGTCCAACTCTGGTCCTGGAGGGTCCTGCATGCTTTAGATGTCCCCCAGCTTCAGCACACCTGAATCTAATGAAGAACTCTTCATTAAAATTGTACAAGAGCCCGTTAAGGAGTCCTTATTATTATCAACTGGGAGAGAGCTAGAACATGCAGGATGCTGAACCTCCAGGACTACAGGATGCATGGTTTTATACTGGACCAACAGTGAGATTAAAAAATGTGGCTTTAGTGGAAGTCAATGGGACATTTTTGTGCATGAAAGGGTTGATAGGAAATTTCTGACACTGCATGACAAATACAAATGTAATCAAGTCAATTTTGTTGTTAATCTTTGACGTGTCTAAGACTTTAATCACCACCAAAGCCCCTTCAACCTATTTATTTTATTGAAGATTGAAATAAGGTCTTGTCCTTTTTAAGGTCCATGAAGATTAACATGATTTCTAAATATCCTTCCTCACACATGATCAATCAGCCTTCTCCAGTGAGGATCCAGGTGAAAATGGACAACCGGCTCCACTCTACCAGACAACCCGGCCCTATTCAGTGAACACCTCACTTTCGACTGAGACAGAAACTCCATTTCCTAACAGGGGGTTGTCACAGTTTACCCCACCGGACCGACCCCACAACCAGCCGGTCAGTGATCACAGGCAGTGAAAATCTGGAGCTTTGTGCTGTTCAATACATTCTCACTCTCATTCTGATTGTTGTCCTTTTGTTGTCTTTATTTCCACAGATGAGAATCAACAGGCCTCAGATCAGAGGCTCCTGGGAAGCTTGAAGGGATCCCAAAAACTCTGCTTTTAGTCACCTTATGTTGAAAAAGCTGATTACTCCAAACTATTTAAACTTTTCACAGCAGCTGCTTATGTTCTCTCACAATTTATTTCTTGGTTTCTTTGTTTAATTAGACTAAGTGCACAGATACAACACTTTTTGCCTCTGTATTCAGTCATAGCACCCAAACAATGAACCAACATATTCACTTCTCAAAAGTAGCCTCTGTTTGCTTTGAGGAAGCCGTCTGTGTCGAACTCTCATTAGAACATGGGCCACAAACAGCCCAGTTAATGTCATTTTACTGGTGAACTCACAATATGAAGATCCAGAGCGAACGCAGACCTGAAAGAAAACTGCTCCAACTCCACGAAGATGACTATCCGGCTGAAGACTGAAGCTACTTTAAGGAGTTTAAAGGTGTTTAACTTTTTTTTTTTTGCGTTTTTTGTTTTTAAATCAAAAGAACAAGTGTATACGTGTTTATGATTTGTATGTTTTGAAAAGTTAGCTTTTATAGTCCATAAATTTAATTTATGAAAGAGATCATTGAGATCGCCTGCTCTTGTTGCACAACACTGTTTCACAACCTTTTTTTTGCTCAGTCCTTTCGGCTGTACCCTAAGAAACCCTGTGGATTCCTTCACTACATTACTGTGAAGATAAACCCTGGCAGACACACGTGAACATGAGAAAGAAAAGTACAGGGCAGTTTTCCACGTCTGATCTGGACTGCACAACAACGCATACAGCCGGATTTTAACTCAACTGGGCCAATAAGTAAAATAACGTCTTAACGTCCTTTAAAAAAAAAACCCTGCAAAGGCACAAAAAATGCAAGTACATCATGAAAATGTTCACATTTAATCCCCTTTTTCTAAAATATATTATGCGCTACCTGATATTGTCTTTAAGAAACTGTCATCTGTAATGGGATCTGCCACGGAGTTTGCCATCAAAGTAGTTACGGCAGGTTTTCACAAACTCTCCCTCATTGTACAGCTTTAATGCTAATGCCGCTTCTCCAACAATCATAAGTTTGCCAGCTTTCAGGAATCCCTTTGTTATGAGCAGTTTTGTGTTGTGACCTCTCCGCCTACTGAAAGAATTCAACTTCCAGCGGACAGGCTGGGAACAGCAGTTACTTTAATTGAAAAACAAATGCAGTCAATCAGCTTTGTATATTTTTGTACTTTGCATGATAATCCCTCAGACTGGACGGACTGATGGGAAGAAGCAAATATTGAATGAATTCAAAAAGTGAATTCTTGTTGTGATGTTAATGATTTGGATACACTTTATGTAAATAAAAAGTTTGGAACTGCAGGAAGATTTCTGTAATACTGTCAGTGATTTAATTTACATGCAGACGATGGGGTTTGACATCTTTCATGGGGCTCGGTTGGTAGAGCAGTCCAATCAGTCTGCTGTAGATGCTGGAAGAAGCCCAAAATAGACCAGACAGGACCAAACAGAAGACACCATTAGTATCGTCAAAAGAATGAAATAAGGATGGGAGGGGCCTCCCAAACATGCCCTAATAAGACACGGTTATTTTCGCACTAATGTTGTAATGGCAAAAAGAGAAATGGGCGGCACCTGTTCGGAAAGGAGGACCTTCATCAAGAGAAATGGGTAGCACCTGTTTAGGAGGGAGGACCCTCTTCAGTGTATATAAGAACTAAGCCCAAGCGACTTATTTTTGTGTTCGATCGTGCCTAGCAATTGTGTCTGATCGTTTGTGTCTGTCTGGGGACTGATCTGAGAACCGGGTTTTAGCAATAAAACTCTACTTTGCATCCAGCTCCACTCTCCCTGTCTGTTTTGTATGAGTAGGCTAGCTGAGTACCAGTATAGCTACAACAAGTAGTGGTTAATGTTCATATAGTCTTCCAACGACGCATCTGGCCCAGGACAGCGTTCCAACAACAAGACTACGGCAGGTGTGCGAGAGCTTCCAGAGAACTCCTCAGAGGTGAGAGAGCTTCAGAAAACTCCTCAGTGGTGTGTGAGAGCTTCCGGAGCTACTTCACTATAAGGTTGTGGACATTAGGACCTTCATTAGCAGTCCTGCTTATGACCCCTCTACCTCTGTCTCATGCTCTGCTGAGCTAGAGCAGTTTGAGCCGGTCAGCCAGCCTTATCTAACAGAGATCATTGGCCAGATGAAGCCTGCTGGATCCCCAATGATCCAGTTCCACCTCGTCTTTTTAAAGAGCTTCTTCCCACGTTGGCACCGTTTGTCCTCAACATTTTAAACAGCAGTTTGGTGAATGGGAGTGTCCCCGTGAGTTTTAAGCATGCGGTGGTGACACCTTTGATTAAAAAGCCTGGCTCAGACCCTCTGTGCTCTCAAACTTCAGGCCTATCTCCAGGCTTCCTTTCCTTTCTAAGGTTTTGGAGAAAATAGTTTATCATCAGCTAAAGTCATTCTTGGATGAGCTCAACATCCCGGAGGTGTTTCAGTCTGGGTTTGAAACCCTTCCCAGCACTGAGTTGCCACTGTTGAAGGTTCTTAATGATCTCTTCCTGCCACAGACTCTGGTTGCTTTGTTACTCTGGTTCTGTTGGACCTTCCAGCTGCCTTGGACACAGTGGACCATCAGATCCTCCTGTCTCGTCTGGAGACCTTGGTGGGCATAAGGGGAGTGCTTTAAAGTGGTTCAGGTCGTTTTTAGCGGATAGAAGTTTCTGTGTCCGTGTTGGAACCGTAGACTCCTCTGCAGCACCTCTTCCATGTGAAGTGCCTCAAGGCTCTATACTTGGCCCTCTTCTATTCTCCCTCTACCTACTTCCCCTCGGATCGATTCTCCAGAAACATGGCATCCCTTTTCATTTTTATGCTGACAACAGCCAAATTTATTTTCCTCTGAATCAAGAAAATGCTTTTTCCACAAAGCCACTTCTTGACTGCATTGTTGAAATCAAGGCCTGGTTGTCCCTGAACTTTTTACATTTAAACAATAAGAAGACCGAGGTCATGTTGTTTGGGCCCAGTGTGTCATGTTTCGCAGGTGTATACTGCTGGGTTTGTTTTTGTTTGTGTGTGCGTAGGTGGAGCGGACGGAGGAGAATGCTCACCTGAAACAGATGATTGAGGCCAGTATTTAGGAACCGGGTTTCCAGGCTCTCATCGTCACGTTTACCCCCGTGGTACTTTGACTCGGCCCCTTCAGCCTATTGTATGACAGTTTGTGTCGCGTATGCTAAGATACTTGGAGTTATCTGTTTTCTACTTTCCTGTGCAGTCCCTGTGTGCTCCATTCTGTCCTGCTCGGGAGATCGCTGCACGGTGACGTCAGCCTCCGCCTTCACGCCACTCTCCGAGGATTGCCCGTTCCGCTGGAGAGATCACCCGAATAAACTATTTTTCTAAACTTAACTTCCTCGTCCTGTCGGCGCCAGAATCCTCCACACACCACACCTGACACAGTGGTTCCACCAAGGTTCATGTTGATCTGGGTCCTTTAAGGCAACAATTAACGCACTAGGCTAAAAACCTCGGCGTCAGACTGGACTCGGATCTTAAACTATATCTACAAATTAAATCAGTAGTCAAGTCCAGCTTTTGTCAGTTGAGACAACTCGCCAAAGTGAAACCTTTCCTGTCCTTGGATCATTTAGAGATTTTAATCCCTGCTTTTATCACCACTCCTTTAGACTATTGCAATGCACTTTACAATGGGTTCAGCCAGTCTTCACTCTCACGTCTTCAGATGATCCAAAATGTTGCTGCTCGACTTTTAACAGGAGCCAAAACACACCAGCACATCATACCAGTTTTAGCCTCGGTTCACTGGCGTTTTAGGATTGATTTTAATATTCTTTTATTTGTTTTTAAATGTCTTCATGGCCTCGCCCCACATTATTTGTCCGACCTGCTCCGGCCGTACACTCCCTCGCTCTCTCGGGTGGGCAGATCAGTCATTGTTGTTTGTCCCTCAGACCAAGAGGAAGCAGAGAGGTGATCCTGCCTTTTCAGTCGGAGCCCCAATATTGTGGAATGATTTTCCTCTGCACATCAAACAGGCTGGCTCACTTCCTGTTTTTAAAACATCTCTAAATACACCCTTTTTCTCTTTGGCTTTTAACTCAGTCTGAGAGGTGACTTTTATTGTTTTTAACATTTGTACTTATTTTTATTGTTTTTTTATTGCTTTATTTTGTTTTTATTGTTCTGTCTGTGTACAGCACTTTTGTCTGTGTACAGCACTTTGACACACAGTGTTGTTTTTAAAGTGCTCTATGAATAAAGTTAGCAGTAGTAGTAGTAGTAGCTAAGAACAGTAAACTGAGGCTACAATCCCCACAGGCTCACCAGCAATGGACAATAGAAGATTGGAAAAACGTTGCCTGGTCTGATGAGTCTCGATTTCTGCTGCGACATTCGGATGGTCGGGTCAGAATTTGGCGTAAACAACATGAAAGCATGAATCCATCCTGCCTTGTATCAACAGTTCAGGCTGCTGGTGGTGGTGTCATGGTGTGGGGAAGATTTTCTTGGCACACTTTGGGCCCCTTAGTGCCAATTGAGCATCATGTCAACCGCCACAGCCTCCCTTAGTATTGTTGCTGACCATGTCCATCCCTTTATGACCACAGCGTACTCATCTTCTGATGGCTACTTCCAGCAGGATAACGCGCCATGTCATAAAGCACTAATCATCTCAGACTGGTTCCTTGAACATGACAGTGAGTTCACTGTACTCAAATGTCCTCCACAGTCACCAGATCTCAATCCAATAGAGCACCTTTGGGATGTGGTGGAACGGGAGATTTGCATCATGGATGTGCAGCCGACAAATCTGCAGCAACTGCGTGATGCTATCGTGTCAATATGGACCAAACTCTCTGAGGAATGTTTCCAGTACCTTGTTGAATCTGTGCCACAAAGGATTAAGGCAGTTCTGAAGGCAAAAGGGGGTCCAACCCGGTACTAGCAAGGTGTACCTAATAAAGTAGCCGGTGAGTGTATATATTATGGCATGTTGTTTAGTAAATAAATCTTTGAATATATTGAATGAACCTTGAATATATTAAATGAAAACCTGAATATATTGAGTGAACTTTGAATATATTGAATGAAAACTTGAATATATTGAATGAACTTTAAGTCCTTACTGACGTCAACAAAGCACTATCGCTTTCATTTTAAGCAATGAGGACATGATAAACTCAATAGCAAATGCTTGAAAAAATCGAATTACCTCACCAAACAATTATTTCTGACGAGGAAGTTTGGTTACTTTTTAATCGTGGCAGACCGCTAAAGGAAGAAACCAGTGTTCTGAGTGATCAACACATTAGTTTGCATAGCAGTATAATCCGTTTGTATCTCTTCTGCTCAGAACTGTTAATAACATGACCATATATGTAAGAACCATCCGGTGTGTGAGGCAGAACAATTGAACTATTGAGTCTTAGGAATAAGCAGACAACTGACCTTGGTCCCCAGGCAGATAACGCCATGCTGGAGAGGGGAGTTAGGGAATCTTAGAGGAAAACCAGCTGGAGAAGGTAGTAAATCAAGAAGTCGCTAGTTTAAAGCCGGGAAGATGTAAAGCCTTGTGTCATTATAAGATCACAAATCTTCCCGGGACAGAACAATAGAGATGTGTTCACCTTTGGTAAAAACAACTTGTGGCATCCACACCATATGTTAAGGGAGGGCTGAAAGAAAATGCTTATAAACCAATGTTTTTGGGGACTCGGCGCTCTTCCACTCTGATGCCTGGTCCTCCCGGACAGTCTGATTGTTGAGCCCGAGATCTCGCTGTATCCCATGTATTCTGCCTGAAGTTAATTATCAATAAACGTATTGTGAACAATATCTTTCTGTTCCTTCATCTATTTAAAGAACACATTAATGACTGCATTTCCTTCACCGCCAACAGACCAGACTCTTTGTAAAGTTAGGACAGAGCTCTACCAGGCATGTAGAGGTGTAATAAACACACATGATCTATGCGCGCTCACGTCATGGACGACCTGAAGCCTTTATTTATACTTTCAACCTAATCTACGGCAAAACTCGTGTATTGTGTATCGCCGTGCGTCATGGCACAGGCTGTGATAACCATGCATTTATTTTACACTATTTATTCATATATTTATAGTTGAGAGACAACATGTATGTCTTATACACAATGAAACTATGTACAGCATTTAATACAGCAGTAAAAGACATTTTTAGTCTTATGGTAATTATCTCAATTAGATTATATCCGTGAGATTTGTCTGCCTAACGTGTCTAAGACTGACAACTACGTGTTGCCGTCGTGCCGATCATCAAATACGCTCACTTCGAAATACTTCGGGCTGTGTTGGGCTGTGAATGTGGTTTATTCTTTCTGTATCCAAACAATATATGAAGAGGTTCTGTTGCGCAGACAAATCCACAGTCCCGGAGAAGTGCCGCGTCAGAGTGCAGTGCCATTACGCAGGGTGATTCATTGTATTTTACATCCGATAAGTCACCTGAAAATGATACTAAGCTGGTACTGTATAAACATACAGACCTGTACACACAACAGTGTTCCGTTAATAGCTCTGCTTTTTTTTTAAGAAGACGTGCTGTTAACGGGATCATAGCTTCTTTTCACACTTCTCTGTCCACAAAGCAACACACAGGAAAACAGCAAAACTCCGCCTGTGTTAAAATATTGCTTTGTGTAATATAATTTAATTAACACATATTTTTTTTTACATCAATACAGGAGTATAGTCGGACACTAGGTTGAAAGAATAAATAAATGCTGTAGTCCATCCATTACTTGCACACCGAACCACCACCCCCACCCCCACAACCCAAACTTTTTCGAAGTTCGGTGGGGTAATGGATTTTTGTAAGCAATTGATATTGAGTTTATCATGACCTCGTTGCTTAAAATTGCAGCAACGACGTCCCGTATTGACTGACTTATTGCCACGTCCTGTTGCAGCTGCATCCACACATTGCAAATGACAAGATGGCGACAGTTGGGTTTTATTCAATATATTCAAACTTCAATCAATATATTCAAGTTTTCATTCAATACATTCAAAGTTCATTCAATATAATCCAGGTTTCATTCCATATATTCAAGGTCCACTAAATATGTTCAAGTTTTCATTCAAGATATTCAAAGTTCAATTCAGGATGGACTAGTCCCCCTGAACAGAGAGGATTTGCTTTGTATTGCTTTTGTTTTTCCAGACGGCTTGACTCATCCAGTAAATGCAATGACAAAAAGCAAATGGAAAAGACAAAGACAAGATAGAAAAAGAATATGACTACCTTTGTATATGGTAGTGAAGGAAATGCAGTCATTAATGTGTTCTTTAAATTGATGAAGGAACAGAAACGATATTCATCAAAATGGGTTTATTTATAATTACCTTCAGGCAGAATACATGGAATACAGCGAGATCTCGGGCTCAAACATCAGACTGTCCGGGAGGACCAGGCATCAGAGTGGAAGAGCCCCGAGACCCCAAAAACAGCAGTTTATATACAGTTTTTAGGGCGTCAGCCCTCTGCATGTGGTTTCACCAGGTACATATCTTTATTTAGCTTCTCAGAATTGCGGATGTCACAGAGACATTAAAATAGACAACAGAATGTTGTTGAGCACAGCGCATAAGCTAAACATTGGAGACGCACCTCCATATAAGGGCATTTCCTGTGACAGTTGCTGCAGCTGCATGACCGGGCGAATTGCCAGACAGGCACATTTTGTACCGAAACTTACTGACACCTAGGTCTGGGATTATCAGACATCTGCACTGAACTTTATTTGCACTCAGGCCTGAGCCTGTATCGAAACTTACTGACACCTATGTCTGGTTTATCAGACATTTTCACTGAACTTTGTACACATCAGGCCTGAGCCTTATGGGAGCATCATATATTCTTTTAATCCCCCTTTTGACATCTGGCCCTTGATTGATGTCAACACACTACAGTGGAGTAAAACAGTCAAAATCATCAGCATCCATATCAGTGAGAGGGGCGTTGTCAGGGTCCTCCGCGTCTGGGGTAATTAACCCCTGACACTCAGCCATCTGATATGGGGGTGGCATTTTAGCTTCAATAGTAGTCACAATCAACCTATTACAAAGAGAGCGTATACAGTGGGGCAAAAAAGTATTTAGTCAGCCACCGATTGTGCAAGTTCTCCCACTTAAAATGATGACAGAGGTCTGTAATTTTCATCATAGGTACACTTCAACTGTGAGAGACAGAATGTGAAAAAAAATCCAGGAATTCACATTGTAGGAATTTTAAAGAATTTATTTGTAAATTATGGTGGAAAATAAGTATTTGGTCACTTCAAACAAGAAAGATCTCTGGCTCTCACAGACCTGTAACTTCTTCTTTAAGAAGCTCTTCTGTCCTCCACTCGTTACCTGTATTATTGGCTCCTGTTTGAACTCGTTATCTGTATAAAAGACGCCTGTCCACAACCTCAAACAGTCAGACTCCAAACTCCACTATGGCCAAGACCAAAGAGCTGTCGAAGGACACCAGGAAAAGAATTGTAGACCTGCACCAGACTGGGAAGAGTGAATCTACAATAGGCAAGCAGCTTGGTGTGAAAAAATCAACTGTGGGAGCAATTATCAGAAAATGGAAGACATACAAGACCACTGATAATCTCCCTCGATCTGGGGCTCCACGCAAGATCTCATCCCGTGGGGTCAAAATGATCATGAGAACGGTGAGCAAAAATCCCAGAACCACACGGGGGGACCTGGTGAATGACCTGCAGAGAGCTGGGACCAAAGTAACAAAGGTTACCATCAGTAACACACTACGCCGACAGGGAATCAAATCCTGCAGTGCCAGACGTGTCCCCCTGCTTAAGCCAGTGCATGTCCAGGCCCGTCTGAAGTTTGCCAGAGAGCACATGGATGATACAGCAGAGGATTGGGAGAATGTCATGTGGTCAGATGAAACCAAAATAGAACTTTTTGGTATAAACACAACTCGTCGTGTTTGGAGGAAGAAGACTACTGAGTTGCATCCCAAGAACACCATACCTACTGTGAAGCATGGGGGTGGAAACATCATGCTTTGGGGCTGTTTTTCTGCTAAGGGGACAGGACGACTGATCCGTGTTAAGGAAAGAATGAATGGGGCCATGTATCGTGAGATTTTGAGCCAAAACCTCCTTCCATCAGTGAGAGCTTTGAAGATGAAACGTGGCTGGGTCTTCCAGCATGACAATGATCCCAAACACACCGCCCGGGCAACGAAGGAGTGGCTCCGGAAGAAGCATCTGAAAGTCCTGGAGTGGCCTAGCCAGTCTCCAGACCTCAACCCCATAGAAAATCTGTGGAGGGAGTTGAAAGTCCGTGTTGCTCGGCGACAGCCCCAAAACATCACTGCTCTCAAGATCTGCATGGAGGAATGGGCCAAAATACCAGCTACTGTGTGTGCAAACCTGGTAAAGACCTATAGTAATCGTTTGACCTCTGTTATTGCCAACAAAGGTTATATTACAAAGTATTGAGTTGAATTTTTGTTATTGACCAAATACTTATTTTCCACCATAATTTACGAATAAATTCCTTAAAATTCCTACAATGTGAATTCCTGGATTTTTTTTTCACATTCTGTCTCTCACAGTTGAAGTGTACCTATGATGAAAATTACAGACCTCTGTCATCATTTTAAGTGGGAGAACTTGCACAATCTGTGGCTGACTAAATACTTTTTTGCCCCACTGTACATGGCACGCAGCAGCATCCACACGTGACCAAGATGCCCAAGAATACAGCCAGAGACGACAGTATAGCGACAGCTAGAGAGCGCCATTTTCCAAACCATTTATCCATCAAGTCACTGAACCAAGGGTCTACACCTGAATGTGCCTTCATCTCGTCAGACAGGGACCGGAGACCATCGAAAGCGCGGGTTAGGCTGCCATCAGGTGCAGTGTTGTTTGGGATAAACGTACAACACAGATCACCAAACATTGCACATACACCCCCTTTTTCTGCCAGAAGCATGTCTACCGCTACTCTGGTCTGGAAGGCCATGAGGGAGGTGGCTGCCAGCTGTTCGTGTACCGCAGTACCCAGGTCCCGTGTATAGTTAGCTAACCGTTGGACGTTATAATGAACGTAGTTGATGCGCTCAGTGTTCTTAAATGGCACCACAAAAGCGCCGGAGAAACCGTCTGCAACTTCATCGGCGAGTTTATATTCAGGAGGGATATTACGGGGTTGTCCTATTGCATCGAAATAAACCGGAGAGGGGGTTTGCACTATGGAGGACACGTCCCGCCGGAATCTGTTACCAAGAGGGGTTATCAGTGTTTTCAAATGTGCGATGGTGTCACTCCTGAGGGGTATGACCTGAACAGGCGCTAGAAGGGACACAAGAGCGCACC
The DNA here is from genome assembly GCF_963383615.2 of Lipophrys pholis. NCBI lineage: Eukaryota > Metazoa > Chordata > Actinopteri > Blenniiformes > Blenniidae > Lipophrys > Lipophrys pholis. Next base: position 7,773,467 of record NC_137646.1, on the reverse strand, counting down.
GACCAGTCCATGTGGTGGGGAGCCACCCGTAGAGGCGGTTGTCCCCGCAGAACCACCATACGTCACCGCGTGACACAGTTAAGCGCGGTTCGGGTGTGGCGGATGAGACATTGAAATTGGAAATGCAGCTTTCAAGCGGAATTTTACCCATTTTGGTTCTTTTTCGGCTCGAAGAGTACCGGGAGTAACATGTAACATTGAAGGGCAGACGAGAGTCGAACAGTGGGGGTGTGGCTGTGGACGAAGTGACAGGGAAAACAGTGTCCAAAGCAATGCAGGAGGGGATTGGCACGGTTGAGGACATTATATTGAGAATGCAATCCACTGGGGGTTCGCCAGCGGGTGTAGCTGTCGATGTGTATGTGGCGGTGGCGGGCATGGATGTGAGAATATCGGTGGTGTTTATAGACATCATTCTTAACAGGGGACGAGGTCCGGCGCACACTATACAGCTGGAGTGAGCAGGTTCTGCTGCCTGTTGGGCGGTTAACAGCCAGTTATTGGTAGTGGCGGTGATACCTGTTTGAAGAAACATGGACTTGTCCATAGTCATTTTGGTGGTGTCAAAAGCTATAACCCCCGTATGTTGTGGAGGAAGAGCGGTGCGTGCGCCCTTGATGGAGGGCGTTAGAACCTGGCCAACGCCTTGCTGACAAATGCTCAGACTGTTTTGGGGGTCAGTACCGGAGTCCTCCAGCGCAGCTACAAGGGTGACGCATGGTAGCCCAGTGGCCGGATACGTAACGGACGGCCAATCCCTCAGTGCCATGCCGCCTCTTAGATCAACCGATAATAAGACTGAGGTGGCATTGGGACCAGATGCTATGATGGAGATGTGTTTCTTGGCGAGCTGGCAGGGGCATTTCTTACCATAATTATCCGAGCTTTTGTCAGCACAAGTGGGCACCCAGCCAAGGTTTGAGTAAGCCAATACATGGCCCCATCCATGGTGATTCCGACAGCTGTAAAGATAGAGGTTGTCGTGGGACTTGGCGTCAGGGAAGAGGAGACGCATTCCAAAAAGAAAGGATATGGTCTGATCGGGTGCCAGTAGGAGGCAGAGGCCTTCTCCCAAGGCATTGTCTGGATTGGGGCAGCTGGGTGCGGTGGGAGTGGCAGGTGCGGCTCGTGGACTGCGCCGAGCTGCAACAGAGATGTTTGATGGAATGCCCTGGTGCACTGGGAGGGTGGAGTTGGCACACAAGAGCATGGGGCTATTTTCCCACCTAAACGGCAAGGATACCACTATGGTACTCATGAGCAGTCCCACTAAACAGATAACCAGACGCCGGGAACGAAATGGTGCGTCATGGTGTGGTGGAGGAGAAGGAGAGAGGCTCCGGATGTCGTGTGTTATCAGCCCGTCGGCCCCTTCTTCTCCGTCTTCCTGGGACCAGTGGGCCCGTGAACCAGAACCTGGTTCCAATTTCGACCCTCCGTTGTTGTGACCACTCAATTCGTCTGACATCTTGGTTTAACAGGAGGGGTTTATCCGTAAATAAAGTAAGCTGGTTGAGATGTATGGTACACCACTCAACCCAGACGTACGACCTACAGCTGAAGGGTGGGGAACACACAGAGAGAGTTTCTATTCCCACAGTAACCGTAAAGGTGTTAATATGAACAGTGTGAGTGGCAGAACCGATGGGATCACTGATTGGGGTAGTTGACCCTCTTGTACTGCTTCTAGGAGGGTGTCTTCGTCTTCTAAGAGAGCGAAACCCGGGAAATTGTGAGAAAACCGCCTTACCGCTGAAACCGACGGCCCACGGAACCAGAGATCTGGCAGAAGAATGTTGACTCTGCCTGGATACCGCGCAAGCCACAATGCAAGTGTGTAATAATCTAGTGTGAAAGTGAAAACAGGTCGGATTTTACGAGCAATAAAACGAGGCATATGTGTGTGGTTGTGTCGGTGGTGACTTGGCACGTCACTTGGTGGAGACGAGCACTCCTTCTCTGTCTCGGGGTTGGTGGTGACTTGGCACGTCACTTGGAGGAGACGAGCACTCCTTCTCTGTCTCGGGGTTGGTGGTGACTTGGCACGTCACTTGGTGGAGACAAGCACTCCTTCTCTGTCTCGGGGTTGGTGGTGACTTGGCACGTCACTTGGTGGAGACGAGCACTCCTTCACTGTCTCGGGGTTGGTGGTGACTTGGCACGTCACTTGGTGGAGACGAGCACTCCTTCTCTGTCTCGGGGTTGGTGGTGACTTGGCACGTCACTTGGTGGAGACGAGCACTCCTTCTCTGTCTCGGGGTTGGAGGGGAGGTCTTGCACCTTTTCCCTCTTTTCGTCGGAGTAGGACGGATCAGGGTAGACCACCTGACGGTCAAGGGGACTCAGGGATTATTCTGCCCTGTGGTTGAGAGTCCCCCTTTTAGGTGTCGCGCACAGGAGTACAGGATGACCAGTGGAACCACGTGTTCCCTTTTCCGGCCAGACGCACGGCGTGAGACGTTCTTTCCACGACTCGGAACGGTCCCGTCCACCGTGGTTCCGTCCACTTTCTTTTGATGGCCTTCAACCAGATCTGGGTTGTGTGTTGGATGTCTGGCTGGTCTCCTGGCTGGTTCTGCTGGTCTCCGATCTGTCTGGCGAACCTGGAGTGCATTCTTTGTACAAATTTATAGTATTGTCGATGGGCGATCTTACCTGTAGCTTGTAGATGCGGTGGGGAGCTCACAGGTCCAGGAAACGGCCTTCCTGTTTGTAACTCAAAAGGAGTGAACCCAGTTTGTGAGTTGATTGCCATTCGAACAGTCATTAGTGCGACAGGGAGTGCATCTGTCCACACCACACTCGAGTCTTTGCTCATTTTGGCAATCTTGTCTTTTACTATGCGGTTCATTCTTTCCACCTTCCCTTGGGATTGTGGATGATGTATCAAATCTATGTTTTGGCCCTTGTAGCTTTTCAAACTCCTGCAGGCCTTTGTTTTTGAATTGTGTACCATTGTCAGACCTGATGGCTTTTGGAAAACCATGATGTGGGATATAATGGTTTACCAATGCCTTGATTACTGACCGGGAGTCTGCCTTTCTGCAGGGATAAGCCTCCGGCCATCCCGGTGTATGCATCCACCAGGACGAGCAGGTACCTATATCCCCCAGATCTGACTCCCATGTCAGTAAAATCTATTACTACTTCCTGTCCTGGGAGCAGAGGAAACCTCTGTTTTCCCTGTCCCACCTTGATGGTGGGTCTGGTATTAAATTGTTGACATGTTCTACACTGACTCACTTGTTCCTCCACCTCTCTGTTTAGGTAGGGGTGCCACCAATTCTGTAACAGCCTCTGGACTTCACTCTGGCCAACATGGCACGGCCCATGTGCTTCACTTATCAGATCCTTCAATAACCTAGCAGTTGGGACTGGACGTCCGTCCGGCCCTTGCCACATTCCCTGGTCCTTCTCTGCACCTGCTTCTATCCACATTGTCTTCTCTTCTGAGGACGCTAGTTCCTGTTCTGTCTTTATCATGCTTCTTTCCAACACTTCCTTTCCTTTTCCACTTCCTCGTTCACCATCATCATTTCACATCCATATCCACCTGCTTCCTTCGTTGCTCTGTCTGCTGCCTCATTTCCGTGAGCTACTGACGTGTGAGTTTTGTCATGACCTTTACATTTTAGTACTGCCACCTGTCGTGGAGCGTGGAGTGCCTCCATTAACTCTCTTACTTTGTCTGAATGTTTGATGTCTTTTCCTGCTGTTGTTTTGAACCCAGCTCTCAACCATTCTGTTAGGTGTACATGAATGGTGTTATGCACATATGCTGAATCAGTGTATATGTTGGCTGTCTTGTCCTGTGCTCTCCACAGAGCTCTTACTACTGCATGTAGCTCAGCTACTTGAGCTGAGGGTTTGTCTTCGTCTGGTATTGTGGCTGCTTCTTCCACAATGAATGTGTCTCGAGTTGCCTCCCATTCATCCAGTCTTTCCACTGCATATGATGCTATCAGTCCTTTAGCGGGGTGTCTGTAGCAGCAGCCGTCGCTAAATAAAGTAAGGTCCGGGTCAGTCAGTGGTGTGTCTGAAAGTTCCTGTTTAAATGAATTTCGATCTCTGCTCGGTCCTCACATCGATGGGGTTCAGCTGTTCTCATATCTTCTGCCATGTTTATCCCATCATGTGTGTATGTTATGTGTGGTTGGAGTAGAACTTTTTCTATTCGTGTTTGTCTTTGCGCAGTCATGGTGAAGGCTGTGCTTGATATGTAGGTTACCAGGTCGTGGTGTGTTAAAATGGTGAGTGGGTGTTTCAGTACTATGTTTGCAGTTTTTTTTTTAATCAGTTTGGCTAGTCCTGATGCATGTTTTGCACAAGGTGCTGCTTGTTTTTTTTGTTTGATCCAATAGTACTGAACAATACATTAGCACTCTTCTACCATCCCCCTTTTTCTGGAAAAGCACAGCTGAAATGGACTGGGCTTTTTCAGAAACATCCATAAAAACAAAAAAAAAAATTGAGCTTTATAATCTGGAACCGCCATGTCTGCTTTAAAAGAATAAATGCTTGAGAGGCAGCTGGAGTCCAATCTAACGGCACCATCATGCCATTGAAACTGATCAGGGGTTAAATCAATACCAAAAAGCGACCCCTTGGGGCCCGGCATATAGAGTGAAACCATCAGCTGCCACGTGGTGCCACAGATGTCATGAAAGGCCTCCTGATATAGCAAATCGCCATCCCTATCATAATATAGGGTGCAATGAAAAGGGTCAACAGGGGGAAGGTAGGGATGTAGACCCTTGAGCCATGGCAGCCAGTCATAATAGAAGCGCATGGTTTCCAGCCAGCCGTCTGGGTGTATTTCCGCCCAGTAAATGTCCGCCATCTGGCTGTGGTCATCCAACTGTTCTGGTGAGGGAAAAAGAGCCAGCATGGAGCCTTGATCTGCCGTACAATGAAATTGTCTCCCCTCAGGGAAGACCAGTGACAGTCCATCAGCGGTACATTGGATGAGTGGCTTTGTGAGCAACAAATCTCTTCCCAGTAGGGACACTGGTCAATGTGGAGCAAAAACAAGCGGATGCAGATGAACTTGTCCAGCAATGGTGACAGAGAGAGGTTCAGTGAACGGCATGGTGGTTGGTTGTCCCGAGAAACCAGTGAGAGCCATGGATTTGGGGCAGCTTCGTGAAAAATAGCCAACTTGTCCGCAAATGTAGCAGGCATGGGGTGGGGTCCGAAACGACCTCCTCCTCCCTTTTGACCTGTATTAAAACGGCCTCTTCCCCTATTAGGAGGGCGCTGATTGGGCATTGGCATCTGTGGAACCACGTACACAGCCGGTGGGGGTGGCAGAGATGGAGCTGCAGTAAACGGGGCCTGAACTAAGTCTGCTTTTTACCAGTATTTAATCTATTTTGGGCTTCTTGCAGCTGTAATTTGAGGAGGCGGACCTCCAGGCTCTTATCAGCCTCTCGTTCCTTCTTTTGTTGTGTTTGGTAAACCTGCATGTGACTGGACAGGTGAGAGTCCCATCGAGACTGAATAGCATCTGCTAAATCAGGATTCATTTTCATAGCATTTTTAACTGTGTCTGGAGGTTTGCTAATATGGCAGAGCGGAATGTGAACGTGTGCAAGTCAGAGGATCCTGGATCTACTCCTGTTATTGCTAAAAACTCACTCCTGCATCTTGAGAGAAACTCTGTTGTAGTGTCACCCTCGAGTGCAAAATGCATGTTGTATATCATGTCAGCCTGTACTGAGTACAATGGTACCATGAGGGGATCTGGCCACCAGATGGCATACTCAAAAAGGGGTTGGTCGAGGCGTTGCAATCTGAGTCAGGCCCTCCCTGTTTGTCAGAGCTCCCTCCCTCTCGTTCGATTGTACCGCCCCCCCGGTCTGGCCTGTTGCGCTTCCCCTGCTGTTTCATTCTGTTTACATGAGCCAGAAAAGCAGCTTGTCCGACTGAGCGAATACACCATCTCCAATTTCTATATTGTCAAGATATTTTGTCGCGGTCACGTCTGCGTTGAGTCAATGCTGAGGTTTTATGCTCTTCTAAGCTACGTATCATTTTCAACAGGCAAGATTCAGCCGTGCCCATTTTTTTAAACAGATCATGTTTTTCCTTGTCTCGTGGAAGGAGATTGTTCTCTAACATCTCTCCCCAATGTTTTTGGAGTTTAATTTTATTTTTGTTTTGCTTTTGTTCAGTCGGTTGCCCAGCTATGATTATATTTACTGCTTTTAAAAATTGTCGACCGACCGTCTGATCCTGCGGACTTTTTACTTGTAAATCGAACCATTCTGCTTCTCTATCGAATTCTCTGTCCATTTTAACTCAACTTTATGTTTGTAATTGTGTATTTTTCTGTATATTATTGACAATCTGACTCCGGTACTGTCCACTCATCTGGACAGATTTTCCACACGTACTGTTCAGTGAAGGAATGTCTCGCACGGACGAATAAGTGGTTTTAGTGAGACAAGCTTCTACGTGTGTCAGAGTGACACACGCGGTCCCCCACGAGGCGTCTTTTCGCAAAACCACAGATTCTTTTAGACCTTTCACTTCCCAGTATAACCAACCATGAACGATTTTCCCGTATGAATCTGTAGTGCTTACAATACTTTTCTTCCTTTCTTGACACACTCGTATTAACGAATGCCGGACAGGAATACTTCGTATCTGGCTACCATCTACACCAGGGGTGTCAAACTCAGATCCTCGTGGGCCGCAGCCCTGCACGTTTTCAATGTCTCCCTCCCCTGAATGTCCTGATGGTTCATCATCACATTCAGCACAAAGCCAGATAACGAGCTGCTCATTGCAATCAGCTGTGTTGAAGCTGGGAGACATGCAAAACGTGCAGGGCTGCGGCCCTCGAGGCCTGGAGTTCGACACGTGTGATCTACACGGTGGACCTCGGCGGATCTCTTTTTCGTTCTTGAATCGCGTGGTCCAGCCACCACGGAACCACAACACAGAATTCACACAACAGCTTTACATTTATTCCACGTAGCCAGACAAACACAGAATTCACACAACAGTTTTATTTTTATACTACAACATTTCAATACTGCCCGTCGATCGGCCCCACAGGGAGGAAATTCTCAATCACGTCAGTTCTTAAAGTCAATCGGCCTTTAAGGAACATCTCGATTACTTTCTTGGGAGTCGATCGGCCCGTCCTGGGAAATACCATCTCGATCACTCCGGCATCAGAACCTCATTCTGGCATAAATAAAGTCAATCGGCCTCTATGAGGATCAGTCTCGATTACTTTCTTCAGTGTCGATCGGCCCCTTTTAGGGGAACTTACTCGATCACGTTGGCATCAGAACCGTATTCTGGCATCAGAACCTTATTCTGGCATATTCCTATAATATAAAATATGTATCTCATGTACTATGCCTGGGTCATTAATTATTTTACAATTATAAAATACTTTATCAATTAAATTTTTTCCCGTGGGATGACGGACCAGACTGTATCACAATCTTAAATTATTATTCTCACCAGTTATTTGAGGCGCGCCGTGATACCAGTCCGGTCCGAGAGTCCTCACGTTGTTTCCAACACCAATCACGTCGGGGTCACCAAATTGAAGGAAAAGCAGTCATTAATGTGTTCTTAAAATTGATGAAGGAACAGAAACGATATTCATCACAATGGGTTTATTAATATTTACCTTCAGGCAGTGTACAGGAAATAAGGCGAGATCTCTGGCTCAAACATCAGATCGTCTGGGAGAATCAGGCGTCAGAGTGCAAGAGCCCCGAGTTCCCCAAAACATTGGTTTTTAAAGCATTTTCTTTCACCCCTCCTTTCATATATGATGTGGATGATGTCAGAGTTGTTTTTACCGAAACTGAACACATCTCTATTGTTCTGTCCCGGGAAGATTTGTGATCTTATAATGGAACCAGGCTTTACCTCTTCCCGGCTTTAAACAAGCGACTTCTTGATTTACGACCTTCTCCTGCTGGTTTTCTTCTAAGATTCCCTAACTCCCCATTTCCAGCATGGCGTTATCTGCCTGTGAACCAAGGTCAGTTGTCTGCTTATTCCTAAGGCTCAATAGTTCAATTATTCTGCCTCACACACCAAATGGTTCTTACATATATATAACAGTTCTAAACAGAAGAGATACAAACAGATTATACTGCTATACAAACTAATGTGTTGATCACTCATAACACTGGTTTCTTCCTGTAGGCGTCAGCCCTCCGCATGTGGTTTCACCAGCTACATATCTTTATTTAGCTTCTCAGAATTGCGGATGTCACAGAGACATTAAAATAGACAACAGCATGTTGTTGAGCACAGCGCATAAGCTAAACATTAGATAGATAGATATATATAGATATATAAAGATAGATAGATATATCCATCCATCCATTTTCTCCCGCTTATCCGTTTCCGGGTGGCAGGGGTGTCAGTCTGAGCACCGTCACTCAGATCACATCGCACCGATTAAAAACCTTTCCTGCAGGTGGTGAGCTCACAGGAAGGTGGCGCCCGGCGTGGGACACGAACCCACTACCTTGAGACTGTATATATATATATATATATATATATATATATATATATATATATATATATATATATATATATATATATATATATATATATATATATTAGTGATTAATTGCACAATTTTCTGAAATTCTTTTGTGATTGTTTTCTACTTAAGACTAAAGCTTGGAATTAATGTGGACTCAACACACAGACACTAGAGTTTTAAATTCAAAGACGATTTTTCTAACATCTTTTCAGCTTTGAGTGAATGCTGTTTTCCTCTAAGTTTAGCAAAATAAATAAATGACTTCAAGAAACAAGTAAGTAAATCAATAAATATCTTTCTTATATCAACTAACAATAAACAGACATAAGTCTGGGTTTTGTTAGAGTGCAGGTCCACCACTTTGACAATTTTAATATTTCTAAAAACTAAGTTGCTTTCTTATTACATGAACAAAGTTGCAATAATATATCCCCAAACATATTGGACCTTTATTGTTCACTCCGTGTAACCCAATTGGAAAGTTAAGTTATGGCAGACTTGTATACTCAACAGGCACGTAGGCACGTACGCAGAAAGAGAGAGGGATGGGTGGCATGCACACTCTTGCACATACATGCAGGTGATCTGCTGCTCTGTAGCCACGGGGCCATAGACGGCTGGACTGGCAGCTGCACACAGTTCAGTTGGTCCAGTATTGGTGTGGAAGACAAATTCAGTGAAATAAGTTACTTTTTTTTATTGTCTTCTGGAGCGATGAACTGTTCAGTAAATTCTAATGTTATGTACTTTTCACCCCTTCTCATCCATAAATCTAAGCTTTCAATTTTCCTTAGACATGGTCAGGATGTTTCTGATTTCGCTTGTCTTTCATCACATATGTCCCCACATTTCTGGATCGTTTCTCTCACCTCTGGATTTAGCATTCACTCTGTAATTCCGCCACTCTCACATGGTCAGCAACATTTTATCCACAACTGCACACATTCGTTCACGTAGTTCAAATCACAAGTAGGAGCAAGACCGCTATGAGATAACAATGCTCTTTCTGCCAGCTTCAGTGTGATTTCCATGAAGGAACCAGCACACACACTCCAATGGGGTTTCCGTGGACAGGATATGATGAGGGATTGAACCCACATTGTCTTAAAAAAAGGGCTGCAGCTGCTGTATGGTTTTACACTGCGGCTTTGCACAATGCGGTGATACTTTGAACCCATTTTCAGACAATCAGTATCAATGTGTAATAAAAGCTGTTTAGGCTCTGTTATGTAATGTGGACTTATCTTCCTGTGACATGATGCACACCTTTACTGTGGATGTGTGCAGTTAGAGAGATCTCCACCATCACGGTCAGTCCTTTTCCAGAGCCCGCACTGACACATCCTGACAGATGAGGTAGTTTCACATTCTCAGTAACTGGATTAGGACATCTTGCGATATTCTTCATTGACTTTCTTTACATACTGTAGTAACTTTGGGTTATGGAGTTTTCGTCACAGTGGTTCATAATCTGTGCTCTCCTCATCTGCTCCTGCTCAGCTCAAGGTAAAGAAAATTTGAATTTTTCATCTGTATGAATTTTATCATGTGTTAAAATCTGTTTATTAAAGATGATGTTATACACAGTGGAGATTATCTCATTAGTTTTTGGGGGTTTTATGAGTCATGAATCAAAAAAAAGGATATTGTTGTATTCAAATTCAGTTTGGGTTGCAGTCAACCTGTTTTGTTACTAATGGGATGGATCTTGAATTGTTGTCTACATTAATTATTACTGATGTAAGAATTTTCATATTGGTGGTGCTCAGCGTGACATTTCTTACGGGAGTGGGTTGTGTGTGTGTGTGTGTGTGTGTGTGTGTGTGTGTGTGTGTGTGTGTGTGTGTGTGTGTGTGTGTGTGTCAATTAGAGGTTAAAGCTTGTTTGGACTAGTGGAATCAATGTGATGTAAATTCCTTCCAACTTGCTTCAAAGCTCTAGTTAATGTTCTCTCATGTCAGTTGATATGAAAACACCGCTCTGACCTGAACAACGTTATGTGATATGAAATGTGGAATAGGAAGTGTTCAGCATCAGGAGGTTAGCGTTCAGGGGTAAGAGACCTCGGGCTGGTCAAACATGCAGAATGTGGCTCAGTCAGTTTATAGCTGTCACACCCATGGTCGCATTTAACAGTAACTTGAGTCATGAATCTGTAAACAATAAATGAAACATGGTCTTGTAGAAGAAGCTGTTTTCATTTCACGATGAGCCCAGCCTGGTCTCTTTCCAGCTCAGCGGCCTGCAAACACTAGTTATTCATCCGAAGAAGCAATTTGGCACCAAGTTTGGCAATGACCAGTGTTGGTCAAGTTACTTGTTACTAGGGTTGTTCGGTATACCGGTACTGTATTGGTGTTGCGGTACTGACGCCTTTAAAACGATACTATGCTGGGCCCAGCTGGTACCGGGATCTTTTTTTTTTTTTTCACGTCGCTGCGGAGCTTCACTGTTGTAATTTGCACCGAAGAGAGTCAGTCTCTCTGTGGGGGAAGCGTCGGCGGGCTGCTTCTCTTTCTGACTTGTTTGGGATGTTTTGGAAAATCAAAAGTGCAGAAAGCAGCGCTCCGCTTTCTTTCTTTTTTTTTTCTTGCTCTCCGGTTTCTCAGAGACGGGGTGCGTGAGTGCTCCCACCAGAGATCCGCAACTGAATAATTGCTTCATACTCGACCGACACAACTTCAAAATAAAAGTCAAAACAACGTATTTTCAAAACAGTCTTCTCCCAACCGAGCTTGTACTTTGAAAAGAGTACTGGATGCGCATGAGTAACATGGCGTTTGCATCCATGGGAGAGTGAGCATACCTAACTGACTCAAACGACCCGAGGAAACTTTGTAAAAAGAGTTGTAAAAACAGTGTTAGAGAACACGTCTGGTGAAGAGTGGAAACACTACTAACCTGCTAAACACCTGAAGGACAAACACCCAGACCTGCATGAGGAGTTCAAAGAACCACAGCTAATAACTTATATACCCATGAAAAAATAGCTCTGGAAAAAGCTATTATAAATATTAGTATTATAAATATAATATAATAAATAAGCTAAAAGAATATAATATGAAAATATTTTATTTTAGCCATTTAATGTTGTAAAGATTACTGCATAGTAACAAACCCTTTAGAGAAATTGGTCCTACTTAAGACAGGCTGGATCTAATGACATCTGTTGTGTTCTCTTTTTATTTGGAAAAGTATCGAAAAGTATCGAACTACATGGTGGTATCGGTATTGATAACAAAATGCTGGTATCGTGACAACACTACTTGGAAACAATAATTAGTTACAGATTACTGATTACTTCCCTGAGAAAGTAATCCAGTTAATTTAGTGACTACTTATTTAAAAAAGTAATTAGTTACTTTACTTTAGTTCAAAAACATGATGCACAACAGTGAAGCAATAGATCTTTCAGCCTCATTCTATTCGTTCTGCAATCAGAACACACCTGACTGCAATGAGGGGCTTGTTATTGGGCTTTGTCACAACCTTGGTGATGACATCATCATTAGATTCTGGTATGTTGAAGCAGGGAGCGAACTAAAACATGCAAAACTGGGGCCCTCGAGGACCGAGGTTGGGCACCCCTGCTCTAATATGTCTCCCAGAAAGCCTTGCAGCCTCTCTGTAACCTGGTAGCCGAGCCGTTTTCATCGGGACAAGTCACGTTTCACACAGTGATCTACCGAGTGAGCATCGATATGAGCTAACCACTGTCATGTTAGTGATGCTAAACAGATGGCGTTGGCCTAGGTGTGTGCTCTACCGAGTGCTCGTTCTGGTTTATTTTGGTTTGTATGTATCTAATCTGCCCCCGGCTCGCTCAGTTGGTGGAGCATGAGACTCAGATCTCAAGGTAGAGGGTTCATGTCCCACGCCGGGCGCCACCTTCCCGTGGGCTCACCACCTGCAGAAAGGTTCTTAATGGGTGAATGTGATCTGGGTGACGGTGCTCAGACTGACACCCCCGCCACCCGGAAACAGATAAGAGGGGGAAAATGGATGGATGAATATATCTAACGTAATAAATCCAATCCAATCCAATCCAAACTGATGGAGTCAGATTTGAACAAGAAAAGAAAACAAGCAGCACACAGAAAGATTCACAGATTCTCTTTAGGATTTACTGTATATACCACAAAATGATTTGATGACTGTGTATTTTTTATATTTGACTTATTCTTCTTCATATGAAAAAATACTTGTGATATTACAATAAGGATTTTAAAAGCGGTTCTTTTCAATAAAAACAAATGTGTGTGATGTGACTTGTCTTTTAATGCTCCACACAGCCAGAGGGGTTCCAGTAAATGTAGCCTTATCTCCTGGATCTCCAGCATGCTGGTCAACAACGCTGGTTGTTACTCAAATTCAAGATTGTGATTATTTACATGATTTTCTGAAATTAATTACCTTGTGACGATTGAAATGAATATTGCATTGTGCATTTTTATTCTCAAAGTAATGCAATATAAATGAAAGCACGGTATAATTTGTTTGACAGACAATAACAATGATGAATCCCATCACACAGCAACAGTTAAACTCGTAGAAATCAGAACTTGATGATTAAAAGCTCCTATTTTGAAAGTATCAAGTGTTCATGTTAGCAAGTCTCAACAAAGTAAATCAGTCCCCAGACCTGCAAACTTTCCATTTATTGACACATATTTGTATTTCAGTATTTCAGGAGGTTGTGATGTCATGAATTCACTTTCATGGTTATGACTGTTTTTGAAATAAACTACATTTTGTTTTATTTAAGAAGTGCTCCAAAAGACATAGAAAGTTGGTGTCATTATGTTTAATGAGAAATGTTTGATACTGTTTTTAGGGATACTAACCCTAACCCTTTGTTCTCTTAGATTTTTTCACAATCGACGATCAACATGGATCCCCAATTGACATTAATTCATCACGTGGCCAGAGCAGTAACTCAGTGGCAGGAACCACTGTTCTTACTGAAACAATGCGACAGGCAAATTCTTCACCTGATTTAACGTCAACTACAACTGTTAAATCATCAACACAGTCTAACACAACTACTCCCACTGATCCGAAAACAACACAGTCTGAAACAACAACTTCCACAGATCCGGCAACAACACAGTCTGAAACAACTACTTCCACAGATGATACAGCAACACAGTCTGACACAACTACTCCCACAGATCCGACAACACAGTCTGAAACGACCACTTCCACAGATCTGAAAACAACACAGTCTGAAACAACGACTCCCACAGATCCGACAACACAGTCTGAAACGACCACTTCCACAGATCTGAAAACAACACAGTCTGAAACAACGACTCCCACAGATCCGACAACACAGTCTGAAAAAACTACTTCCACAGATCTGACAACAACACAGTCTGACACAACTACTCCCACAGATCCGACAACACAGTCTGAAACATCTACTCCCACAGATCCAACAACAACACAGTCTGATAGAACTACTCCCACAGATCCGACAACACAGCCTGAAACAACTACTTCCACAGATCTGACAACAACACAGTCTGAAAAAACTACTCCCACAGATCCGACAACACAGTCTGAAACAACTACTTCCACAGATGATACAACAACACAGTCTAATCCTACTACTCCCACAGATCCGACAACACAGTCTGAAACAACCACTTCCACAGATCTGACAACACAGTCTGAAACAACAACTCCCACAGATCTGACAACACAGTCTGAAACAACTACTACAGATCCAACAACAACACAGTCTGACACAACTACTCCCACAGATCCAACAAAAACACAGTCTGACACAACTACTTCCACAGATCTGACAACAACACAGTTTGAAACAACTACTCCCACAGATCCGACAACACAGTCTGAAACAACTACTCCCACAGATCTGACAACACAGTCTGAAACAACTACTACAGATCCAACAACAACACAGTCTGACACAACTACTCCCACAGATCCGACAACACAGCCTGAAACAACTACTTCCACAGATCTGACAACAACAGAGTCTGAAACAACTTCTCCCACAGATCCGACAACACAGTCTTTAACAACTACTCCCATAGATCCGACAACACAGTCTGAAACAACAACCTCCACAGATCTGACAACAAATTCTGAAACAACTACTTCCACAGATCTGACAACACAGTTTGAAACAACAACTCCCACAGATCCAACAACAACACAGTCACACACAACTACTCCCACAGATCCAACAACAACACAGTCTGACACAACTACTCCCACAGATCTGACAACAACACAGTCTGAAACAACTACTTCCACAGATCTGACAACACAGTCTGAAACAACAACTCCCACAGATCCAACAACAACAACACAGTCTGACACAACTACTCCCGCAGATCTGACAACACAGTCTGAAACAACTACACCCACTGATCTGACAACAACACAGTTTGAAACAACTACTCCCACAGATCCGACAACACAGTCTGAAACAACTACTCCCACAGATCTGACAACACAGTCTGAAACAACTACTACAGATCCAACAACAACACAGTCTGACACAACTACTCCCACAGATCCGACAACACAGCCTGAAACAACTACTTCCACAGATCTGACAACAACAGAGTCTGAAACAACTTCTCCCAAAGATCCGACAACACAGTCTTTAACAACTACTCCCATAGATCCGACAACACAGTCTGAAACAACAACCTCCACAGATCTGACAACAAATTCTGAAACAACTACTTCCACAGATCTGACAACACAGTTTGAAACAACAACTCCCACAGATCCAACAACAACACAGTCACACACAACTACTCCCACAGATCCAACAACAACACAGTCTGACACAACTACTCCCACAGATCTGACAACAACACAGTCTGAAACAACTGCTTCCACAGATCTGACAACACAGTCTGAAACAACAACTCCCACAGATCCAACAACAACAACACAGTCTGACACAACTACTCCCACGGATCCGACAACACAGCCTGACACAACTACTTCCACAGATCTGACAACAACACAGTCTGAAACAACTAGTCCCACAGATCCGACAACACAGTCTTTAACAACTACTCCCAGAGATCCGACAACACAGTCTTTAACAACTACTCCCACAGATCTGACAACACAGTCTGACACAACTACTTCCACAGATCTGACAACAACACAGTCCGATACAACTACTCCCGCAGATCTGACAACACAGTCTGAAACAACTACACCCACAGATCTGACAACAACACAGTCTGACACGACTACTCCCACAGATCCAACAACAACACAGTCTGACACAACTACTCCCACAGATCTGAAAACAACACAGTCTGAAACAACTACTTCCACAGATGATACAACAACACAGTCTGACACAACTACTCCCACAGATCCCACAACAACACCGTCTGATCTTACTACTCCCACAGATCCGACAACACAGTCTGAAACAACCACTTCCACAGATCTGACAACACAGTCTGACATAACTACTTCCACAGATCTGACAACAACACAGTCTGAAACAACAACTCCCACAGATCCAACAACAACACAGTCACACACAACTACTCCCACAGATCCAACAACAACACAGTCTGACACAACTACTCCCACAGATCCGACAACACAGCCTGACACAACTACTTCCACAGATCTGACAACAACACAGTCTGAAACAACTAGTCCCACAGATCCGACAACACAGTCTTTAACAACTACTCCCAGAGATCCGACAACACAGTCTTTAACAACTACTCCCACAGATCTGACAACACAGTCTGACACAACTACTTCCACAGATCTGACAACAACACAGTCCGATACAACTACACCCACAGATCTGACAACAACACAGTCTGACACGACTACTCCCACAGATCCAACAACAACACAGTCTGACACAACTACTCCCACTGATCCGAAAACAACACAGTCTGAAACAACTACTTCCACAGATGATACAACAACACAGTCTGACACAACTACTCCCACAGATCCCACAACAACACCGTCTGATCTTACTACTCCCACAGATCCGACAACACAGTCTGAAACAACCACTTCCACAGATCTGACAACACAGTCTGAAACAACGACTCCCACAAATCCGACAACACAGTCTGAAACAACTACTTCCACAGATCCAACAACACAGTCTGAAACAACTACTTCCACAGATCTGACAACAACACAGTCTGAAACAACTACTCCCACAGATCCGACAACACAGTCTGAAACAACTACTTTGACAGATGATACAACAACACAGTCTGACACAACTACTACCACAGATCCCACAACAACACAGTCTAATCCTACGACTCCCACAGATCCGACAACACAGTCTGAAACAACCACTTCCACAGATCTGACAACACAGTCTGAAACAACTATTGCAGATCCAACAACAACACAGTCTGAAACAACTACTCCCACAGATCCGACAACACAGTCTTTAACAACTACTCCCATAGATCTGACAACACAGTCTGAAACAACAACCTCCACAGATCTGACAAATCAGCCTGAAACAACAACTCCCACAGATCCAACAACAACAACACAGTCTGACACAACTACTCCCACAGATCCGACAACACAGCCTGACACAACTACTTCCACAGATCTGACAACAACACAGTTTGAAACAACTACTCCCACAGATCCGACAACACAGTCTGAAACAACTACTCCCACAGATCTGACAACACAGTCTGAAACAACTACTACAGATCCAACAACAACACAGTCTGCCACAACTACTCCCACAGATCCGACAACAACACAGTCTGAAACAACAACTTCCACAGATCTGACAACAACAGAGTCTGAAACAACTTCTCCCACAGATCCGACAACACAGTCTTTAACAACTACTCCCATAGATCAGACAACACAGTCTGAAACAACAACCTCCACAGATCTGACAACACATTCTGAAACAACTACTTCCACAGATCTGACAACACAGTTTGAAAGAACAACTCCCACAGATCCAACAACAACACAGTCACACACAACTACTCCCACAGATCTGACAACAACACAGTCTGAAACAACTACTCCCAAAGATCCGACAACACAGCCTGAAACAACTACTTCCACAGATCTGACAACAACAGAGTCTGAAACAACTTCTCCCACAGATCCGACAACAGAGTCTTTAACAACTACTCCCATAGATCCGACAACACAGTCTGAAACAACAACCTCCACAGATCTGACAACAAATTCTGAAACAACTACTTCCACAGATCTGACAACACAGTTTGAAACAACAACTCCCACAGATCCAACAACAACACAGTCACACACAACTACTCCCACAGATCCAACAACAACACAGTCTGACACAACTACTCCCACAGATCTGACAACAACACAGTCTGAAACAACTGCTTCCACAGATCTGACAACACAGTCTGAAACAACAACTCCCACAGATCCAACAACAACAACACAGTCTGACACAACTACTCCCACGGATCCGACAACACAGCCTGACACAACTACTTCCACAGATCTGACAACAACACAGTCTGAAACAACTAGTCCCACAGATCCGACAACACAGTCTTTAACAACTACTCCCAGAGATCCGACAACACAGTCTTTAACAACTACTCCCACAGATCTGACAACACAGTCTGACACAACTACTTCCACAGATCTGACAACAACACAGTCCGATACAACTACTCCCGCAGATCTGACAACACAGTCTGAAACAACTACACCCACAGATCTGACAACAACACAGTCTGACACGACTACTCCCACAGATCCAACAACAACACAGTCTGACACAACTACTCCCACAGATCTGAAAACAACACAGTCTGAAACAACTACTTCCACAGATGATACAACAACACAGTCTGACACAACTACTCCCACAGATCCCACAACAACACCGTCTGATCTTACTACTCCCACAGATCCGACAACACAGTCTGAAACAACCACTTCCACAGATCTGACAACACAGTCTGACATAACTACTTCCACAGATCTGACAACAACACAGTCTGAAACAACAACTCCCACAGATCCAACAACAACACAGTCACACACAACTACTCCCACAGATCCAACAACAACACAGTCTGACACAACTACTCCCACAGATCCGACAACACAGCCTGACACAACTACTTCCACAGATCTGACAACAACACAGTCTGAAACAACTAGTCCCACAGATCCGACAACACAGTCTTTAACAACTACTCCCAGAGATCCGACAACACAGTCTTTAACAACTACTCCCACAGATCTGACAACACAGTCTGACACAACTACTTCCACAGATCTGACAACAACACAGTCCGATACAACTACACCCACAGATCTGACAACAACACAGTCTGACACGACTACTCCCACAGATCCAACAACAACACAGTCTGACACAACTACTCCCACTGATCCGAAAACAACACAGTCTGAAACAACTACTTCCACAGATGATACAACAACACAGTCTGACACAACTACTCCCACAGATCCCACAACAACACCGTCTGATCTTACTACTCCCACAGATCCGACAACACAGTCTGAAACAACCACTTCCACAGATCTGACAACACAGTCTGAAACAACGACTCCCACAAATCCAACAACACAGTCTGAAACAACTACTTCCACAGATCCAACAACACAGTCTGAAACAACTACTTCCACAGATCTGACAACAACACAGTCTGAAACAACTACTCCCACAGATCCGACAACACAGTCTGAAACAACTACTTTGACAGATGATACAACAACACAGTCTGACACAACTACTACCACAGATCCCACAACAACACAGTCTAATCCTACGACTCCCACAGATCCGACAACACAGTCTGAAACAACCACTTCCACAGATCTGACAACACAGTCTGAAACAACTATTGCAGATCCAACAACAACACAGTCTGAAACAACTACTCCCACAGATCCGACAACACAGTCTTTAACAACTACTCCCATTGATCTGACAACACAGTCTGAAACAACAACCTCCACAGATCTGACAAATCAGCCTGAAACAACAACTCCAGCAGATACAACAACAACAACACAGTCTGACACAACTACTCCCACAGATCCGACAACACAGCCTGACACAACTACTTCCACAGATCTGACAACAACACAGTTTGAAACAACTACTCCCACAGATCCGACAACACAGTCTGAAACAACTACTACAGATCCAACAACAACACAGTCTGCCACAACTACTCCCACAGATCCGACAACAACACAGTCTGAAACAACAACTTCCACAGATCTGACAACAACAGAGTCTGAAACAACTTCTCCCACAGATCCGACAACACAGTCTTTAACAACTACTCCCATAGATCAGACAACACAGTCTGAAACAACAACCTCCACAGATCTGACAACACATTCTGAAACAACTACTTCCACAGATCTGACAACACAGTTTGAAAGAACAACTCCCACAGATCCAACAACAACACAGTCACACACAACTACTCCCACAGATCTGACAACAACACAGTCTGAAACAACTACTCCCAAAGATCCGACAACACAGCCTGAAACAACTACTTCCACAGATCTGACAACAACAGAGTCTGAAACAACTTCTCCCACAGATCCGACAACAGAGTCTTTAACAACTACTCCCATAGATCCGACAACACAGTCTGAAACAACAACCTCCACAGATCTGACAACACATTCTGAAAAAACTACTTCCACAGATCTAACAACACAGTTTGAAACAACAACTCCCACAGATCCAACAACAACACAGTCACACACAACTACTCCCACAGATCCAACAACAACACAGTCTGACACAACTACTCCCACAGATCTGACAACAACACAGTCTGAAACAACTACTCCCACAGATCCGACAACAGAGTCTGAAACAACTACTCCCACAGATCCGACAACACAGTCTTTAACAACTACTCCCATTGATCCGACAACACAGTCTGAAACAACAACCTCCACAGATCCGACAACACAGTCTGAAACAACTACTCCCACGGATCCGACAACACAGCCTGACACAACTACTTCCACAGTTATGACAACAACACAGTCTGAAACAACTAGTCCCACAGATCCGACAACACAGTCTGAAACAACTACTTCCACAGATCTGACAACAACACAGTCTGAAACAACTACTCCCAAAGATCCGACAACAAAGTCTGAAACAACTACTTCCACAGATCTGACAACAAAGTCTGAAACAACAACTCCCACAGATCCAACAACAACACAGTCTCACACAAATACTCCCACAGATCCAACAACAACACAGTCTGAGACAACTACTCCCACAGAAATGACAACAACACAGTCTGAAACGTCTACTCCCACAGATCCGACAACACAGTCTGAAACAACTACTTCCACAGATGATACAACAACACAGTCAGACACAACTACTCCCACAGGTCCGACAACACAGTGTGAAACAACTACTCCCACAGATCTGACAACACAGTCTGAAACAACTACTACAGATCCAACAACAACACAGTCTGACACAACTACTCCCACAGATCCAACAACACAGTCTGAAAAAACTACTTCCACAGATCTGACAACACAGTCTGAAACAACTACTTCCACAGATCTGACAACTACACAGTCTGACACAACTACTTCCACAGATCTGACAACAACACAGTCCGATACAACTACACCCACAGATCTGACAACAACACAGTCTGACACGACTACTCCCACAGATCCAACAACAACACAGTCTGACACAACTACTCCCACTGATCCGAAAACAACACAGTCTGAAACAACTACTTCCACAGATGATACAACAACACAGTCTGACACAACTACTCCCACAGATCCCACAACAACACCGTCTGATCTTACTACTCCCACAGATCCGACAACACAGTCTGAAACAACCACTTCCACAGATCTGACAACACAGTCTGAAACAACGACTCCCACAAATCCAACAACACAGTCTGAAACAACTACTTCCACAGATCCAACAACACAGTCTGAAACAACTACTTCCACAGATCTGACAACAACACAGTCTGAAACAACTACTCCCACAGATCCGACAACACAGTCTGAAACAACTACTTTGACAGATGATACAACAACACAGTCTGACACAACTACTACCACAGATCCCACAACAACACAGTCTAATCCTACGACTCCCACAGATCCGACAACACAGTCTGAAACAACCACTTCCACAGATCTGACAACACAGTCTGAAACAACTATTGCAGATCCAACAACAACACAGTCTGAAACAACTACTCCCACAGATCCGACAACACAGTCTTTAACAACTACTCCCATTGATCTGACAACACAGTCTGAAACAACAACCTCCACAGATCTGACAAATCAGCCTGAAACAACAACTCCAGCAGATACAACAACAACAACACAGTCTGACACAACTACTCCCACAGATCCGACAACACAGCCTGACACAACTACTTCCACAGATCTGACAACAACACAGTTTGAAACAACTACTCCCACAGATCCGACAACACAGTCTGAAACAACTACTACAGATCCAACAACAACACAGTCTGCCACAACTACTCCCACAGATCCGACAACAACACAGTCTGAAACAACAACTTCCACAGATCTGACAACAACAGAGTCTGAAACAACTTCTCCCACAGATCCGACAACACAGTCTTTAACAACTACTCCCATAGATCAGACAACACAGTCTGAAACAACAACCTCCACAGATCTGACAACACATTCTGAAACAACTACTTCCACAGATCTGACAACACAGTTTGAAAGAACAACTCCCACAGATCCAACAACAACACAGTCACACACAACTACTCCCACAGATCTGACAACAACACAGTCTGAAACAACTACTCCCAAAGATCCGACAACACAGCCTGAAACAACTACTTCCACAGATCTGACAACAACAGAGTCTGAAACAACTTCTCCCACAGATCCGACAACAGAGTCTTTAACAACTACTCCCATAGATCCGACAACACAGTCTGAAACAACAACCTCCACAGATCTGACAACACATTCTGAAAAAACTACTTCCACAGATCTAACAACACAGTTTGAAACAACAACTCCCACAGATCCAACAACAACACAGTCACACACAACTACTCCCACAGATCCAACAACAACACAGTCTGACACAACTACTCCCACAGATCTGACAACAACACAGTCTGAAACAACTACTCCCACAGATCCGACAACAGAGTCTGAAACAACTACTCCCACAGATCCGACAACACAGTCTTTAACAACTACTCCCATTGATCCGACAACACAGTCTGAAACAACAACCTCCACAGATCCGACAACACAGTCTGAAACAACTACTCCCACGGATCCGACAACACAGCCTGACACAACTACTTCCACAGTTATGACAACAACACAGTCTGAAACAACTAGTCCCACAGATCCGACAACACAGTCTGAAACAACTACTTCCACAGATCTGACAACAACACAGTCTGAAACAACTACTCCCAAAGATCCGACAACAAAGTCTGAAACAACTACTTCCACAGATCTGACAACAAAGTCTGAAACAACAACTCCCACAGATCCAACAACAACACAGTCTCACACAAATACTCCCACAGATCCAACAACAACACAGTCTGAGACAACTACTCCCACAGAAATGACAACAACACAGTCTGAAACGTCTACTCCCACAGATCCGACAACACAGTCTGAAACAACTACTTCCACAGATGATACAACAACACAGTCAGACACAACTACTCCCACAGGTCCGACAACACAGTGTGAAACAACTACTCCCACAGATCTGACAACACAGTCTGAAACAACTACTACAGATCCAACAACAACACAGTCTGACACAACTACTCCCACAGATCCAACAACACAGTCTGAAAAAACTACTTCCACAGATCTGACAACACAGTCTGAAACAACTACTTCCACAGATCTGACAACTACACAGTCTGAAACAACTACTCCCACGGATCTGATAACACAGTTCGAAACAACTACTTCCACAGATCTGACAACTACACAGTCTGAAACAACTACTCCCACGGATCTGACAACAAAGTCTGACAAAACTACTTCCACAGATCTGACAACAACACAGTCCGATACAACTACTCCCACAGATCCGACAACACAGCCTGACACAACTACTTCCACAGATCTGACAACAACACAGTCTGAAACAACTAGTCCCACAGATCCGACAACACAGTCTGAAACAACTACTTCCACAGATCTGACAACAACACAGTTTGAAACAACTACTCCCACAGATCCGACAACACAGTCTGAAACAACTGCTTCCACAGATCCAACAACAACACAGTCTGACACAACTACTCCCACAGATCCAACAACAACACAGTCTGAAACAACTACTCCCACAGATCTGACAACACAGTCTGAAACAACTACTCCCACTGATCTGACAACACAGTCAACGACTACAGATCCAACAACAACACAGTCTGACACAACTACTCCCACAGATCTGACAACAACACAGTCTGACACAACTACTCCCACAGATCCGACAACAGAGTCTGAAACAACTACTCCCACAGATCCGACAACACAGT
This sequence comes from Lipophrys pholis, assembly GCF_963383615.2. NCBI lineage: Eukaryota > Metazoa > Chordata > Actinopteri > Blenniiformes > Blenniidae > Lipophrys > Lipophrys pholis. Next base: position 7,749,338 of record NC_137646.1, on the reverse strand, counting down.
CTTTAACAACTACTCCCATAGATCCGACAACACAGTCTGAAACAACAACCTCCACAGATCCGACAACAACACAGTCTGAAACAACAACTCCCACAGATCAAACAACAACACAGTCTCACACAACTAATCCCACAGATCCGACAACACAGTCTGAAAAAACTACTTCCACAGATCTGACAACAACACAGTCTGAAACAACAACTCCCACAGATCAAACAACAACACAGTCTCACACAACTAATCCCACAGATCCGACAACACAGTCTGAAACAACTACTTCCTCAGATCTGACAACAACACAGTCTGATCCTACTACTCCCACAGATCCGACAACACAGTCTGAAACAACCACTTCCACAGATCAGACAACACAGTCTGAAACAACTACTCCAGATCTGACAACAACACAGTCTGAAACAACAACTCCCACAGATCAAACAACAACACAGTCTCACACAACTAATCCCACAGATCCGACAACACAGTCTGAAACAACTACTCCCACAGATCTGACAACAACACAGTCTGAAACAACTACTCCCACAGATCCGACAACACAGTCTGAAACAACTACTTCCTCAGATCTGACAACAACACAGTCTGATCCTACTACTCCCACAGATCCGACAACACAGTCTGAAACAACCACTTCCACAGATCAGACAACACAGTCTGAAACAACTACTCCAGATCCAACAACAACACAGTCTCACACAACTAATCCCACAGATCCGACAACACAGTCTGAAACAACTACTCCCACAGATCTGACAACAACACAGTCTGAAACAACTACTCCCACAGATCCGACAACACAGTCTGATCCTACTACTCCCACAGATCCGACAACACAGTCTGAAACAACCACTTCCACAGATCAGACAACACAGTCTGAAACAACTACTCCAGATCCAACAACAACACAGTCTGACAAAACTACTCACACAGATCCAACAACAACACAGTCTGAAACAACTACTCCCACTGATCTGACAACACAGTCTGAAACAACGACTACAGATCCAACAACAACACAGTCTGACACAACTACTCCCACAGATCTGACAACAACACAGTCTGACACAACTACTCCCACAGATCCGACAACAAAGTCTGAAACAACTACTCCCACAGATCCGACAACACAGTCTTTAACAACTACTCCCATAGATCCGACAACACAGTCTGAAACAACAACCTCCACAGATCCGACAACACAGTCTTTAACAACTACTCCCATAGATCCGACAACACAGTCTGAAACAACAACCTCCACAGATCCGACAACACAGTCTGAAACAACTACTCCCACAGATCCGACAACACAGTCTGACAAAACTACTCCCACAGATCTGACAACAACACAGTCTGAAACAACTACTTCCACAGATCTGACAACAACACAGTCTGAAACAACAACTCCCTTAGATCCGACAACAACACAGTCTGACACAACTACTCCAGCAGATCCGACAACACAGCCTGACACAACTACTTCCACAGATATGACAACAACACAGTCTGAAACAACTAGTCCCACAGATCCGACAACACAGTCTGAAACAACTACTCCCACAGATCTGACAACACAGTCTGAAACAACTACTACAGATCCAACAACAACACAGTCTGACACAACTACTCCCACAGATACAACAACAAGACAGTCTGACACAACTACTCCCACAGATCCGACAACACAGCCTGAAACAACTACTCCCACAGATCCGACAACACAGTCTGAAACAACTACTTCCACAGATCAGATAACACAGTCTGAAACAACTACTACAGATCCAACAACAACACAGTCTTACACAACTACTCCCACTGATCCAACAACAACACAGTCTGAAACAACTACTCCCACTGATCTGACAACACAGTCTGAAACAACGACTACAGATCCAACAACAACACAGTCTCACACAACTACTCCCACAGATCTGACAACAACACAGTCTGACACAACTACTCCCACAGATCCGACAACACAGCCTGAAAAAACTGCGTCCACAGATCCGACAACAGAATCTGAAACAACTACTCCCACAGATCCGACAACACAGTCTTTAACAACTACTCCCATAGTTCCGACAACACAGTCTGAAACAACAACCTCCACAGATCCGACAACACAGTCTGAAACAACTACTCCCACAGATCCGACAACACAGTCTGACACAACTACTCCCACAGATCCCACAACACAGTCTGATCCTACTACTCCCACAGATCCGACAACACAGTCTGAAACAACTACTTCCACAGATCCAACAACAACACAGTCTGACACAACTACTCACACAGATCCAACAACAACACAGTCTGACACAACTACTCCCATAGATCCGACAACAACAATACAGTCTGACACAACTACTCCCACAGATCCGACAACACAGCCTGACACAACTACTTCCACAGATCTGACCACAACACAGTCTGAAACAACTAGTCCCACAGATCCGACAACACAGTCTGAAACAACTACTTCCAAAGATCTGACAACAACACAGTCTGAAACAACTACTACAGATCACACAACAACACAGTCTGACACAACTAATCCCACAGATCCAACAACAACACAGTCTGACACAACTACTCCCACAGTTTCAACAACAACACAGTCTGAAACAACAACTCCCACAGATCCAACAACAACAACACAGCCTGACACAACTACTTCCACAGATCTGACAACAACACAGTCTGAAACAACTAGTCACACAGATCCGACAACACAGTCTGACACAACTACTCCCACAGATCCCACAACAACACAGTCTGATCCTACTACTCACACAGATCCGACAACACAGTCTGAAACAACCACTCCCACAGATCTGACAACACAGTCTGAAACAACTACTCCCACAGATCTGACAACACAGTCTGAAACAACTACTACAGATCCAACAACAACACAGTCTGACACAACTACTCCCACAGATCCAACAACAACACAGTCTGAAACAACAACTCCCACAGATCCAACAACAACACAGTCTCACACAACTACTCCCACAGATCCAACAACAACACAGTCTGACACAACTACTCCCACAGATCTGACAACAACACAGTCTGAAACGTCTGCTCCCACAGATCCGACAACACTGTCTGAAACAACTACTTCCACAGATGATACAACAACACAGTCAGACACAACTACTCCCACAGGTCCGACAACAAAGTCTGAAACAACTACTTCCACAGATCTGACAACAACACAGTCTGAAACAACTAGTCGCACAGATCCGACAACACAGTCTGACACAACTACTCCCACAGATCCCACAACAACACAGTCTGATCCTACTACTCCCATAGATCCGACAACACAGTCTGAAACAACCACTTCCACAGATCTGACAACACAGTCTGAAACAACTACTCCCACAGATCTGACAACACAGTCTGAAACAACTACTACAGATCCAACAACAACACAGTCTGACACAACTACTCCCACGGATCCAACAACGACACAGTCTGAAACAACAACTCCCACAGATCCAACAACAACACAGTCTCACACAACTACTCCCAAAGATCCAACAACAACACAGTCTGAAACGTCTACTCCCACAGATCCGACAACACAGTCTGAAACAACTACTTCCACAGATGATACAACAACACAGTCAGACACAACTACTCCCACAGGTCCGACAACACAGTCTGAAACAACCACTTCCACGGATCTGACAACACAGTCTGAAACAACTACTCCCAAAGATCTGACAACACAGTCTGAAACAACTACTACAGATCCAACAACAACACAGTCTGACACAACTACTCCCACAGATCCAACAACAACACAGTCTGAAACAACAACTCCCACGGATCCAACAACAACACAGTCTCACCCAACTACTCCCACAGATCCAACAACTACACAGTCTGACACAACTACTCCCACAGATCTGACAACAACACAGTCTGAAACGTCTACTCCCACAGATCCGACAACACAGTCTGAAACAACTACTTCCACAGATGATACAACAACACAGTCAGACACAACTACTCCCACAGGTCCGACAACAACACAGTCTGAAACAACAACTCCCACAGATCCAACAACAACACAGTCTCACACAACTACTCCCAGAGATCCCACAACAACACAATCTGACACAACTACTCCCACAGATCCGACAACACAGCCTGAAATGACTACTTCCACAGATCAGACAACAACACAGTCTGAAACACCTAGTCCAACAGATCCGACAACACAGTCTGAAACAACTACTCCCACAGATCCAACAACAACACAGTCCCACACAACTACTCCCACAGATCCAACAACAACACAGTCTGACACAACTACTCCCACAGATCCGACAACACAGCCTGAAACAACTACTTCCACAGATCTGACATCACAGTCTGAAACAACTACTCCCACAGATCTGACAACACAGTCTGAAACAACTACTACAGATCCAACAACAACACAGTCTGACACAACTACTCCCACAGATCCAACAACAACACAGTCTGAAACAACAACTCCCACAGATCCAACAACAACACAGTCTCACACAACTACTCCCACAGATCCAACAACAACACAGTCTGAGACAACTACTCCCACAGAAATGACAACAACACAGTCTGAAACGTCTACTCCCACAGATCCGACAACACAGTCTGAAACAACTACTTCCACAGATGATACAACAACACAGTCAGACACAACTACTCCCACAGGTCCGACTACACAGTGTGAAACAACTACTTCCACAGATCTGACAACACAGTCTGAAACAACTACTTCCACAGATCTGACAACTACACAGTCTGAAACAACTACTCCAACGGATCTGACAACAAATTCTGACAAAACTACTTCCACAGATCTGACAACAACACAGTCCGATACAACTACTCCCACAGATCTGACAACACAGTCTGAAACAACTACACCCACAGATCTGACAACAACACATTCTGACACGACTACTCCCACAGATCCAACAAAAACACAGCCTGAAACAACTACTCCCATAGATCTGACAACACAGTCCGACACAACTACTCCCACAGATCCGACAACAACACAGTCTGAAACAACTACTTCCAAAGATCTGACAACACAGTCTGAAACAACTACTCCCACAGATGCGACAACACAGTCTGAAACAACTACTTCCACAGATGACAAAACAACACAGTCTGACACAACTACTCCCACAGATCCCACAACAACACAGTCATATCCTACTACTCCCACAGATCCGACAACACAGTCTGAAACAACCACTTCCACAGATCCAACAACACAGTCTGAAACAACTACTTCCACAGATCCAACAACAACACAGTCTCAAACAACTACTCCCACAAATCCGACAACACAGTCTGAAACAACTACTTCCACAGATCCAACAACAACACAGTCTCAAACAACTACTCCCACAAATCCGACAACACAGTCTGAAACAACTAGTCCCACAGATCCGACAACACAGTCTGAAACAACTACTTCCACAGATGATACAACAACACAGTCAGACACAACTACTCCCACAGGTCCGACAACAACACAGTCTGAAACAACAACTCCCACAGATCCAACAACAACACAGTCTCACACAACTACTCCCAGAGATCCCACAACAACACAATCTGACACAACTACTCCCACAGATCCGACAACACAGCCTGAAATGACTACTTCCACAGATCAGACAACAACACAGTCTGAAACACCTAGTCCAACAGATCCGACAACACAGTCTGAAACAACTACTCCCACAGATCCAACAACAACACAGTCCCACACAACTACTCCCACAGATCCAACAACAACACAGTCTGACACAACTACTCCCACAGATCCGACAACACAGCCTGAAACAACTACTTCCACAGATCTGACAACAACACAGTCTGAAACAACTACTCCCACAGATCCAACAACACAGTCTGACACAAGTACTCCCAGAGATCCCACAACAACACAGTCTGATCCTACTACTCCCACAGATCCGACAACACAGTCTGAAACAACCACTTCCACAGATCTGACATCACAGTCTGAAACAACTACTCCCACAGATCTGACAACACAGTCTGAAACAACTACTACAGATCCAACAACAACACAGTCTGACACAACTACTCCCACAGATCCAACAACAACACAGTCTGAAACAACAACTCCCACAGATCCAACAACAACACAGTCTCACACAACTACTCCCACAGATCCAACAACAACACAGTCTGAGACAACTACTCCCACAGAAATGACAACAACACAGTCTGAAACGTCTACTCCCAAAGATCCGACAACACAGTCTGAAACAACTACTTCCACAGATGATACAACAACACAGTCAGACACAACTACTCCCACAGGTCCGACTACACAGTGTGAAACAACTACTCCCACAGATCTGACAACACAGTCTCAAACAACTACTACAGATCCAACAACAACACAGTCTGACACAACTACTCCCACAGATCCAACAACACAGTCTGAAACAACTACTTCCACAGATCTGACAACACAGTCTGAAACAACTACTTCCACAGATCTGACAACTACACAGTCTGAAACAACTACTCCAACGGATCTGACAACAAAGTCTGACAAAACTACTTCCACAGATCTGACAACAACACAGTCCGATACAACTACTCCCACAGATCTGACAACACAGTCTGAAACAACTACACCCACAGATCTGACAACAACACATTCTGACACGACTACTCCCACAGATCCAACAAAAACACAGCCTGAAACAACTACTCCCACAGATCTGACAACACAGTCCGACACAACTACTCCCACAGATCCGACAACAACACAGTCTGAAACAACTACTTCCAAAGATCTGACAACACAGTCTGAAACAACTACTCCCACAGATGCGACAACACAGTCTGAAACAACTGCTTCCACAGATGACAAAACAACACAGTCTGACACAACTACTCCCACAGATCCCACAACAACACAGTCATATCCTACTACTCCCACAGATCCGACAACACAGTCTGAAACAACCACTTCCACAGATCCGACAACACAGTCTGAAACAACTACTTCCACAGATCCAACAACAACACAGTCTCAAACAACTACTCCCACAAATCCGACAACACAGTCTGAAACAACTACTTCCACAGATCCAACAACAACACAGTCTCAAACAACTACTCCCACAAATCCGACAACACAGTCTGAAACAACTAGTCCCACAGATCCGACAACACAGTCTGAAACAACTACTTCCACAGATCTGACAACAACACAGTTTGAAACAACTACTCCCACAGATCCGACAACACAGTCTGAAACAACTGCTTCCACAGATCCAACAACAACACAGTCTGACACAACTACTCCCACAGATCCAACAACAACACAGTCTGAAACAACTACTCCCACAGATCTGACAACACAGTCTGAAACAACTACTCCCACTGATCTGACAACACAGTCAACGACTACAGATCCAACAACAACACAGTCTGACACAACTACTCCCACAGATCTGACAACAACACAGTCTGACACAACTACTCCCACAGATCCGACAACAGAGTCTGAAACAACTACTCCCACAGATCCGACAACACAGTCTTTAACAACTACTCCCATAGATCCGACAACACAGTCTGAAACAACAACCTCCACAGATCCGACAACAACACAGTCTGAAACAACAACTCCCACAGATCAAACAACAACACAGTCTCACACAACTAATCCCACAGATCCGACAACACAGTCTGAAAAAACTACTTTCACAGATCTGACAACAACACAGTCTGAAACAACAACTCCCACAGATCAAACAACAACACAGTCTCACACAACTAATCCCACAGATCCGACAACACAGTCTGAAACAACTACTTCCTCAGATCTGACAACAACACAGTCTGATCCTACTACTCCCACAGATCCGACAACACAGTCTGAAAATACCACTTCCACAGATCAGACAACACAGTCTGAAACAACCACTTCCACAGATCCAACAACACAGTCTGAAACAACTACTTCCACAGATCCAACAACAACACAGTCTCAAACAACTACTCCCACAGATCCGACAACACAGTCTGAAAATACCACTTCCACAGATCAGACAACACAGTCTGAAACAACTACTCCAGATCTGACAACAACACAGTCTGAAACAACAACTCCCACAGATCAAACAACAACACAGTCTCACACAACTAATCCCACAGATCCGACAACACAGTCTGAAACAACTACTCCCACAGATCTGACAACAACACAGTCTGAAACAACTACTCCCACAGATCCGACAACACAGTCTGAAACAACTACTTCCTCAGATCTGACAACAACACAGTCTGATCCTACTACTCCCACAGATCCGACAACACAGTCTGAAACAACCACTTCCACAGATCAGACAACACAGTCTGAAACAACTACTCCAGATCCAACAACAACACAGTCTCACACAACTAATCCCACAGATCCGACAACACAGTCTGAAACAACTACTCCCACAGATCTGACAACAACACAGTCTGAAACAACTACTCCCACAGATCCGACAACACAGTCTGATCCTACTACTCCCACAGATCCGACAACACAGTCTGAAACAACCACTTCCACAGATCAGACAACACAGTCTGAAACAACTACTCCAGATCCAACAACAACACAGTCTGACAAAACTACTCCCACAGATCCAACAACAACACAGTCTGAAACAACTACTCCCACTGATCTGACAACACAGTCTGAAACAACGACTACAGATCCAACAACAACACAGTCTGACACAACTACTCCCACAGATCTGACAACAACACAGTCTGACACAACTACTCCCACAGATCCGACAACAGAGTCTGAAACAACTACTCCCACAGATCCGACAACACAGTCTTTAACAACTACTCCCATAGATCCGACAACACAGTCTGAAACAACTACTTCCACAGATCTGACAACTACACAGTCTGAAACAACTACTCCAACGGATCTGACAACAAAGTCTGACAAAACTACTTCCACAGATCTGACAACAACACAGTCCGATACAACTACTCCCACAGATCTGACAACACAGTCTGAAACAACTACACCCACAGATCTGACAACAACACATTCTGACACGACTACTCCCACAGATCCAACAAAAACACAGCCTGAAACAACTACTCCCACAGATCTGACAACACAGTCCGACACAACTACTCCCACAGATCCGACAACAACACAGTCTGAAACAACTACTTCCAAAGATCTGACAACACAGTCTGAAACAACTACTCCCACAGATCTGACAACAACACAGTCTGAAACAACTACTTCCACAGATGACAAAACAACACAGTCTGACACAACTACTCCCACAGATCCCACAACAACACAGTCATATCCTACTACTCCCACAGATCCGACAACACAGTCTGAAACAACCACTTCCACAGATCCAACAACACAGTCTGAAACAACTACTTCCACAGATCCAACAACAACACAGTCTCAAACAACTACTCCCACAAATCCGACAACACAGTCTGAAACAACTACTTCCACAGATCCAACAACAACACAGTCTCAAACAACTACTCCCACAAATCCGACAACACAGTCTGAAACAACTAGTCCCACAGATCCGACAACACAGTCTGAAACAACTACTTCCACAGATCTGACAACAACACAGTTTGAAACAACTACTCCCACAGATCCGACAACACAGTCTGAAACAACTGCTTCCACAGATCCAACAACAACACAGTCTGACACAACTACTCCCACAGATCCAACAACAACACAGTCTGAAACAACTACTCCCACAGATCTGACAACACAGTCTGAAACAACTACTCCCACTGATCTGACAACACAGTCAACGACTACAGATCCAACAACAACACAGTCTGACACAACTACTCCCACAGATCTGACAACAACACAGTCTGACACAACTACTCCCACAGATCCGACAACAGAGTCTGAAACAACTACTCCCACAGATCCGACAACACAGTCTTTAACAACTACTCCCATAGATCCGACAACACAGTCTGAAACAACAACCTCCACAGATCCGACAACAACACAGTCTGAAACAACAACTGCCACAGATCAAACAACAACACAGTCTCACACAACTAATCCCACAGATCCGACAACACAGTCTGAAAAAACTACTTCCACAGATCTGACAACAACACAGTCTGAAACAACAACTCCCACAGATCAAACAACAACACAGTCTCACACAACTAATCCCACAGATCCGACAACACAGTCTGAAACAACTACTTCCTCAGATCTGACAACAACACAGTCTGATCCTACTACTCCCACAGATCCGACAACACAGTCTGAAAATACCACTTCCACAGATCAGACAACACAGTCTGAAACAACTACTCCAGATCTGACAATAACACAGTCTGAAACAACAACTCCCACAGATCAAACAACAACACAGTCTCACACAACTAATCCCACAGATCCGACAACACAGTCTGAAACAACTACTCCCACAGATCTGACAACAACACAGTCTGAAACAACTACTCCCACAGATCCGACAACACAGTCTGATCCTACTACTCCCACAGATCCGACAACACAGTCTGAAACAACCACTTCCACAGATCAGACAACACAGTCTGAAACAACTACTCCAGATCCAACAACAACACAGTCTGACAAAACTACTCCCACAGATCCAACAACAACACAGTCTGAAACAACTACTCCCACTGATCTGACAACACAGTCTGAAACAACGACTACAGATCCAACAACAACACAGTCTGACACAACTACTCCCACAGATCTGACAACAACACAGTCTGACACAACTACTCCCACAGATCCGACAACAGAGTCTGAAACAACTACTCCCACAGATCCGACAACACAGTCTTTAACAACTACTCCCATAGATCCGACAACACAGTCTGAAACAACAACCTCCACAGATCCGACAACACAGTCTTTAACAACTACTCCCATAGATCCGACAACACAGTCTGAAACAACAACCTCCACAGATCCGACAACACAGTCTGAAACAACTACTCCCACAGATCCGACAACACAGTCTGACAAAACTACTCCCACAGATCTGACAACAACACAGTCTGAAACAACTACTTCCACAGATCTGACAACAACACAGTCTGAAACAACAACTCCCTTAGATCCGACAACAACACAGTCTGACACAACTACTCCAGCAGATCCGACAACACAGCCTGACACAACTACTTCCACAGATATGACAACAACACAGTCTGAAACAACTAGTCCCACAGATCCGACAACACAGTCTGAAACAACTACTCCCACAGATCTGACAACACAGTCTGAAACAACTACTACAGATCCAACAACAACACTGTCTGACACAACTACTCCCACAGATCCAACAACAAGACAGTCTGACACAACTACTCCCACAGATCCGACAACACAGCCTGAAACAACTACTCCCACAGATCCGACAACACAGTCTGAAACAACTACTTCCACAGATCAGATAACACAGTCTGAAACAACTACTACAGATCCAACAACAACACAGTCTTACACAACTACTCCCACTGATCCAACAACAACACAGTCTGAAACAACTACTCCCACTGATCTGACAACACAGTCTGAAACAACGACTACAGATCCAACAACAACACAGTCTCACACAACTACTCCCACAGATCTGACAACAACACAGTCTGACACAACTACTCCCACAGATCCGACAACACAGCCTGAAAAAACTGCGTCCACAGATCCGACAACAGAATCTGAAACAACTACTCCCACAGATCCGACAACACAGTCTTTAACAACTACTCCCATAGATCCGACAACACAGTCTGAAACAACAACCTCCACAGATCCGACAACACAGTCTGAAACAACTACTCCCACAGATCCGACAACACAGTCTGACACAACTACTCCCACAGATCCCACAACACAGTCTGATCCTACTACTCCCACAGATCCGACAACACAGTCTGAAACAACTACTTCCACAGATCCAACAACAACACAGTCTGACACAACTACTCACACAGATCCAACAACAACACAGTCTGACACAACTACTCCCATAGATCCGACAACAACAATACAGTCTGACACAACTACTCCCACAGATCCGACAACACAGCCTGACACAACTACTTCCACAGATCTGACCACAACACAGTCTGAAACAACTAGTCCCACAGATCCGACAACACAGTCTGAAACAACTACTTCCAAAGATCTGACAACAACACAGTCTGAAACAACTACTACAGATCACACAACAACACAGTCTGACACAACTAATCCCACAGATCCAACAACAACACAGTCTGACACAACTACTCCCACAGTTTCAACAACAACACAGTCTGAAACAACAACTCCCACAGATCCAACAACAACAACACAGCCTGACACAACTACTTCCACAGATCTGACAACAACACAGTCTGAAACAACTAGTCACACAGATCCGACAACACAGTCTGACACAACTACTCCCACAGATCCCACAACAACACAGTCTGATCCTACTACTCACACAGATCCGACAACACAGTCTGAAACAACCACTCCCACAGATCTGACAACACAGTCTGAAACAACTACTCCCACAGATCTGACAACACAGTCTGAAACAACTACTACAGATCCAACAACAACACAGTCTGACACAACTACTCCCACAGATCCAACAACAACACAGTCTGAAACAACAACTCCCACAGATCCAACAACAACACAGTCTCACACAACTACTCCCACAGATCCAACAACAACACAGTCTGACACAACTACTCCCACAGATCTGACAACAACACAGTCTGAAACGTCTGCTCCCACAGATCCGACAACACTGTCTGAAAAAACTACTTCCACAGATGATACAACAACACAGTCAGACACTACTCCCACAGGTCCGACAACAAAGTCTGAAACAACTACTTCCACAGATCTGACAACAACACAGTCTGAAACAACTAGTCGCACAGATCCGACAACACAGTCTGACACAACTACTCCCACAGATCCCACAACAACACAGTCTGATCCTACTACTCCCATAGATCCGACAACACAGTCTGAAACAACCACTCCCACAGATCCGACAACACAGTCTGAAACAACTGCTTCCACAGATCCAACAACAACACAGTCTGACACAACTACTCCCACAGATCCAACAACAACACAGTCTGAAACAACTACTCCCACAGATCTGACAACACAGTCTGAAACAACTACTCCCACTGATCTGACAACACAGTCAACGACTACAGATCCAACAACAACACAGTCTGACACAACTACTCCCACAGATCTGACAACAACACAGTCTGACACAACTACTCCCACAGATCCGACAACAGAGTCTGAAACAACAACTCCCACAGATCAAACAACAACACAGTCTCACACAACTAATCCCACAGATCCGACAACACAGTCTGAAAAAACTACTTCCACAGATCTGACAACAACACAGTCTGAAACAACAACTCCCACAGATCAAACAACAACACAGTCTCACACAACTAATCCCACAGATCCGACAACACAGTCTGAAACAACTACTTCCTCAGATCTGACAACAACACAGTCTGATCCTACTACTCCCACAGATCCGACAACACAGTCTGAAAATACCACTTCCACAGATCAGACAACACAGTCTGAAACAACTACTCCAGATCTGACAACAACACAGTCTGAAACAACAACTCCCACAGATCAAACAACAACACAGTCTCACACAACTAATCCCACAGATCCGACAACACAGTCTGAAACAACTACTCCCACAGATCTGACAACAACACAGTCTGAAACAACTACTCCCACAGATCCGACAACACAGTCTGAAACAACTACTTCCTCAGATCTGACAACAACACAGTCTGATCCTACTACTCCCACAGATCCGACAACACAGTCTGAAACAACCACTTCCACAGATCAGACAACACAGTCTGAAACAACTACTCCAGATCCAACAACAACACAGTCTCACACAACTAATCCCACAGATCCGACAACACAGTCTGAAACAACTACTCCCACAGATCTGACAACAACACAGTCTGAAACAACTACTCCCACAGATCCGACAACACAGTCTGATCCTACTACTCCCACAGATCCGACAACACAGTCTGAAACAACCACTTCCACAGATCAGACAACACAGTCTGAAACAACTACTCCAGATCCAACAACAACACAGTCTGACAAAACTACTCCCACAGATCCAACAACAACACAGTCTGAAACAACTACTCCCACTGATCTGACAACACAGTCTGAAACAACGACTACAGATCCAACAACAACACAGTCTGACACAACTACTCCCACAGATCTGACAACAACACAGTCTGACACAACTACTCCCACAGATCCGACAACAGAGTCTGAAACAACTACTCCCACAGATCCGACAACACAGTCTTTAACAACTACTCCCATAGATCCGACAACACAGTCTGAAACAACAACCTCCACAGATCCGACAACACAGTCTTTAACAACTACTCCCATAGATCCGACAACACAGTCTGAAACAACAACCTCCACAGATCCGACAACACAGTCTGAAACAACTACTCCCACAGATCCGACAACACAGTCTGACAAAACTACTCCCACAGATCTGACAACAACACAGTCTGAAACAACTACTTCCACAGATCTGACAACAACACAGTCTGAAACAACAACTCCCTTAGATCCGACAACAACACAGTCTGACACAACTACTCCAGCAGATCCGACAACACAGCCTGACACAACTACTTCCACAGATATGACAACAACACAGTCTGAAACAACTAGTCCAACAGATCCGACAACACAGTCTGAAACAACTACTCCCACAGATCTGACAACACAGTCTGAAACAACTACTACAGATCCAACAACAACACAGTCTGACACAACTACTCCCACAGATACAACAACAAGACAGTCTGACACAACTACTCCCACAGATCCGACAACACAGCCTGAAACAACTACTCCCACAGATCCGACAACACAGTCTGAAACAACTACTTCCACAGATCAGATAACACAGTCTGAAACAACTACTACAGATCCAACAACAACACAGTCTTACACAACTACTCCCACTGATCCAACAACAACACAGTCTGAAACAACTACTCCCACTGATCTGACAACACAGTCTGAAACAACGACTACAGATCCAACAACAACACAGTCTCACACAACTACTCCCACAGATCTGACAACAACACAGTCTGACACAACTACTCCCACAGATCCGACAACACAGCCTGAAAAAACTGCGTCCACAGATCCGACAACAGAATCTGAAACAACTACTCCCACAGATCCGACAACACAGTCTTTAACAACTACTCCCATAGATCCGACAACACAGTCTGAAACAACAACCTCCACAGATCCGACAACACAGTCTGAAACAACTACTCCCACAGATCCGACAACACAGTCTGACACAACTACTCCCACAGATCCCACAACACAGTCTGATCCTACTACTCCCACAGATCCGACAACACAGTCTGAAACAACTACTTCCACAGATCCAACAACAACACAGTCTGACACAACTACTCACACAGATCCAACAACAACACAGTCTGACACAACTACTCCCATAGATCCGACAACAACAATACAGTCTGACACAACTACTCCCACAGATCCGACAACACAGCCTGACACAACTACTTCCACAGATCTGACCACAACACAGTCTGAAACAACTAGTCCCACAGATCCGACAACACAGTCTGAAACAACTACTTCCAAAGATCTGACAACAACACAGTCTGAAACAACTACTACAGATCACACAACAACACAGTCTGACACAACTAATCCCACAGATCCAACAACAACACAGTCTGACACAACTACTCCCACAGTTTCAACAACAACACAGTCTGAAACAACAACTCCCACAGATCCAACAACAACAACACAGCCTGACACAACTACTTCCACAGATCTGACAACAACACAGTCTGAAACAACTAGTCACACAGATCCGACAACACAGTCTGACACAACTACTCCCACAGATCCCACAACAACACAGTCTGATCCTACTACTCACACAGATCCGACAACACAGTCTGAAACAACCACTCCCACAGATCTGACAACACAGTCTGAAACAACTACTCCCACAGATCTGACAACACAGTCTGAAACAACTACTACAGATCCAACAACAACACAGTCTGACACAACTACTCCCACAGATCCAACAACAACACAGTCTGAAACAACAACTCCCACAGATCCAACAACAACACAGTCTCACACAACTACTCCCACAGATCCAACAACAACACAGTCTGACACAACTACTCCCACAGATCTGACAACAACACAGTCTGAAACGTCTGCTCCCACAGATCCGACAACACTGTCTGAAACAACTACTTCCACAGATGATACAACAACACAGTCAGACACAACTACTCCCACAGGTCCGACAACAAAGTCTGAAACAACTACTTCCACAGATCTGACAACAACACAGTCTGAAACAACTAGTCGCACAGATCCGACAACACAGTCTGACACAACTACTCCCACAGATCCCACAACAACACAGTCTGATCCTACTACTCCCATAGATCCGACAACACAGTCTGAAACAACCACTTCCACAGATCTGACAACACAGTCTGAAACAACTACTCCCACAGATCTGACAACACAGTCTGAAACAACTACTACAGATCCAACAACAACACAGTCTGACACAACTACTCCCACGGATCCAACAACGACACAGTCTGAAACAACAACTCCCACAGATCCAACAACAACACAGTCTCACACAACTACTCCCAAAGATCCAACAACAACACAGTCTGAAACGTCTACTCCCACAGATCCGACAACACAGTCTGAAACAACTACTTCCACAGATGATACAACAACACAGTCAGACACAACTACTCCCACAGGTCCGACAACACAGTCTGAAACAACCACTTCCACGGATCTGACAACACAGTCTGAAACAACTACTCCCAAAGATCTGACAACACAGTCTGAAACAACTACTACAGATCCAACAACAACACAGTCTGACACAACTACTCCCACAGATCCAACAACAACACAGTCTGAAACAACAACTCCCACGGATCCAACAACAACACAGTCTCACACAACTACTCCCACAGATCCAACAACAACACAGTCTGACACAACTACTCCCACAGATCTGACAACAACACAGTCTGAAACGTCTACTCCCACAGATCCGACAACACAGTCTGAAACAACTACTTCCACAGATGATACAACAACACAGTCAGACACAACTACTCCCACAGGTCCGACAACAACACAGTCTGAAACAACAACTCCCACAGATCCAACAACAACACAGTCTTACACAACTACTCCCAGAGATCCCACAACAACACAATCTGACACAACTACTCCCACAGATCCGACAACACAGCCTGAAATGACTACTTCCACAGATCAGACAACAACACAGTCTGAAACACCTAGTCCAACAGATCCGACAACACAGTCTGAAACAACTACTCCCACAGATCCAACAACAACACAGTCCCACACAACTACTCCCACAGATCCAACAACAACACAGTCTGACACAACTACTCCCACAGATCCGACAACACAGCCTGAAACAACTACTTCCACAGATCTGACAACAACACAGTCTGAAACAACTACTCCCACAGATCCAACAACACAGTCTGACACAAGTACTCCCAGAGATCCCACAACAACACAGTCTGATCCTACTACTCCCACAGATCCGACAACACAGTCTGAAACAACCACTTCCACAGATCTGACATCACAGTCTGAAACAACTACTCCCACAGATCTGACAACACAGTCTGAAACAACTACTACAGATCCAACAACAACACAGTCTGACACAACTACTCCCACAGATCCAACAACAACACAGTCTGAAACAACAACTCCCACAGATCCAACAACAACACAGTCTCACACAACTACTCCCACAGATCCAACAACAACACAGTCTGAGACAACTACTCCCACAGAAATGACAACAACACAGTCTGAAACGTCTACTCCCACAGATCCGACAACACAGTCTGAAACAACTACTTCCACAGATGATACAACAACACAGTCAGACACAACTACTCCCACAGGTCCGACTACACAGTGTGAAACAACTACTCCCACAGATCTGACAACACAGTCTGAAACAACTACTACAGATCCAACAACAACACAGTCTGACACAACTACTCCCACAGATCCAACAACACAGTCTGAAACAACTACTTCCACAGATCTGACAACACAGTCTGAAACAACTACTTCCACAGATCTGACAACTACACAGTCTGAAACAACTACTCCAACGGATCTGACCACAAATTCTGACAAAACTACTTCCACAGATCTGACAACAACACAGTCCGATACAACTACTCCCACAGATCTGACAACACAGTCTGAAACAACTACACCCACAGATCTGACAACAACACATTCTGACACGACTACTCCCACAGATCCAACAAAAACACAGCCTGAAACAACTACTCCCATAGATCTGACAACACAGTCCGACACAACTACTCCCACAGATCCGACAACAACACAGTCTGAAACAACTACTTCCAAAGATCTGACAACACAGTCTGAAACAACTACTCCCACAGATGCGACAACACAGTCTGAAACAACTACTTCCACAGATGACAAAACAACACAGTCTGACACAACTACTCCCACAGATCCCACAACAACACAGTCATATCCTACTACTCCCACAGATCCGACAACACAGTCTGAAACAACCACTTCCACAGATCCAACAACACAGTCTGAAACAACTACTTCCACAGATCCAACAACAACACAGTCTCAAACAACTACTCCCACAAATCCGACAACACAGTCTGAAACAACTACTTCCACAGATCCAACAACAACACAGTCTCAAACAACTACTCCCACAAATCCGACAACACAGTCTGAAACAACTAGTCCCACAGATCCGACAACACAGTCTGAAACAACTACTTCCACAGATGATACAACAACACAGTCAGACACAACTACTCCCACAGGTCCGACAACAACACAGTCTGAAACAACAACTCCCACAGATCCAACAACAACACAGTCTCACACAACTACTCCCAGAGATCCCACAACAACACAATCTGACACAACTACTCCCACAGATCCGACAACACAGCCTGAAATGACTACTTCCACAGATCAGACAACAACACAGTCTGAAACACCTAGTCCAACAGATCCGACAACACAGTCTGAAACAACTACTCCCACAGATCCAACAACAACACAGTCCCACACAACTACTCCCACAGATCCAACAACAACACAGTCTGACACAACTACTCCCACAGATCCGACAACACAGCCTGAAACAACTACTTCCACAGATCTGACAACAACACAGTCTGAAACAACTACTCCCACAGATCCAACAACACAGTCTGACACAAGTACTCCCAGAGATCCCACAACAACACAGTCTGATCCTACTACTCCCACAGATCCGACAACACAGTCTGAAACAACCACTTCCACAGATCTGACATCACAGTCTGAAACAACTACTCCCACAGATCTGACAACACAGTCTGAAACAACTACTACAGATCCAACAACAACACAGTCTGACACAACTACTCCCACAGATCCAACAACAACACAGTCTGAAACAACAACTCCCACAGATCCAACAACAACACAGTCTCACACAACTACTCCCACAGATCCAACAACAACACAGTCTGAGACAACTACTCCCACAGAAATGACAACAACACAGTCTGAAACGTCTACTCCCACAGATCCGACAACACAGTCTGAAACAACTACTTCCACAGATGATACAACAACACAGTCAGACACAACTACTCCCACAGGTCCGACTACACAGTGTGAAACAACTACTCCCACAGATCTGACAACACAGTCTCAAACAACTACTACAGATCCAACAACAACACAGTCTGACACAACTACTCCCACAGATCCAACAACACAGTCTGAAACAACTACTTCCACAGATCTGACAACACAGTCTGAAACAACTACTTCCACAGATCTGACAACTACACAGTCTGAAACAACTACTCCAACGGATCTGACAACAAAGTCTGACAAAACTACTTCCACAGATCTGACAACAACACAGTCCGATACAACTACTCCCACAGATCTGACAACACAGTCTGAAACAACTACACCCACAGATCTGACAACAACACATTCTGACACGACTACTCCCACAGATCCAACAAAAACACAGCCTGAAACAACTACTCCCACAGATCTGACAACACAGTCCGACACAACTACTCCCACAGATCCGACAACAACACAGTCTGAAACAACTACTTCCAAAGATCTGACAACACAGTCTGAAACAACTACTCCCACAGATGCGACAACACAGTCTGAAACAACTACTTCCACAGATGACAAAACAACACAGTCTGACACAACTACTCCCACAGATCCCACAACAACACAGTCATATCCTACTACTCCCACAGATCCGACAACACAGTCTGAAACAACCACTTCCACAGATCCAACAACACAGTCTGAAACAACTACTTCCACAGATCCAACAACAACACAGTCTCAAACAACTACTCCCACAAATCCGACAACACAGTCTGAAACAACTACTTCCACAGATCCAACAACAACACAGTCTCAAACAACTACTCCCACAAATCCGACAACACAGTCTGAAACAACTAGTCCCACAGATCCGACAACACAGTCTGAAACAACTACTTCCACAGATCTGACAACAACACAGTTTGAAACAACTACTCCCACAGATCCGACAACACAGTCTGAAACAACTGCTTCCACAGATCCAACAACAACACAGTCTGACACAACTACTCCCACAGATCCAACAACAACACAGTCTGAAACAACTACTCCCACAGATCTGACAACACAGTCTGAAACAACTACTCCCACTGATCTGACAACACAGTCAACGACTACAGATCCAACAACAACACAGTCTGACACAACTACTCCCACAGATCTGACAACAACACAGTCTGACACAACTACTCCCACAGATCCGACAACAGAGTCTGAAACAACTACTCCCACAGATCCGACAACACAGTCTTTAACAACTACTCCCATAGATCCGACAACACAGTCTGAAACAACAACCTCCACAGATCCGACAACAACACAGTCTGAAACAACAACTCCCACAGATCAAACAACAACACAGTCTCACACAACTAATCCCACAGATCCGACAACACAGTCTGAAAAAACTACTTTCACAGATCTGACAACAACACAGTCTGAAACAACAACTCCCACAGATCAAACAACAACACAGTCTCACACAACTAATCCCACAGATCCGACAACACAGTCTGAAACAACTACTTCCTCAGATCTGACAACAACACAGTCTGATCCTACTACTCCCACAGATCCGACAACACAGTCTGAAAATACCACTTCCACAGATCAGACAACACAGTCTGAAACAACCACTTCCACAGATCCAACAACACAGTCTGAAACAACTACTTCCACAGATCCAACAACAACACAGTCTCAAACAACTACTCCCACAGATCCGACAACACAGTCTGAAAATACCACTTCCACAGATCAGACAACACAGTCTGAAACAACTACTCCAGATCTGACAACAACACAGTCTGAAACAACAACTCCCACAGATCAAACAACAACACAGTCTCACACAACTAATCCCACAGATCCGACAACACAGTCTGAAACAACTACTCCCACAGATCTGACAACAACACAGTCTGAAACAACTACTCCCACAGATCCGACAACACAGTCTGAAACAACTACTTCCTCAGATCTGACAACAACACAGTCTGATCCTACTACTCCCACAGATCCGACAACACAGTCTGAAACAACCACTTCCACAGATCAGACAACACAGTCTGAAACAACTACTCCAGATCCAACAACAACACAGTCTCACACAACTAATCCCACAGATCCGACAACACAGTCTGAAACAACTACTCCCACAGATCTGACAACAACACAGTCTGAAACAACTACTCCCACAGATCCGACAACACAGTCTGATCCTACTACTCCCACAGATCCGACAACACAGTCCGAAACAACCACTTCCACAGATCAGACAACACAGTCTGAAACAACTACTCCAGATCCAACAACAACACAGTCTGACAAAACTACTCCCACAGATCCAACAACAACACAGTCTGAAACAACTACTCCCACTGATCTGACAACACAGTCTGAAACAACGACTACAGATCCAACAACAACACAGTCTGACACAATTACTCCCACAGATCTGACAACAACACAGTCTGACACAACTACTCCCACAGATCCGACAACAGAGTCTGAAACAACTACTCCCACAGATCCGACAACACAGTCTTTAACAACTACTCCCATAGATCCGACAACACAGTCTGAAACAACAACCTCCACAGATCCGACAACACAGTCTTTAACAACTACTCCCATAGATCCGACAACACAGTCTGAAACAACAACCTCCACAGATCCGACAACACAGTCTGAAACAACTACTCCCACATATCCGACAACACAGTCTGACAAAACTACTCCCACAGATCTGACAACAACACAGTCTGAAACAACTACTTCCACAGATCTGACAACAACACAGTCTGAAACAACAACTCCCTTAGATCCGACAACAACACAGTCTGACACAACTACTCCAGCAGATCCGACAACACAGCCTGACACAACTACTTCCACAGATATGACAACAACACAGTCTGAAACAACTAGTCCCACAGATCCGACAACACAGTCTGAAACAACTACTCCCACAGATCTGACAACACAGTCTGAAACAACTACTACAGATCCAACAACAACACAGTCTGACACAACTACTCCCACAGATACAACAACAAGACAGTCTGACACAACTACTCCCACAGATCCGACAACACAGCCTGAAACAACTACTCCCACAGATCCGACAACACAGTCTGAAACAACTACTTCCACAGATCAGATAACACAGTCTGAAACAACTACTACAGATCCAACAACAACACAGTCTTACACAACTACTCCCACTGATCCAACAACAACACAGTCTGAAACAACTACTCCCACTGATCTGACAACACAGTCTGAAACAACGACCACAGATCCAACAACAACACAGTCTCACACAACTACTCCCACAGATCTGACAACAACACAGTCTGACACAACTACTCCCACAGATCCGACAACACAGCCTGAAAAAACTGCGTCCACAGATCCGACAACAGAATCTGAAACAACTACTCCCACAGATCCGACAACACAGTCTTTAACAACTACTCCCATAGATCCGACAACACAGTCTGAAACAACAACCTCCACAGATCCGACAACACAGTCTGAAACAACTCCTCCCACAGATCCCACAACAACACAGTCTGATCCTACTACTCCCACAGATCCGACAACACAGTCTGAAACAACCACTTCCACAGATCTGACAACACAGTCTGAAACAACTACTCCCACATATCTGACAACACAGTCTGAAACAACTACTACAGATCCAACAACAACACAGTCTGACACAACTACTCCCACAGATCCCACAACAACACAGTCTGATCTTACTACTCCCACAGATTCGACAACACAGTCTGAAACAACCACTTCCACAGATCTGACAACACAGTCTGAAACAACTACTTCCACAGATCCAACAACAACACAGTCTCAAACAACTACTCCCACAGCTCCGACAACACAGCCTGAAACAACTACTTCCACAGATCTGACAACAACACAATCTAAAACAACAACTCCCACGGATCCAACAACAACAACACAGTCAGACACAACTACTCCCACAGACCCGACAACACAGCCTGACCCAACTACTTCCACAGATCTGACAACAACACAGTCTGAAACAACTACTCCCACAGATCCGACAACACAGTCTGAAAGAACTACTTCCACAGGTCTGACAACAACACAGTCTGAAACAACAACTCCCACAGATCCAACAACAACACAGTCTCACACAACTACTCCCACAGATCCAACAACAACACAGTCTGACATAACTTCTCCCACAGATCCGACAACACAGCCTGAAACAACTACTTCCACAGATCTGACAACAACACAGTCTGAAACAATTACTCCCACAGATCCGACAACACAGTCTGAAAGAACTACTTCCACAGATCTGACAACAACAAAGTCTGAAACAACAACTCCCACAGATCCAACAACAACACAGTCTCACACAACTACTCCCACAGATCCAACAACAACACAGTCTGACACAACTACTCCCACAGATCCGACAACACAGCCTGAAACAACTCCTCCCACAGATCCCACAACAACACAGTCTGATCCTACTACTCCCACAGATCCGACAACACAGTCTGAAACAACTACTCCCACATATCTGACAACACAGTCTGAAACAACTACTACAGATCCAACAACAACACAGTCTGACACAACTACTCCCACAGATCCCACAACAACACAGTCTGATCTTACTACTCCCACAGATTCGACAACACAGTCTGAAACAACCACTTCCACAGATCTGACAACACAGTCTGAAACAACTACTTCCACAGATCCAACAACAACACAGTCTCAAACAACTACTCCCACAGCTCCGACAACACAGCCTGAAACAACTACTTCCACAGATCTGACAACAACACAATCTAAAACAACAACTCCCACGGATCCAACAACAACAACACAGTCAGACACAACTACTCCCACAGACCCGACAACACAGCCTGACCCAACTACTTCCACAGATCTGACAACAACACAGTCTGAAACAACTACTCCCACAGATCCGACAACACAGTCTGAAAGAACTACTTCCACAGATCTGACAACAACACAGTCTGAAACAACAACTCCCACAGATCCAACAACAACACAGTCTCACACAACTACTCCCACAGATCCAACAACAACACAGTCTGACATAACTACTCCCACAGATCCGACAACACAGCCTGAAACAACTCCTCCCACAGATCCCACAACAACACAGTCTGATCCTACTACTCCCACAGATCCGACAACACAGTCTGAAACAACTACTCCCACATATCTGACAACACAGTCTGAAACAACTACTACAGATCCAACAACAACACAGTCTGACACAACTACTCCCACAGATCCCACAACAACACAGTCTGATCTTACTACTCCCACAGATTCGACAACACAGTCTGAAACAACCACTTCCACAGATCTGACAACACAGTCTGAAACAACTACTTCCACAGATCCAACAACAACACAGTCTCAAACAACTACTCCCACAGCTCCGACAACACAGCCTGAAACAACTACTTCCACAGATCTGACAACAACACAATCTAAAACAACAACTCCCACGGATCCAACAACAACAACACAGTCAGACACAACTACTCCCACAGACCCGACAACACAGCCTGACCCAACTACTTCCACAGATCTGACAACAACACAGTCTGAAACAACTACTCCCACAGATCCGACAACACAGTCTGAAAGAACTACTTCCACAGATCTGACAACAACACAGTCTGAAACAACAACTCCCACAGATCCAACAACAACACAGTCTCACACAACTACTCCCACAGATCCAACAACAACACAGTCTGACATAACTACTCCCACAGATCCGACAACACAGCCTGAAACAACTACTTCCACAGATCTGACAACAACACAGTCTGAAACAACTACTCCCACAGATCCAACAAAACAGTCCGACACAACTCCTCCCACAGATCCCACAACAACACAGTCTGATCCTACTACTCCCACAGATCCGACAACACAGTCTGAAACAACCACTTCCACAGATCTGACAACACAGTCTGAAACAACTACTACAGATCCAACAACAACACATTCTGACACAATTACTCCCACAGATCCAACAACAACACAGTCTGAAACAACAACTCCCACAGATCCAACAACAACACAGTCTGACACAACTACTCCCACAGATCTGACAACAACACAGTCTGAAACGTCTACTCCCACAGATCTGACAACACAGTCTGAAACAACTACTTCCACAGATGATACAACAACACAGTCAGACACAACTACTCCCACAGATCCGACAACACAGTCTGAAACAACTACTTCCACAGACCTGACAACAACACAGTCTGAAACAACTACTTCCAAAGATCCGACAACAAAGTCTGAAAAAACTACTTCCACAGATCTGACAACAACACAGTCTGAAACAACAACTCCCACAGATCCAACAACAACACAGTCTCAAACAACTACTCCCACAGATCCAACAACAACACAATCTGACACAACTACTCCCACAGATCCGACAACACAGCCTGAAACAACTACTTCCACAGATCTGACAACAACACAGTCTGAAACAACTACTCCCACAGATCTGACAACACAGTCTGAAACAACTACTCCCACAGATCTGACAACACAGTCTGAAACAACTACTCCCACAGATCCAACAACAACACAGTCTGAAACAACAACTCCCACAGATCCAACAACAACACAGTCTGACACAACTACTCCCACAGATCCAACAACAACACAGTCAGACACAACTACTCCCACAGACCCGACAACACAGCCTGACCCAACTACTTCCACAGATCTGACAACAACACAGTCTGAAACAACTACTCCCACAGATCCGACAACACAGTCTGAAAGAACTACTTCCACAGATCTGACAACAACACAGTCTGAAACAACAACTCCCACAGATCCAACAACAACACAGTCTCACACAACTACTCCCACAGATCCAACAACAACACAGTCTGACATAACTACTCCCACAGATCCGACAACACAGCCTGAAACAACTACTTCCACAGATCTGACAACAACACAGTCTGAAACAACTACTCCCACAGATCCAACAAAACAGTCTGACACAACTCCTCCCACAGATCCCACAACAACACAGTCTGATCCTACTACTCCCACAGATCCGACAACACAGTCTGAAACAACCACTTCCACAGATCTGACAACACAGTCTGAAACAACTACTACAGATCCAACAACAACACATTCTGACACAATTACTCCCACAGATCCAACAACAACACAGTCTGAAACAACAACTCCCACAGATCCAACAACAACACAGTCTGACACAACTACTCCCACAGATCTGACAACAACACAGTCTGAAACGTCTACTCCCACAGATCTGACAACACAGTCTGAAACAACTACTTCCACAGATGATACAACAACACAGTCAGACACAACTACTCCCACAGATCCGACAACACAGTCTGAAACAACTACTTCCACAGACCTGACAACAACACAGTCTGAAACAACTACTCCCAAAGATCCGACAACAAAGTCTGAAAAAACTACTTCCACAGATCTGACAACAACACAGTCTGAAACAACAACTCCCACAGATCCAACAACAACACAGTCTCAAACAACTACTCCCACAGATCCAACAACAACACAATCTGACACAACTACTCCCACAGATCCGACAACACAGCCTGAAACAACTACTTCCACAGATCTGACAACAACACAGTCTGAAACAACTACTCCCACAGATCTGACAACACAGTCTGAAACAACTACTCCCACAGATCCAACAACAACACAGTCTGAAACAACAACTCCCACAGATCCAACAACAACACAGTCTGACACAACTACTCCCACAGATCCAACAACAACACAGTCTGAAACAACTACTTCCACAGATCTGACAACACAGTCTGAAACAACTACTCCCATAAATCCCAAAACAGAACAGTCTGAACCAACTACTCCCACAGATCCGACTACACAGTCTGACACAACTACTTCCACAGATCTGACAACAACACAGTCTGATACAACTACTCCCACAGATCCGACAACACAGTCTGACACAACTACTTCCACAGATCTGACAACAACACAGTCTGATACAACCACTTCCACAGATCTGACAACACAGTCTGAACCAACTACTCAAACAGATCCGACAACACAGCCTGAAACAACTACTTCCA
This sequence comes from Lipophrys pholis, assembly GCF_963383615.2. Taxonomy (NCBI): domain Eukaryota; kingdom Metazoa; phylum Chordata; class Actinopteri; order Blenniiformes; family Blenniidae; genus Lipophrys; species Lipophrys pholis. Next base: position 7,721,186 of record NC_137646.1, on the reverse strand, counting down.
CAGATCTGACAACAACACAATCTAAAACAACAACTCCCACGGATCAAACAACAACAACACAGTCAGACACAACTACTCCCACAGACCCGACAACACAGCCTGACCCAAAAACTTCCACAGATCTGACAACAACACAGTCTCAAACAACTAGTCCCACAGATCCGACAACACAGTCTGAAAAAACTACTTCCACAGATCTGACAACAACACAGTCTGAAACAATTACTCCCACAGATCCGACAACACAGTCTGAAAGAACTACTTCCACAGATCTGACAACAACACAGTCTGAAACAACAACTCCCACAGATCCAACAACAACACAGTCTCACACAACTACTCCCACTGATCCAACAACAACACAGTCTGACACAACTACTCCCACAGATCCCACAACAACACAGTCTGATCCTACTACTCCCACAGATCCGACAACACAGTCTGAAACAACCACTTCCACAGATCTGACAACACAGTCTGAAACAACTACTCCCACAGATCTGACAACACAGTCTGACACAACTACTACAGATCCAACAACAACACATTCTGACACAACTACTCCCACAGATCCAACATCAACACAGTCTGAAACAACAACTCCCACAGATCCAACAACAACACAGTCTCACACAACTACTCCCACAGATCCAACAACACAGTCTGAAACAACTACTTCCACAGATCTGACAACACAGTCTGAAACAACTACTTCCACAGATCTGACAACACAGTCTGAAACAACTACTCCCATAAATCCCAAAACAGAACAGTCTGAACCAACTACTCCCACAGATCCGACTACACAGCCTGAAACAACTACTTCCACAGATCTGTCAACAACACAGTCTGAAACAACTACTCCCACAGATACACCAACACAGTCTGAAACAACTACTTCCACATATCTGACAACTATACAGTCTGAAACAACTACTCCCACAGATCCGACAACACAGCCTGAAACAACCACTTCCACAGATCTGACAACACAGTCTGAACCAACTACTCAAACAGATCCGACAACACAGCCTGAAACAACTACTTCCACAGATCTGACAACTATACAGTCTGAAACAACTACTCCCACAGATCCGACAACACAGTCAGACACAACTACTCCCACAGACCCGACAACACAGCCTGACCCAACTACTTCCACAGATCTGACAACAACACAGTCTCAAACAACTAGTCACACAGATCCGACAACACAGTCTGAAAAAACTACTTCCACAGATCTGACAACAACACAGTCTGAAACAACTACTCCCACAGATCCGACAACACAGTCTGAAAGAACTACTTCCACAGATCTGACAACAACACAGTCTGAAACAACTACTCCCACAGATCCAACAACAACACAGTCTGACACAACTACTCCCACAGATCCGACAACACAGCCTGAAACAACTACTTCCACAGATCTGACAACAACACAGTCTGAAACAACTACTCCAACATATCCCACAACAACACAGTCTGATCCTACTACTCCCACAGATCCAACAACACAGTCTGAAACAACCACTTCCACAAATCTGACAACACAGTCTGAAACAACTACTCCCACAGATTTGACAACACAGTCTGAAACAACTACTACATATCCAACAACAACATTGTCTGACAAAACTACTCCCACAGATCTGACAACAACACAGTCTGAAACAACGACTCCCACAGATCCAACAACAACAACACAGTCTGACAAAACTACTCCCACAGATCCGACAACACAGTCTGAAACAACTACTTCCACAGATCTGACAACACAGTCTGAAACAACTACTCCCATAGATCCCACAACAGAACAGTCTGAAACAACTACTCCCATAGATCCCACAACAGAACAGTCTGAACCAACTACTCCCACAGATCCGACAACACAGCCTGAAACAACTACTTCCACAGATCTGACAACAACACAGTCTGAAACAACTACTCCCACAGATACACCAACACAGTCTGAAACAACTACTCCCACAGATCTGACAACACAGTCTGAAACAACTACTACAGATCCAACAACAACACATTCTGACACAACTACTCCCACAGATCCAACAACAACACAGTCTGAAACAACAACTCCCACAGATCCAACAACAACACAGTCTCACACAACTACTCCCACAGATCCAACAACAACACAGTCTGAAACAACTACTTCCACAGATCTGACAACACAGTCTGAAACAACTACTCCCATAAATCCCAAAACAGAATGGTCTAAACCAACTACTCCCACAGATCCGACTACACAGCCTGAAACAACTACTTCCACAGATCTGACAACAACACAGTCTGAAACAACTACTCCCACAGATATACCAACACAGTCTGAAACAACTACTCCCACAGATCCGACAACACAGTCTGACACAACTACTTCCACAGATCTGACAACAACACAGTCTGATACAACCACTTCCACAGATCTGACAACACAGTCTGAACCAACTACTCAAACAGATCCGACAACACAGCCTGAAACAACTACTTCCACAGATCTGACAACTATACAGTCTGAAACAACTACTCCCACAGATCCGACAACACAGCCTGAAACAACTACTTCCACAGATCTGACAACAACACAATCTAAAACAACAACTCCCACGGATCCAACAACAACAACACAGTCAGACACAACTACTCCCACGGACCCGACAACACAGCCTGACCCAACTACTTCCACAGATCTGACAACAACACAGTTTCAAACAACTAGTCCCACAGATCCGACAACACAGTCTGAAACAACGAATCCCACATTTCCGACAACACAGTCCGAAACAAAAACTTCCAAGGATTACACAACTACAACACAGTCGGACACAACTTCTCCCACAGATTCGACAACACAATCTGAAATAACTATTCCCACAGATCCAACAACACAGTCTGAAACAACAACTTCCACAGATGACACAACAACACAGTCTGAAACAACTACTCCCACAGATCCGATAACACAGTCTGAAACAACCACTTCCACCGATCTGACATCAACACAGTCTGACACAACTACTCCCACAGATCCGACAACACAGCCTGAAAGAACTACTCCCACGGATCCGACAACACAGTCAGAAACAACTACTTCCACAGATCCAACAACAACACAGTCTGACATAACTCCTCCCACAGATCACACATCACAGTCTGACACAACTGCTCCCACAGACCCGACAACACAGTCCGAAACAAAAACTTCCAAGGATTACACAACTACAACACAGTCGGACACAACTTCTCCCACAGATTCGACAACACAATCTGAAACAACTATTCCCACAGATCCAACAACAACGCAGTCTGACACAACTACTCCCACAGATCCGACAACAACACAGTCTGAAACGACAACTTCCACGGATGACACAACAACACAGTCTGAAACAACTACGTCCACAGATGATACAACAACACAGTCTGACACAACTACTTCCACAGATCCAACAACAACACAGTCTGACACAACAACTCCCACAGATCCGACAACACAGTCTGAAACAACTACTCCCACAGATCCAACAACACACTCTGAAACAACCACTTCCACAGATCCGACAACAACACAGTCTGACACAACTCCCACAGATCTGACAACACAGTCTGAAACAACTACTCCTACAGATCCAACAACAACACAGTCTGACACAACTATGTCCACAGATGATACAACAACACAGTCTGACAAAACTACTCCCACAGATCTGACAACACAGTCTGAAACAACTACTCCCACAGATCCGACAACACTGCCTGAAACAACTACTTCCACAGATCCAACAACAAGGCAGACTGACACAACTACTCCCTCGGATCCGACAACACAGTCTGAAACAACAACTTCCACGGACGACACAACAACACAGTCTGAAACCACTACTCCCACAGCTCTGACAACAACACAGTCTCCAGACAGTACTTCAACATCTGACCAAAGTAGTATGACAGAAGCAGTATCCACCAGTCCTGGTAGTACTGACTCAACACCACAGCCAACCTCATCAAGTGGTTCAGCATCAACTGCAACTAGTCCTACAGATGTGACAACAACACAGTCTCCAGACAGTACTTCAACATCTGACCAAAGCAGTACTACAGAAGTAGTATCCACCAGTCCTGGTAGTACTGACTCAACACCACAGCCAACATCGTCAAGTGGTTCAGCATCAACTACAACTACTCCTACCCTTGTGACAACAACACAGTCTCCAGACAGTACTTCAACATCTGACCAAAGCAGTACTGCAGAAGCAGTATCCACCAATCCTGGTAGTACTGACTCAAAACCACAGCCAACATTGTCAAGTGGCTCAATATCAACTACAACTACTCCTACAGATGTGACAACAACACAGTCTCCAGACAGTACTTCAACATCTGACCCAAGCGGTACAACAGAAGCAATATCCACCAGTCCTGGTAGTACTGACTCAACGCTACAGCCAACATTGTCAGCTGAAACAGCATCAACGACAACTACTCCCACAGCTCTGACAACAACACAGTCTCCAGACAGTACTTCAACATCTGACCAAAGCAGTACTACAGAAGCAGTATCCACCAGTCCTGGTAGTACTGACTCAGAACCACAGCCAACATCGTCAAGTGGTTCAGCATCAACTACAACTACTCCTACAGTTGTGACAACAACACAGTCTTACACAACTACTCCCACAGATCTGACAACACAGTCTGAAAGCACTACTACCAGAGATCCGACAACACTGCCTGAAACAACTACTTCCACAGATCCAACAACAAGGCAGACTGACACAACTATTCCCACGGATCCGACAACACAGTCTGAAACAACAACTTCCACGGACTACACAACAGCACAGTCTGAAACCACTACTCCCACAGCTCTGACAACAACACAGTCTCCAGACAGTACTTCAACATCTGACCAAAGCAGTACTACAGAAGCAGTATCCACCAATCCTGGTAGTACTGACTCAACACCACAGCCAACATCGTCAAGTGGCTCAACATCAACTACAACTACTCCTACAGATGTGACAACAACACAGTCTCCAGACAGTACTTCAACATCTGACCCAAGCTGTACAACAGAAGCAATATCCACCAGTCCTGGTAGTACTGACTCAACGCTACAGCCAACATCGTCAAGTGGCTCAACATCAACTACAACTACTCCTACAGATGTGACAACAACACAGTCTCCAGACAGTACTTCAACATCTGACCAAAGTAGCACTACAGAAGCAGTATCCACCAGTCATGGTAGTACTGACTCAACACCACAGCCAACCTTGTCAAGTGGTTCAGCATCAACTAAAACAACTCCTACAGATGTGACAACAACACAGTCTCCAGACAGTACTTCAACATCTGACCCAAGCGGTACTACAGAAGCACTATCCACCAGTCCTGGTAGTACTGACTCAACACTACAGCCAACATTGTCAGCTGAAACAGCATCAACGACAACTACTCCCACAGCTCTGACAACAACACAGTCTCCAGACAGTACTTCAACATCTGACCAAAGCAGTACTACAGAAGCCGTATCATCCAGTCCTGGTAGTACTGAGTCAACGATACAGCCAACATCTTCAGGTGAAACAGCATCGACGACAACTACTCCCACAGCTCTGACAACAACACAGTCTCCAGACAGTACTTCAACATCTGACCAAAGCAGTACCACTCACGCAATATCCACCGGTCACGTTAGTACCCACTCAACGCTACAGCCAACATCTTCAGCTGATACAGCATCAACTACAACTACTCCCACAGCTCTGAAAACAACACAGTCTCCAGAGAGTACTTCAACATCTGACCAAAGCAGTACTACAGAAGCAGTATCCACCAGTCCTGGTAGTACTGACTCAACGCTACAGCCAACATCGTCAAGTGGTTCAGCATCAACTACAACTACTCCTACAGGTGTGACAACAACACAGTCTCCAGAGAGTACTTCAACATCTGACCCAAGCAGTACCATAGAAGCAGTATCCACCGGTCCTGTTAGTACTCACTCAACGCTACAGCCAACATCTTCAGCTGATACTGCATCAACTACAACTACTCCCACAGCTCTGACAACAACACAGTCTCCAGAGAGTACTTCAACATCTGATCCAAGCAGTACTACAAAAGCAGTATCCACCAGTCCTGGTAGTACTGACTCAACACCACAGCCAACATCTTCAAGTGGTTCAGCATCAACTACTCCACAGTCTGAGACAACCAACAGCACAACATCACAGTCTTCTACACCAATTCCAAGCACTCCACCTGTTTGTCCCCCTGAATTTGTCTTTAACGGAACCAGCTGTGTCTGTCCTCCTGGGTTCACTGGAGACCGTTGTCAATATGTTGAAAATGTTATCGCAGGTAATGTCCCCTCATTCAAAGTTTCTTCTTCGCTTCCTCTCAAATCATTTTGAGTATTTGCTTTCTCAACTCTTAACTGCAACTCATGTTTCATTTTGAACTTTTTTCAGATACATTGGAGAGGTCAGTCGAAGTTAATGTGGTCATTGAAGAGGAGTATGATGAAAACCTTGCTAATCCAACAACACCTGAATACACAGATTTTGTTCAACGGTTCACCACAACGGTAAATCAAACAACAAAAAACTAGGGATTTCTTAAAAACCTCTCTCTTTCTTTGGCTTTTTATGTATCTTACATTACTTTGTAGTGCATCAACAAACAATAAGTATGTTTTCACATTATTGTCTAGTTTTTCCTTTTATTGTAAACTGGAAACTCTGTGACCACCATTGACTTCAACATACAATAAAGGTTTTTAAAACATGTTTGAGGAAATAGCTGAAAGTCTTGGTAGACGTCGTCTCCTTCAGATCTTTCTCCCTTCATGCAAATCCACAAAGACACGATTATACCATCATGACTCTCTGGGAGTGATTGCCTCCCCATCACTTCCAGCACCCTTTGCTTTTCTTTAGGCTCCTGTAGATCACTGATATAGAGTAAATTTAGAGCCAATCAGATACCTTCCTGCTGGAGCCATTACACAGGGGTAATAGTTTAGAAAGTGGGGAGTTACAAACATACATGCTCATATATACACATCATACTTTTTGTCTTTCTAAAACACTGTTTTATCACCATTTCAGATGATGATATATTACCGTCTAAAGATGATATCAAACCTGGAAGACGTCATCGTGACAAACATCGGGTAAATGGTTACTATATTTTTACTGTTAAATGTGGTGAATTGAAGTTGTCATTGTAATATTGCGCTGACTTTCCTTCCTCCCAAAAGAAGAATTTTATCATCTTGTGGCTTCTTGTTTTCTCAGCCGAGGACATCCAATGAGGAGAATGTTAGATAACACTGTGGCGGTGGTAAGCAAAGGCACTCCAACTTTTCTCAACAGCATATCAATCTGTAGGCTCCTTAAATATGAACACAAGTCATAGATAAATGTGTTCTCATTTCAGATGAAAGTTTCAGAAGAAGTCATCAAACCAAGAACTGAAAGGTAAATAAATGCACTGATACAATACGAAGAAATACGTCATGAATTGTAACATGTTCTGCTATTGACAGAGTTGTTAAGAGGTGTCTGTTGCTCTTCACACAAATTCAAATATTTCATCAAAGTGTGTGAGTGAGTGAGTGAGTGAGTGAGTGAGTGAGTGAGTGAGTGAGTGAGTGAGTGAGTGAGTGAGTGTGTGAGTGAGTGAGTGAGTGAGTGAGTGAGTGAGTGAGTGAGTGAGTGAGTGAGTGAGTGAGTGAGTGAGTGAGTGAGTGAGTGAGTGAGTGTGTGTGTGTGGTATCCCTTACTCTCCGGGTTCTCAATAAGTGTCAAGAATAATTGTCAAGTTAGCAGTATTACCCAAATGGAAAATTGTCATTACTGAGCTCTGTTTTCTACAGGGGTGGGCTAACAAAATTAACTTAAACCCACTGAAAGACTTGCAATTTAAACTGAGGGATAAACAGAGGGACTGCCATATGTGAATGAAAATAAGATATAGAATTTTTCTATATGTGCCTGTTGTTGGACAAAAGACCCCTCAATTTACTCCACATCAAATCAATGTCAGACTCAAACAAACACACTGTGGCAGACATGCCTGCCACCTGCAGGTTCACACACAGAGGAGGCTCGTACACTGACTTTTCAGTCACCATACTTACACCAACACTCTTCAGACACATACAGTGCTCCTCTCTCTGGCCACGTTCATGTACACAGGCTTTCAAGAAAACAGATACTGTATTTCCTCCTCTATGTTCACAAAGAATATCTTCATTTTCACGGATCGCATATCCACCTGGTTCAGAGCTGCTATGAGCAGCCAAACCTGTAGGGGGCAGTGTAACTAGAAGCTTGAAGTCATGATAGCCAATCAGAATCCTGGAAAAAAACACGACGTTTTTCTAAATCCCCACAGTTTTCAGGAATTATCATTTGGGAAGACTCATAGCTACATTTATGTGTAAAAGTGAGGTAATAACGCAGAGAAATATCTCAGTTTTTTAAATACCAAGGTACATGTAAACGTGGCCTCAGGTTTGTGCTGTGTCTTCACCTGGCACACCTGTGTCCAGCGGACTCCTCCTTTATAATCAGAGAAGTAAATGGCACCTGATGCGAATCAGGTGCGCTGCCTCCACCTCTCTGCCACAAACACATCTTTAGATTGTGGAACAAAGCCTGGGTACAATCCTGGGTAAGATCCTGCAGGTGAATGGAGAACATGCAAACACGTGAGAAAATTGCATCTTGTAATTGTAATTTTTGACATTGTTTCAGTTTCAGTGTTAGTGTCACACATGAAGTCATCTTGCAATTGCCAAATAATGGCAGCATTGAAGATATATATGGACAAAGCTTTGATGCTATTGAGACGGCTAATAAAGGCCTTGTCAACTGCACAGGTAAAGTACAGAACAATCTGAACAATCTCTGAAATCTGAACTTTATTAAATTGAAAGATTAGATCATGTTTATGTAACTGATCAGATGTCTTCTTTCTTTTACCAATTTTCAGATTGTCCATTTAATGTCACTGAAGAGCCCAAATGTATTGAAACGGATGTCTCTAGTAAAGGTAAAGAGTGTGTGCGTGTGTGTGTATAAAAGAGACATGGGGACTGGTAGATGATGGTTTGTATTTGACTAATGTAGTAAGAAGTTGGTGTTCGTTCAGGTAATGTCATGCTATATTATATCTATATAAATCTCTGAGAAACGTGAGATGTTTATCCTGATGTTAAAAAGAGGGCTGGTGTTAGAAAATAGGTTGGCTCAAAATATGTCTGTTGCGTCATTTTATGGCTCAGGTGTCCATTTATCCATCCATCCATCCATCTTCTAAACTGGTTTGCAGTAGCCAATCCCTGCTAGCTGAGGGACAGAGCAGGGTACACAGTGGACATGTCTCCAGTCCACTACAGAGCAATGTCTTCATGTTGCTGAATCTTAAACACGCTGTGGTGCAGTTGTGTGTCAATAGTGCACATTTATGACCTGATCAAACTAACACAAGTGTCTTTGTGTCTCCCTCCAGATGTTTGTGGAACTAGTTCACAATACTACCAGGTTCATAAGGACGAGAAAGGATATAGTTGTGTGACTCTATGTGACAATCGCCACTCAGCTTCTAAACCCTGCAATAATCAGGGAATCTGCACCGTGCACAGGGATATTGGACGTACATGCAAGTAAGTTGACTTCAGGGTCTGTTCATGACAGTAGTTCTTTTGTTGTTTTTTCTCTGGAGGATAAATCGGATAAGAAAGAGACCCTCCCTTTGAGCAAATAAGAGCACCCTCACACTGTAAGTCAATGTGACCCAATTCCAATTATCTGCTCACAAGTGACCCATATCCAATCTTTTTTGTGACTATATGAATGTTGCAATTCCAATTTTTTTACACCAGGCCCAGGCCTCGATCTTATGTGGTACCAAATCGGATATGTATCTTATGTTTTTCAACGCGACCGCCGTCTGAACGATCCTGTCACAAATATGTAACTTTCACGTCACTGAGATGTGGCTGCCATGACTACGCTGTGCTGGAGGAAGCGGCTCTGGTGGTGGACTGGCCATCTGGCATACTGGGCACTATCCCTGTAGGCCGTTGTCAATTGAGGCTGGTCGACAGGTCCCCACCCGACATAATTGGCTGGCCAGTTATGTGACCAACACTCACCGGCCACTTTATTAGGTACACCTTGCTAGTACCGGGTTGGACCCCCTTTTGCTTTCAGAACTGCCTTAATCCTTTGTGGCACAGATTCAACAAGGTACTGGAAACATTCCTCAGAGAGTTTGGTCCATAATGACATGATGGCATCACGCAGTTGCTGCAGATTTGTCGGCTGCACATCCATGATGTGAATCTCCCGTTCCACCACATCCCAAAGGTGCTCTATTGGATTGAGATCTGGTGACTGTGGAGGACATTTGAGTACAGTGAACTCATTGTCATGTTCAAGGAACCAGTCTGAGATGATTGGTGCTTTATGACATGGCGCGTTATCCTGCTGGAAGTAGCCATCAGAAGATGAGTACACTGTGGTCATAAAGGGATGGACATGGTCAGCAACAATACTCAGGTAGGCTGTGGCGGTTGACACGATGCTCAATTGGTACTAAGGGGCCCAAAGTGTGCCAAGAAAATCTCCCCCATACCATGACAGCACCACCAGCAGCCTGAAACGTTGATACAAGGCAGGATGGATTCATGCTTTCATGTTGTTGACGCCAAATTCTGACCCGACCATCCGAATGTCGGAGCAGAAATCAAGACTCATCAGACCAGGCAACGTTTTTCCAATCTTCTAATTTTCCACTGCTGGTGAGCCTGTGGGGATTGTAGCCTCAGTTTCCTGTTCTTGGCTGACAGGAGTGGCACCCGGTGTGGTCTTCTGCTGCTGTAGCCCCTCCGCCTCAAGGTTCCACATGTAATGCGTTCAGAGATGCTCTTCTGCATACCTCGGTTGTAACGAGTGGTTATTGGAGGTACTGTTGCCGTTCTATCAGCTCGAAGCAGTCTGGCCTTTCTCCTCTGACCTCTGGCATCAACAAGGCATTTGGCCCACAGAACTGCCGCTCACTAGATATTTTCTCTTTTTCGGACCATTCTCTGTAAACCCAAGAGATGGTTGTGGGTGAAAATCCCAGTAGATCAGCAGTTTCTGAAATACTCAGACCAGCCCGTCTGGCACCAACAACCAAGCCACGTTCAAAGTCACTTAAATCACATTTCTTCCCCATTCTGATGCTCGGTTTGAACTGCAGCAGATCGTCTTGACCATGTCTACATGCCTAAATGCATTCGGTTGCTGCCATGTGATTGGCTGATTACAAATTTGTGTTAAAGAGCAGTTGGACAGGTGTACCTAATAAAGTGGCCAGTGAGCGTATAGTCCAGTAGTGTGGCTGACTGTCTATTCAGCACAGCCCATTGGTTAACTGTCAATCAGGGCTTGTCAATCACCCAGTTCCTGGATGGGCATGGCTAACAGAGTCACAGACTCACAGCAAGTGACCCGAGGTTAGATGAGGAGTCTGACAACATCATGGAAAGACACCGATTGGGGAAAAACGCCCTGGTGGCACTTAAAAGCAACAATGAAAACAAATAGAAGCACTGGGAGCAGAGGCCTCCAAATGCACCAAAATAACAGCGGTATTTGGTCAGCAAGAGGATGAGAGGGGTAAGTAATAAAAACAAGCATGACAGACCTGTAAGCAGCACTACTGACGAAGATAGCTGAGAGAGAGCAACATTTTGAAGACAAATTTAGGTCAAAACAAAAACATTGTTTTTGCATGCAGACACGTACCAGACCTAGTAATGTAATAGAGCAAACAAGCCTATTGCTATGCCATGTCATGTGCAGTTTGGCAGTCACATATGTTAGTATGCAAAAGAAATATGACTGGTAACTATTAGTCTTAAACATTTTTTTATTATACTAATTAATTAATTTTATATGTAGAGATACACTCACTAGCCACTGCATGAGGTACACCTGTGCAATCTAATGCAATCACATACAACTGCTATGCCATGCCATGCATTCTTAAGTTTACATATTTTTAGTTTGACATTGTCATGAGTCTGTGTATTATTGAGGTCATAGTTGATGGTGGTGGTGTACTTGAGTGCATTAAATTGAGCTGTGTGTTCCTTATACCTTAGTCCAACCCATTTCCATATATTAGTGGGGACACAATATTAGGAACATATATAATATATTGCACTCCAGTATGTCACCATCACCCATTACAACCTCAATAATGTTGTGTGGTAAGACCAGGGAGGTAAGATTTACTGGAGCTGTGGCAATATGTATTACTCCAGACACGAAAAGCCAGACAATGCCAACCTGGGAAATTCACCCAGAGAACTATGTTGCCTCATAATACCAATCGTGGTACGGATAATCACACAATTACGGCAGATAAGGCAAGACCAGGGGTGCGCAGCACATCACACAGGAGGGAGACGCCGTCACCACCCAGGACAACAATGCCTCCACCTGTGAACCCCGTTTCTGAAAAGGAGGAAAGAAGCTAAATAAAAAGGGGCTTCACAGGTCAAAAATGCCAGCGCTGATTTTTTTTGCCTCAGTCCATCCCCAGGCTTCGCCAAAATGTTAAAAGACGTGATCTCTTTCTTTCTCAATCTCCTTCTTTCCTGCGTCATTTTGCCTAGATTTTGTTGGCTCCTATTGCTCTACCACTTCAACATGGATAGTCACGAGTTGACCAGTGATGCCAGATGGGGCAGCCAGGTCTCTCCTATTTGTGGAGCCAAATTCTTGTAACTTTTTTCTTTATATATTTAGTGCAGTTGTGTGCTTATGATGTGTTCATTATATTAGTTTTACGGTTTTAACATGATTTCTACAGAGGGTGAGATTTGGGCTGGTTTTATTGAGGTGGGTGAGTTTTACATCGTTTTTGGGCTGGAAACAGTGAATTAGATCTGAGATACTACGACCTGGGATACACATTCCCTAGGATATCTTTCTGTTACCTGGGTTAACTTACCCAGACATGGGCAATTCTGATAACCTTTAACACAAAGCAGGTTAACAACTTGGTAATTTAATCCAGGGGTTTCCCTTCAGGATCAGTGCACGTTCACATGGGAGGGGTGGAGTTTGCAGCATCTGACCAATCACACACACACACACGGAGAAACCTTGCAAAGCAGCTGACTTTATAGACTTTATATGAAGAATTCAAACACATCGTCCAGGCTAAAAGCAGCACTGTTGTCACAGCCAAAGCCTGGAAATTCCCCACTTGTTAATGCCTTGACTTGATGAGATTATCCGATATGAATTAATTTGATAATATAAATGGCACAGCACTGTGACCACTCAATTTCACTTTATGACCTTTCAAGACCTTTAGTGTGAATGCGGCCTATATGACCAAACTTGTGAGTTTTTAACTTGTGCAGCACACAAAAAAGTGACTGGTGGTCATCCATAACAGCTACCTCATCCAACCTTTCTCATTTTTACTGTCTCTGATGTTTCTTTTTTAATTATATCTTTTTTCCATTTTAAAACACTGTCTCCATTTTTGAAGAGTGTTTCTTCCATAGAGTTCCTTTTTTTTTATCCTGGCGAATATTCACTTTGAATTCATTGTTTTTCTTTTTTTGCTGCTTTATTTCATTCTCAGGTGTCTGGATCTGGATTCCACTTGGTATATGGGCGATGACTGTCAGTTTCCGATCCAGAGGACAGCTTTCTATGCTGGTTTGAGTGTGACGCTCCTCTTCCTGCTGCTGGTTGTTGCATCTCTGACTGTTTATGTGGTGACCAACAGACGCAAGCAAACAAAGTAAGCTGACATGTTGGTACTGCTTCACAAGAGGAGAAACAAACACTCCCAAATCATCTTTACTCATTCATTATTATTTGTAATTATTCTGTGCAGTCTAAATCTAACAAGTTCATGTGTAGCATTAGCTCGTGGTGACATGTTTAGTGTTAGCTGGTGGCTACATGTTAGCATTGACCTGACACTAAAGACTTGATTTTCTTGATGTGTAAATTCTTTGTGGATATTTCACACACAGCTGTGCTCTTATCCACGATTCCATTTCGCAGTTTTTAGAATGAAACGTTCGTTTCACATCCGTTAGCTGCTAATGTTAGCTTAGCTTCTCTCCACACTGATGCAGCGGTATTGTCGCTGAAAGAAAGAGCGGGAATGGTCTTCAAACTCAGACTTTTTTTCAATAAAGCAAATGTTTCCTGTGGGCCGTAACCACGGCAGAACCGAACAAGGCTGGCGAGCCGCTAACTCTCAGCATGCTCTCCAGATCTGTTCTCACTCCACTCAACTCCCTCCACAGTCCAGCTCCTCAAACACTGCCCCTCTAGGCCCGCTCTCTAGACCCTCCACCAAATCAAAACCCCGCAGACCATTCACTCATTATGAAAGTCATTCATTGCGGTCATCAATTCTTTCAATTAGCAATCATCGGCCTCTGGACCGTAACATTTGTTTAGTTTGCTTAAAATACGTATAACTCCGTAGTCCCCCGGCTAGCTCAGTTGGTAGAGCATGAGACTCACAATCTCAGGGTAGTGGGTTCGTGTCCCACGCCGGGCGCCACTTTCCCGTGGGCTCACCACCTGCAGGAAGGTTCTTAAATGGTGCGATGTGATCTGGGTGACGGTGCTCAGACTGTCACCCCTGCGACCCGGAAATGAATGAATGAATACGTATAACTCAAGCTTCCTGGTTAACGGTTTACTTTCATAACACAGACAAGATTGCTGTGTGTTATGTGTTGCTTTGTGGGTGACATATATATAAACCCAATTATATCTGATTCCACAGGAAGAAAGACGTGAAAGAGAAGCTGGTGAACCAGTGGCTGAATGAAGACTTTGAATGGACCAGATCCAAGAGTGCAATCAGTACAATCAATGCTGGTCAGTATTTAATCTCCAGTCACATTAACATCATTATTCAGGCTCAACTTCTTTCATAACCTTTGATGAAATGTATTATTTTGCTGATTATTTGACTGTTTTAAAGTGTGTGTGATGAAACCTTTGCAGGAATTCTTCTTTTATCACGTAACAATATTTAATCCTTCACAGGATTACCACAAATGTACAAATTTTAATTACTGAGCTGTCATTTCATGTATTTGATTGTTTAATAGTTCACATGGCTTCCATTAAACCGGGGGTGTCCAACTCTGGTCCTGGAGGGTCCTGCATGCTTTAGATGTCCCCCAGCTTCAGCACACCTGAATCTAATGAAGAACTCTTCATTAAAATTGTACAAGAGCCCGTTAAGGAGTCCTTATTATTATCAACTGGGAGAGAGCTAGAACATGCAGGATGCTGAACCTCCAGGACTACAGGATGCATGGTTTTATACTGGAACAACAGTGAGATTAAAAAATGTGGCTTTAGTGAAAGTCAATGGGACATTTTTGGGCATGAAAGGGTTGATAGGAAATTTCTGACACTGCATGACAAATACAAATGTAATCAAGTCAATTTTGTTGTTAATCTTTGACGTGTCTAAGACTTTAATCACCACCAAAGCCCCTTCAACCTATTTATTTTATTGAAGATTGAAATAAGGTCTTGTCCTTTTTAAGGTCCATGAAGATTAACATGATTTCTAAATATCCTTCCTCACACATGATCAATCAGCCTTCTCCAGTGAGGATCCAGGTGAAAATGGACAACCGACTCCACTCTACCAGATGACCCGGCCCTATTCAGTGAACACCTCGCTTTCGACTGAGACAGAAACTCCATTTCCTAACAGGGGGTTGTCACAGTTTACCCCACCGGACCGACCCCGCAACCAGCCGGTCAGTGATCACAGGCAGTGAAAATCTGGAGCTTTGTGCTGTTCAATACATTCTCACTCTCATTCTGATTGTTGTCCTTTTGTTGTCTTTATTTCCACAGATGAGAATCAGAGGCTCCTGGGAAGCTTGAAGGGATCCCAAAAACTCTGCTTTTAGTCACCTTATGTTGAAAAAGCTGATGACTGTAAACTATTTAAACTTTTCACACTAGCTGCTTATGTTCTCTCACAATTTATTTCTTGGTTTCTTTGTTTAATTAGACTAAGTGCACAGATACAACACTTTTTGCCTCTGTATTCAGTCATAGCACCCAAACAATGAACCAACATATTCACTTCTCAAAAGTAGCCTCTGTTTGCATTGAGGAAGCCGTCTGTGTCGAACTCTCATTAGAACATGGGCCACAAACAGCCCAGTTAATGTCATTTTACTGGTGAACTCACAATATGAAGATCCAGAGCTAATGCAGACCTGAAAGAAAACTGCTCCAACTCCACGAAGATGACTATCCGGCTGAAGACTGAAGCTACTTTAAGGAGTTTAAAGGTGTTTAACTTTTTTTTTTTTTGCGTTTTTTGTTTTTAAATCAAAAGAACAAGTGTATACGTGTTTATGATTTGTATGTTTTGAAAAGTTAGCTTTTATATTCCATAAATTTAATTTATGAAAGAGATCATTGAGATCGCCTGCTCTTGTTGCACAACACTGTTTCAAAACCTTTTTTTTGCTCAGTCCTTTCGGCTGTACCCTAAGAAACCCTGTGGATTCCTTCACTACATTACTGTGAAGATAAACCCTGGCAGACACACGTGAACATGAGAAAGAAAAGTACAGGGCAGTTTTCCACGTCTGATCTGGACTGCACAACAACGCATACAGCCGGATTTTAACTCAACTGGGCCAATAAGTAAAATAACGTCTTAACGTCCTTTAAAAAAAAAAACCCTGCAAAGGCACAAAAAATGCAAGTACATCATGAAAATGTTCACATTTAATCCCCTTTTTCTAAAATATATTATGCGCTACCTGATATTGTCTTTAAGAAACTGTCATCTGTAATGGGATCTGCCACGGAGTTTGCCATCAAAGTAGTTACGGCAGGTTTTCACAAACTCTCCCTCATTGTACAGCTTTAATGCTAATGCCGCTTCTCCAACAATCATAAGTTCGCCAGCTTTCAGGAATCCCTTTGTTATGAGCAGTTTTGTGTTGTGACCTCTCCGCCTACTGAAAGAATTCAACTTCCAGCGGACAGGCTGGGAACAGCAGTTACTTTAATTGAAAAACAAATGCAGTCAATCAGCTTTGTATATTTTTGTACTTTGCATGATAATCCCTCAGACTGGACGGACTGATGGGAAGAAGCAAATATTGAATGAATTCAAAAAGTGAGTTCTTGTTGTGATGTTAATGATTTGGATGTACTTTATGTAAATAAAACATTTGGAACGGCAGGAAGATTTCTGTAAAACTGTCAGTGATTTAATTTACATGCAGACGATGGGGTTATAAATGAAAATCCACCTTTGGTTGCTCAACAAATGACCCAATTTGTTCAATGGGTTTCACTTATATAGCGCTTTTCAGGGACACGTCGACATGTGGCCAGTCAGACATGGGAATCGAACCTGCAACCTTCCGATTGGGAGACAACCGTGTGTCCGTGCGTGCGTGTGTGTGTTAGAGAGAGAAATCAAGAGAGACAGAGAGATGGAGAGAGAGAGAGAGAGATCTCAACCTTTTTTTCCTATCTGTCATGAGTTTTTCACTTCAAACTGTTTTGACATTTTATATCATTCAAGAAATAAACCCCCAATCCTTCCTTTAAACATCAATTCTACATGCTGTTCTCCACCTTTCATCATTTCAAGGTTTAAGGTGAACTTCATTGCCCCCGAGGTTCATTTTAATGCACCAAAATAAGTAAAACTTACATAATGAAACATTGACATTATACACATGCTGACAAATCTGTTTACAGTTTTTGCACAGACCAAAGGTTTTTGGAGTAAAAGAGTTCTTGTGCATGTACTGTATGCAGACTGAACCGATGACAGGACAGTAAAGCGGGTGCAGTCGGTGCAGCAGCTGAGCTCTCAAGGTTCTCACTTTGCGATCTTGCACCAACTTTTTACTTTCCAGTCTGTTTTCGGTTTTGAGAGTGAGTAACCAACAAACAAAACAAAAACTGACAAGTTATTGAATAAAACAATAAAACAGTCTCCTAAAAGTTGAATCAATGTTAGAATCTCTCAGTTTAAAAAAAAAAAAATACCATATGCTGGTCGGGTTTTGTACGAAGTGCACCAATGTGGTGCTCAAAGGCCAGTTTATTGGTAATTATAACTTTGTACCACCCCTTCGTGCTGGTCATTTAAGATCACAGAAGAAAAAGAAGAGGGCTTCTTCCTGAAAATTATCCACATTTCTTTTGTGTGCATTTTTATTGACACAGGCAGTAAAGCACATGAAACAGGCTTGATCTTGGACTCACGTTGCATTCAAGAAATCTTATCTCATACACTTTCACCCCAACCACGTGTCACAATATGATTTTGACCTTTTCAGCCACACCTGCCTGGGCCCGTGTGAAGATATACAGTTTATAGCCACACTATAAAAAGAGGCTGCAGGATAAAGGAAGGGAAGTTGGGGGAGTAATCTAATAGAATAGAATAGAATAGAATGCCTTTTCTTGTCACATGTACAGGTACAGTGAGATTAAAAACAACTCCAGTGACAGTGCAGCAGTTAAAAAGGGCAGAATATAGTGCAAGAAGGAGGGGGGGCGGGGGGGGGGGGGGGGGGGTAGGGGGTAAGGAGTACGGTCCAGTCCTGTGAACGGTACAGAGTGTATTTACAGGGGTACAGAGTGTATTTACAGGAGTACAGAGTGTATTTACAGGATAATAAAGACTATAAAAATTATATTGCACATTATGAGGTAGTCTGTAAGTAAAGTAAAGTAAAGTCAGTGCATACAAGAGTTCACTCAATCTCAGCACAAACAATGTTTTCATTGTTTTTGCTTTTTTTAACTACTTTTTGCACACCCAAATTTAACTCACCTATCAGAGAATCACATGCAGAGTTTTCAGTCCTCACTCCTAATCCATTTTTACCGTGAAGTATTTGATACAGAAAACAACATTTTTCAGTTGTAAATGGTTTTGTTCAATGATCCAATCACTAAATAGTCTTATATATCTTTACACACGAAGTTGTGGGATATATGTCATTTTTATTTATTCACGCTGAGGGTATTATTATATCTAATAATGTGTAAATGTAATTTCAATTCAATTCAATTCAACTTTATTTATATAGCACCAAATACAACACAGTCATTTCCAGGAGCTTTAAACAGAGAAAAGAGAAAAACCCAACAAATTCACATGAGCAGCAGATTAATTTGCGACTGTGGAAAGGAAAAACTCCCTCTAACTGGAAGAACCTTTGTAGAAACCAGAGTCAAAGGTGGAGGCTTTCTGGTGACTGGTTGGGGGGGGGGGGGGGGGGGGGGGGGGGGTAGGATAGACAGATAGATAGTTTAAATTAAACAGTATATTGACTATGTAGAATATGTTATTTATATATGTTATTCTATTTACTGTAAATCATTGCTTATCTCTGAGAAGCAATACTGTAAAGAATTTGCCTTGAATAAATGAAATAGTTCTATTCCATCTTGATCTATTCTAGATGAAATATTAACTAAATCAATTTCCATCCTGAAAAAAAAGACAGAAAATCTTTTTATTCATTCATGTCAAATATTGATATTTATTACACAATGATAATGTGATGAAAATAATATCCGTCAAGTACTAAATAAACAAAAACATTATCTAAAATATCACCATTGTATTAATATATTACCTAATATATCAACAGCATGTTAAAACGGCGGTAGTGATAGTGAAGGAAAAACAGTAACGAAAAAACCTGAGTGATTGTGTCTCACTGCTGCTTCACTTGATGATTTAAATAAAATTATTCTGCAGCCTGTCCTTTACTTTGTCGAGAAATTAAAGTTGAACTTCGTGAGTTTGAACACTTGAAAATGCTTCATAGTCCTGTAACAGATCTTCATCTGTAGTGTCAGTGTGGTTCCTCTGGGAGGCACTGCAGGGTGTTTAAATAAAGCGGCTCGTCATCAACTGTGATTTCATGTGATTATCTGATCAAAAAAAGCCTGGAAGTTTGGCATTAACAGTCATATCTCTAGTTAGTCAGCTCATCCACACACACTCAAAAAAAACACATTATGTATGAATATTGACTGAGATTTCGTTTTTTTGTAGATTTTTTTTTCAGAACATAAACATATGGAGTATCTTACTTTGGTTTTTCTGTCATTCGGTTACAGAGAAATGCCTTTGGGCAGAGGTTACTGCTTCATGCCAGTCATCTTCAATATACTGCCTCATTATTATTGTTATGATTCTTATTAATACTACTACTACTACTACTACTACTAATAATAATAATAACAATAATAATGGTAAGTTACTTTGAACCACTAATCTGCTCTGAAGCAGATCTATTTGCACTGCTCTGCAGGGTTTGTGATTGGTCAGACACTGCAAAAGCCTCCCCTTTTATTTGAACATGCTCTGATCACGATGGGAAAACCCTGGGTTGAATTAGTGAGTTGACAACCTGTTTTGTAGTACTGCTAATCAGGATTACAAATGTCTGGGTAAGTCTATCCAGGTAACGGAGAGCTCTCCCAGGTATGTCAAGCCCACTTCGTAGTATAGGCCTCTGAAGTATTTTTTTGTTTAATTAACCTTTGGTTTTCCCTATTTACAGAGGAAGAGAAGTTGTCTTTTTTTCTGTATTTAGTTTTCAGATTTTGACTTCATATATTTGGGGCTATAAAGTAAACTTTTTGATTAACTCGGGCTGATTTTCTTTCTCACTATTGTATTATTTTTAAGATGATACAAAAACAAATTCATGATTCATTTGTGCTGATATGAACAGTTTTTTGAAACTCAGTAACCAGGACCTTGTAATCTGTAATAGAATACCAATATCTAAAGAAATCCTCAACTCTCTATGGCGTTTTCCAATACCCATACTTGTCCATACTTGTGCTCCCGTGTACCCGTGAAACGTCATCAGTGGGAGACCAAGTACTGTTCCAATTCTTAGGCCGTTTCTCCAAGAGATGCCAGTGGGGAAAACCAAGATGGCGGTGTTGCGGGCGCCGCCATATTTGTTTCCCGGTGGCCGCCATCTTGAAATGGTGCTATGCGGAAGCATGGACGGAAATGACACACAGGAAGTGATGTATATAAAAGCCGACCCACAGGAAGTGACGAAACGGACTGAACATGAAGGAAGTCACGTTCACGAAAGGGAGAGGCTGCCAGTGGGGAATCTAAAATGGCCGAAAATATGGCTGCTTCCTAGTGATCGCCGCCATATTGTTTCGCCATTTTGTTCCGAATCACCACCACAGCGCCACTCTTGGTGGGAGGCGGTAGTATATGAAATATGGCCACTTCCTGCAGGTCGCCGCCATTTTGTTCCAAAGCACAATTACAGCGCCACTGTCGGTGGGAGGCAAGAGTACATGATCCGCAGTGCGACCATACTTCTCCAGAATTGAAACCCCGCCAGTGCGGTATTAAGATGGTGGCTTACGAGCGCTGACATAGTTGTTAGCGGTTGCCGCCATAATTGCTCACGGTCAGCGCCATACTACTCTCAAAATTGAAACCCCGCCAGTGCGGTATCAAATAATGGCGGCGTATGGGCGCCGTCATACTTGTTTGTGGTTGCTGACATGCTTGTTTACGGTCACTGCCATACTTGTATGTGGTCGCCGCCATATTTAAAAGGCAGAAAGACGTCAGTGGGTAAAGTTACGTCATGGCTTCATGGGTCATGTCCAGTTCTGGGAAGCACAAGTACACTGGAAGGTACATCCAGGTAGATTTTATCTGAATAAAGCTCAGAGAGTATTTATAAGGTCCAGAGCCAAGTGGATTGAGGAAGGAGAAAAAAAACATGATGAATGGGGAAGAATATTTTGAACCAAAACGTATAGTGAAGGAGTTCTTGAATTTCTTTAGATACCTGTATGCTGAATTACTTTAAATCATTTATTACTGTAAATGATGAAACCTTTAGAAATGTTTGTGAGGAGGATTTAAAATTGAAGTATCATGATGAAAACAGCCTCTGACTGATCTCCAGGCTCAGATGGAATAACTACAAACTTTTCTGAAAAGAAATTGAAACGTTGCTATTTGAGGCAATAATGTAAGACTGGAAAGGAATTATTGACAAAGAAACAAGGTAGAATTATTTCAGGATGTCTATTTGTCATATTTTCTTACCTTCAGGACAAAATAAGAAAAGTGTCACATCTAACTCCACTCTGCTCTATTCTAAATTCTGCTTTACATTTACATTTCACTTCACTGCACCTGTGTCATTTTATATCCCAAATTGTTGGCGAGCCATGTAACATAAGTTTATTCTGTATACACCTGCTGTGTACATGATTGACTAAGTTGTCTAACTCTGCTGCAGCTGTAACCGCAGTGAAGCTCAGGGTCAGAGGTCAGCTACTAAACTGATCTGCCTAATTCATTCATCCAGTGACAATGTGTGCTGCATGAAGCAAAACAAACGACCAGAATGGAGAATAACTGTAGTTTCTTCAGCAGGAAAGGAGGAAATGTCCATGACAAACCTTCAACAAATACCTATGACAACTTTAAAAGAATAAAACCATCATAAAGCATGTCATTGTTCTTTATTATATATACAATCACTGGGCACTTTAACAGAGAAAACCCAACAAATTCACATGAGCATGCGTGGGCGACTGTGGAAAGGAAGAACTCCCTCTAACAGGAAGAGACCTGCAGAAACCAGACTCAGAGGTGGAGGCTTCCTGCTGGCCGGGTGGGGTGAGAGGACAGAGGAGAGGACAGAGGAGAGGACAGAGGAGAGGACAGAGGAGAGGACAGACAGATAGATAAGAGAGAGATCCACCCGGAAGAATGATCAGGACAGGAGGCTTTAATCCACCTTCAGCTCCACTGTCAGACATCCAGCAGAGAGGTTGAGAGACAGACTACAGGAGAGAAAGGCAAATGTTAATGACATGTAATAGTGACATGTAATAGTGGTGAATAAAAAAGGAAAGAAGTTCAGTTTAGGTCCTCCAGCAGTCTTAGACCATTTTCTAGTTAAGCTGCCATAGGTTAAGGTGTCCTGAAACAGCTCTCACTGTAAACTTTAATTTTAAGGTTAGGATGAAGACTTTTCTATTAGAGGCTGTGTCAGACTCTTTAACTGAAACTGGGATCTGGTTCCACATCAGAGGAACCTGAAAGCTGAAAGCTCTGCCTCCATTCTACTTTTAGAAAAGCTAGGAACCTCCAGTAAGCCAGCACTCTGAGAACCAAGAGTTCATCTGGGGAGATCTGGGACCAGCAGTTCTTTAAGATCTTTTGAATTAGTTGAAGACTTTTTAAGCAGTGACTTGGACCCCCTGATAATAGGGAGTTACAATAGTTACTCTGGAAGTAAATGCATGGGTTAGCTTTTCAGTGTCACTCTATCAATATCTACTGGAGTTTATTTGTTCCTGTCATTTAACAAAAGGAATCAGCCAACTGTTGAATCAGCTGACATTTTGCTTTCACAAGTGATCATCAAACAACTGTTCTATTCAACACAAAGGAGAGCAGCTCAATATGTCAGCCAGGTGTTTCAGTCATTTCTGCCATACCACATGCATCTATTGAACTACTGAACCAACTATTGGAGTACCTGTGCTCTCTTTTTGGGGGTTGCATCCACAGCTGAATGATGCATTGGGAACATTTGTGGATTTTCCAGCACAATGGACATGAAGCCAGCCTCTGCAAACTGTGCACTCCACCCATTCCAGAATGTCAACATGTGGATATAAAATCCTGCAAAACAATAATAAAAAAAAAAAAAAAAAATTCCTTAATGTCTTATAAATAAAGAATCAGACAAAAAAAAAACGTAATATGAATTATCTGAATCCTACACACACACACACACACACACACACACACACACACACACACACACACACACACACACACACACACACACACACACACACACACACACACACACACACACACACACACACACACACACACACACACACTTTAGGTGTGATCTTTACTTTATCAGTAGATATGTAGGTGGATGAGTAATGGTTCATGTGTGTTACATGTTGTTAGTTCAAACTAAAAGCCAACAAGGCTGAGCAGAGTCTGGCTCCATGCTGGAGGCCTGAGTGATGCGCTTGAAGGAGTGAGAAGGTCCTTTTGCCATTTCTTTTCATTTCAACAAACAGCTTTTCAACCCACATTTACTTTAGCAAGTTTTCTTGTGGTAATAAATTACAGGTTTTTAATAAACCAACACATGGGACAAAGATAGAAAGAGCAACATAAACATTCGAGCTGATCTTACGTGCATTGCTCCTCACAAAACTATAAAACTATTCCTACTCTCATTAATACGGATATAACTACAGCTACCATTTCATTCTTATTCGTGCAGGCTGATATGTTCTACATAGACAAGAAAGCAATTGTTTACCTTAACAGAAGACAAGCCTTTACTCTGTTGAACTTTGAGTACACGTGTGAAGAATCCAAAGACAAAAAAAACAAATGTGCGTTGGAACAACGCAGCACCGATTTAATTTACGTCGAGTGGGTCCCGCCACGTCACTTCCGGCATTTGCGTGTCGTCTACGTAACTTCCTGCATGTTTGGTCCGTCACGTCACTTCCAGTGGGTCGGCTTTCGTGTTCGTATCTTCCTTCACGTTCAGTCCATTTCGTCACATCCTGTGGGTCGGCTTCTACATACGTCACTTCCGGCGCGTCATTTCCGTCCATGCTTCCGCATAGCACCATTTCAAGATGGCGGCGACCGAGAAATAAATATGGCGGCGCCCGCAACACCGCCATCTTGGGTGGCCAGGATTTAAGTGACGTTTAAGACTAGCGCCCCCACACTTCAATGGTCAGGACAGGAATTGCATGCAGACCGGAAACTTTATTAAAGTGAAAGAGTGAAGATTCACCCTCATGCACAAATAAAAATAAATGAAAATAGCCTAATTTAACACATGGTCATGACAAAACTGAAAACAAACAACAAACAAATAGGAATGCATTGGAAAGTACAGCATTTTACCAATATTTTAGAGACCCCCCAACATTTCACAAATCACGTTTTAAGGGGGGCTCCTGTCTCATTAAGGGGGACTGAGCACATGTGACAGACTCGACAGAGTCTGGAGAACATGGAGAACGTTCTGCTGGAGCAACATCCTCCAGCATGAGCGGTTTGGTGGTGGGTCAGTAATGGTGTGGGGAGGCATTTCTTTGGATGGCTGCACAGAGGTACCTTGACTGCCATGAGGTACCAGGATGAGATCCTCAGACCCAGTGTGAGACCAGATGCTGGTGCAGTGGTTCCTGGGTTCCTTCTGATGCAGGACAATGCCAGGCCTCATGTGGCTGAAGTGTGTCAACACTTCTTCCATGATGAAGGTATTGATGCTCTGGACTGGCCTGCCCGTTCCCCAGACCTCAATCCAATGAGCACATCTGGACATCATGTCTGGTTCCATCCTCCAACCACACGTTGACCACAGACTGTCCAGGTGTTGACTGATGCTTTGATACAAGTCTGGGAGGGGATCCCTCAGGAGAACATCCCTCAGGAGAACGTCCCTCAGGAGAACATCCCTCAGGAGAACGTCCCTCAGGAGAATGTCCCTCAGGAGAACATCCCTCAGGAGAACATCCCTCAGGAGAGCGTCCCTCAGGAGAACGTCCCTCAGGAGAACATCCCTCAGGAGAACATCCGTCGGATGTGTTATTTTAGTCTTCCCTTTATTTATCTGAGCGGTGAAAATGAGAAGATCCTTCTTCCTTCTGCCTCATACAACACGTTTGTCACAAGACTGCTTGTACATGCTTCATGCTGCATCTTTTGACTCTAGTTTTTCTATTTGTACATAAACATTTCTTCACCTATTCTTGCACCACTTTCTATTTATGTATTGTAGATAGTCATTGACTTATTTTGCACCGTTTTCTTTTACATGCTATTTTGCTGCTGGCATTCTCTGTGAACAGCAGAAGAAGAATTTCCTCGTACAGGGGAAACAGGTTTGGTGATTTGCATATGACAATAAACTAGAATTTAATTTAAACTCTGAATAAGGCTCTAGAAGAGGGGAGTTGTTCATTGCCGTATAGCTTCATCTTTTTTCTTTTTCTGTCCTCCCTTGCTTTTGACTTATATGGTTGTATATGGGTATAAATGATCAATACTGTAATTGAAGAACAAAGTTTGCAAGCTCTTTCCTTCTACAGCATTCCTAAAGTGACTTTACCTGGGAACTTCTGTTGAAAATACTGTCATTTCTTTATTGATGAAGCAATCAGGCCTTGGCATGCAATGATGTAACGCTGCATTTCTTTGATGGTGGAAAACAAATGAATGACTGACAGATAAAAAGCTAAAAAAAATAAAAAGAATACCTACAAAAAAGTTTGTTTTGGGGGATCTGCATTGGCAGTATTCCTCCACACTGACTCTGTGCACCGTTTGCAAGTTATCCCTGTGTATGTGTGGGTTTTCTCACATAGCCAGAGCAGTATAGTGAGAAAAGGTGGAGGCCAGAGTGAAAGACTGTCGAAGTTATTCTTTAGAAAATAAAGATCTTCAATGTGATTTACTACAGTGACACAAGTTTGGTTGGAAAACAACTATTTATTTATTTTAAATCAAGAACTGAAATGAAAGATGAAAGGATGAGACCAGTCACAGTCATGAAATTATGATCCCATGTCAACTCTTCCCCTCACGTGCAGTACATACAAACCCCCAGCAGATGTCACTATAATCACGCACAAGCGCTTGTCAATCGCTTTCAAGGAAGCTTTCTAAAATTTCACCACCACCAAGCAAAGGTGCAACAATCCACAGAACAAAATCAAAATGGCAAAGCAAGATCACAAATCCAAGACTCCACGAGACAAACAGACAACATCCCTGCATAATGTCGCCTTTTTTAACTTGTGTGAACAATATAGAGAGTCAGGACGAGAGGACAGACCTGAGCAATAATATGGAAATGATTTAACGATGACAGAAAAGTGGAAATAGCTTCATCAAAACTCATCCCTGCCACTCTTGCAGTGACATTAATTACACAAAGTGATGCAATACATTTATTATATATCATATAATTCCCCTGGAAAGTGACTTTGAATGTAAAAGGTTGAAATCCTTCCATGTGCGCCTCCAATTGGATCCAGTAGTTTCAAGTAATAGACCTATTCCTCACAGAATGGGGTGGCAGGCCGTACTTCTCGATGAGCTGAATTGAAGAAAAAAAAAAGGAAAAAACAACAACAACACACACGCAGAAAATATGTCCATATTAGGAATTTAATTTTGGGTTTTTTTCAAATGAATAATTAAAGATAAATAATACTTAATTCTAGAATGTTAACTGATATTAGTCCCACCTGGTCCAAAAGAGCCTCCTTTTCATGTTGTGATAGTTCACCACTTGAACTGTATCTGACTTTGAACCTATAGACATAATCTGTTGACAGAAAAACAGAGAAGCTCACAAAACAAAACCCAACGCGTTCACATTGTGCCTGGATAAAACACATGAGGTTGCCCTTTGTAGGTGTATGGTTTGAGGTATTCCTGTGATCAGGAGCCGATGAAAAGATTCTGGAAAAGAAAAATCTCAATTACAAAGAAAGAAAAGCATACTTACAGGGTCCCTCTGTTGTTAGAAGTGTCAAGCAGTCAGGTTTACATGGAATGAAGTAAACGGAAAGACGGCATTCATTATACTTAGAAATTCTGTATGTACATGTAACAGTAACTTAACTTTAACATGTGTTGCTTGACTGTATAACTCAGGGATGAGGGAAGAAAAACAACAAAAAAAACAGTTTTTTCACTAAAGTATTTAGTTTTTCTATCGTTCATCTGTTTGATGACACGAGTCAAGACGTCTTACCAGTGACTGCATTAATGCTGACTCCGCTGCTTCTGACGCTCCCAAACACAGAGAAGACAGTGAATGTGTACTCAGTTGCAGCAGAGAGAGATGAGACTGTGTGAGTTACTGGTCCGTCTCCATCTGGTGCTCTGATGTTTGTCTCGGTACCATTAAACTGGAGGATGAAGCTGATGTTGTTGTTCACTTTGTTCCACTGCAGAGTGACACTGGTCTCATTTTGTCCTGTTGACCTGAAGTCCTCTACATGAGCTGGAGCTGAGAACCACAGAACAACTTACTTACTATCAGTGGCAGAAGTGAAACAGAATGACCAAACATGTTTGTATCTTGTGTTTATAGAAGCACCAATTTAACACAACATACATATAAACTATTGTTGCATAGCAGGTTTATGTAAATCGTTCAAAAATTTGCATTGTAATCCAGTGACGTGCCGAGAGATGAGTCACTGATTCTTTCAAATATTTGTAAATGGAGTTTATGAAAACATTGTTTTTGCAATAAGAATTTAGAAGGATGGACTAAGTCTTATTGTGGGATCTCAACGCCACAAGCATGCAGTATTTAGTAGTAAAAATAACATATATATTACTTGCTGTGTAACAGACAAAAGGCCGTTGGGTGGAGCAGCCTTCATCTGACCACAGTCCTGACTCCAATGATGTAGCGACGCACGTCTGGCCTCCAGTGTCGGGCTGGTTGTTCTCCCAGTTTCGATATAGAGAGTCACTCCCATCAGACCAAACTTTTCGCCGATACAGACCAATCCACACAAGGTTGTCACCTGCAACTCTCTTGACCAGTTCATGTTCGGGCTCGTTTCGTATGCTGTGGAGGGAAGAGTAGCAGATCTGCATCGTACTGTATGGAAAACAAATTCACAGATTCATGGATGGAATGAACAAATTAGTGAGTTCATACGGTACCTGGCCAGATCGACATAGTTCTCTCTGCAGAACCTCTGAGCTTCTGTCCAATTTCTTAATGTTTCAATCCAAACAAAGGTTGCTTTTCCATTCAATGTACCTGGAAATATAGACACTTTTTTCTTTAATAAAAAAAAAATTAGTTCTTCTACTATTTGCTGTGAATCAAAAAAAAAGAAAAAGCTGAATATTTGACAGTAGTTTCTAAGGCAGTGACTTATTCAACACATTTACACACAGCCTGAAGTATTGACATTTCTGGAAGCTCTTGTCAAAAAGTAATGCTTTTAAAATGTTACTCTTCAAAAAAACTCACCATTGAAGCACACAGACTGAAGTTTGTGACTGCAAGACCAGTCATCCCATTTGTCTTTGACTAAACTCCAAATTACTCCACAGTTTTCTCTTCCAGCATAATTGTTCGGCGCACCACTTTCCCAACTTCTATACGTCGCCTCTCCCTCGCCATAGAAGCTGCTGTCATTTAAGGACCACATCCAGCTGTTTTGCAAGTCATCATGAAGACCAATCCAGGCTTTTCCTGCTCAAATAAAAGATGTTGATTCGGTCAAAAACAAGACAATTGAAACTTGCCATTGTGGATTATTCTGTGTGTGTTGGAGCCATTTGAGACTATAAATGTTCTTTGTCAAATTGGTGCAAACTTAAGTGATGATAAGAAATACTATTTAAAGTTTTCCTATTATTGTTTGTTTTTTAGTTATTTTGATCATTAGAAATGTGTGGATCTCTCCTCCTCCTCGTCAGGCCTTCCTCCTTAGAATCAGGAGGAGGGGAAGCTGTGAGTGTGGAAGGAGGAGGGAGTGATGGTTTTTCTACCGCAGGCACACAAGCCTGTACAAACTAGAATTTATGTTAATTATTTGTATTATTTAAGAAAGTAAACCACAGAGAATATTTTTTGTTTGTTTAAATAAATAGTACATCTTTATTGTGAAACCTGGAAAATCTCTCTGCCAGTGTTTTTTACTTTCTGCGAGTGGAAAATCTCCTCAATGTGCAACTCTAAATTTAGATTTGTGGGACGAAAGACTGGCCACAACAGTGTGTGTCAAATACGGTGCAAGTATTCAGGACTCACCAGTATCGCTCGAAGTTGTGTTTCCAACTGCATCAACGTCAGCTGCACTTTCAATAGTGGCCAGATCAGTGTAGTCATCCCTGCACACACGCTGAGCGTTTGTCCAGCTCAGAGGAGTATTTACAAAGTTGTAGTGAGTTTGGCCAAAACCTACATTGGTGATCACTCCTAAAGCAAAACAGAATATACAATGTATTAATCAAAAGTATGCTCCGTTTGATTTGCTCTTCATCTGTCACTATTTTCCTGTTTGGATGTTTTTCTTTCCATCCCCTTTGCTTCCTGTTTTCTCCTGAAACACACCAATCTTCCTCAGAGGCCTTGTCATCCTAACAAGGTGCAGCAACACTTTAGAAACATGAGCTGTAGATGTAATTGCCTTTTTAAAATTGCACCAACCTGTGAGAACAAAAAGCACCAGTCCCCTCTCCATGAGGTAAACCTTTGAAAAGATGCAAAAGAAAAGTATTCTTTCATTTTAAAGCTTAATTCCTGATCACATTATTTATGTACACGCCACATCTGATATGGAACATTAGGAAACGTGTCATAAAATAATTAATATTAATCTAAAAATAACCTTTAACATATACTGGACTCACCATTGTCTCTGTAACCTCCGGAGCTCTTGGGAACACCGACAGTGACTAAAGGCTGGTTTGGCTCCTATCAGTTTTCAGCAGCTGTGACTGAACAAAGTGTCGCTCTGCTGCTGTATATTCTGTGTTTTTTCTTCTTCCTCGTGTGTCTGTGTGCTGGGCGGAGTCAACAAGACCTGCACTGGAGCTGAGCTGCACACCTGAGAGTATGTAAATAAGTAAGTACGTAAGTAAGTAAGTAAGTAAGTAAGTAAGTAAGTAAGTAAATTATATTTCTTTAGCGCTTTTCACAGATATGGAGTCACAAAGTGCTTCACAGTAAAAACAAATAAAAACAGATAAGAGAAAAAAACATCTTAAAAACACAACAAATGTCGACAGTCGGCAGCGTAGGTCGATTAGACTAGAATGTTTTGGCAAACAAATGTGTTTTTAGGCACTTTTTAAAGATGTCCGCTGAGTCCAGGGAGCGCAGGTCAAGTGGGAGTTCATTCCAAAGTCGGGGTGCGGCAGCTTTGAATGATGGGTCTCCCCGGGTTTTAAAACAAGTACGTGGAACTTTTATTAGGTTCTGCCCAGACGATCTCGAGGTCCGAGTCGAGCTGTAGGGCTTTATGAGGTCAGCAATGTAAGGAGGAGCTGTAGGGCTTTATGAGGTCAGCAATGTAAGGAGGAGCTGGACCATGTAGGGCTCGAAAAGTTAGCACCAAGATTTTATATTGAACACGAGACTCAACAGGGAGCCAGTGAAGAGATCTTAACACAGGGGGGGATGGGCCCTCCTGTTGGTGCTGGTCAGAAGTCTGGCGGCTGAGTTCTGGACTAACTGTAACCGAGCCAGCTCGTTTTTGTTGAGTCATGTAAAGAGGCATCATAGGCCTCGTTTCCACAGCACGGTACCGCACGGTACGGTAAACAGCGTACCCACACCCAACTCTGTTGCTCCGTCCCACCGCAGAGAGTCGGGGTTGTGAACGGCTGCATGATGACGCAGGCATGTGACATCATCACGTGACAGTAAACACTGCGGGACCAGCCACAACAAACACATTTGTTCCGTTGCAGCTGAGACGTCTGAGTAAAGGCCCCTGCATACTCCTATTAGAACCCATAAGAACTGAAGAAAAGCTGGTCGATGTGCCAACGTTTGTTGTTGTTGTTGTTCGGCAAGATGCTGGAGCGGCGAACTTTCTTCTTGTTCTTATAGAGCAGGGGCGGCCAAACAGTCAGAGACAAAGAGCCACAAGAATTACGTTGGTAGTACAAAGAACTACATTATACACATGTGGGATCACAATCAAACTCCCACAACTTCCTGAAAACAGCATCTTACCAGTGACTGCATTAATGCTGACTCCACTGCTTGTGACGCTCCCAAACCCAGAGAAGACAGTGAATGTGTCCTCAGTTGCAGCAGAGAGACATGAGTCTGTGTGAGTTACTGGTCCGTCTCCATCTGGTGCTCTGATGTTTGTCTCGGTACCATTAAACTGGAGGATGAAGCTGATGTTGTTGTTCACTTTGTTCCACTGCAGAGTGACACTGGTCTCACTTTGTCCTGAAGTCTTCTACATGAGCTGGAGCTGAGAACCACAGAACAACTTACTTACTATCAAAGGCAGAAATGACACTGAAGGACCAAATGTGATGGACAAAATCATGCAGCTATCTATTACCTTATGACATTATTTTTTAATGGGATGTTGACGTATAACATCAGTAAAAGATATCCACTGCTGTAATCCAGTATTGTACGGTGAGTTTTATATCAGATGAGCCACTCACTCCTTCATAGCCAAATTTACAAAAATATGAACCCAGTACGAGAAATTCAATTTGCCATTCAGTTCCCGGCTATCACACTAACCACTGAATGGATTTCATTTCTCATATCAGAGTTCTGCACACATGCACGCATAATAAAGGTACGGATTTCACCAAAGTACATAGTTCAATGTGTTTCAGCTCGGACTTTACTTTTTGTTCCCCAACCAGTTTTTTTTTGTTTTTTATTCTCGGGACCGGCTTTGCTCCATGCTGGTGTACTGAGCCAGGCACCAGAAGACTGTTAGATACAAAAAACACTTCACTTGTACCTGCTTAATTACACATCACACACAGTCTCACCAGGTTTGATTTGCTCTTCATCTGTCACTATTTTCCTCTTTGGATGTTTTTCTTTCCATCCCCTTTGCTTCCTGTTTTCTCCTGAAACACACCAATTCTCCTCAGGGGCCTTGTCATCCTAACAAGGTGCAACAACACTTTATAAACACATCAAGAAGAAACATGAAGAATAACAACAGTTTTTCAACATATAAAAGGAAAAATCATATTTATTTCTCATGTGGATCGAATGTTCTATTGTCCTTTTTCCTTCTGTATTATATAATTTTTTTCTTACTAAGAAACATTTTCAAATTGATTTTTATTTTGAAGGAGCTCAGTGGTATGTGAGTACTGCAGTGGGTACTCCATATAAATTCATGTTCTGTGTTCCTCGATGCTCGTGTTGCAAACATCATAGGTCTTGTTCTAACATGTGAAATTCTGTTAGTTAAATCACATCACAAAGCAGGAATACAGGTACTAAGTTGATATATTCTTTTCATTTAGCCCAGGGTCAATAACCTGAGAAGATGACTATAGACTTCTACACTGAGTATTATGAACTTTGTACTATGTGGTTACAAAACACCTTCACCAACAGCAGGTTCCTCATTATTTCTGCTTATTTGTGTTTTCTAATCTTTTGATGCAAAATGTCATGTCGTGACATCAGTCAAACAAATGTCTCTCATTTGAATAACTAGGGAATATTCCTTGTTTGCCGTGTAGGTATATTCTACAAGCTTTTCATTGTGTAACGTCTCCACCATTGATGAGGCTTTTGTGTTCTATGTTTCTGTAGCTCTCACTTCTACAAGCTGCTCATAGACAAAGTTTATCACATTAACTAACAATATTTCTGTCAGATTGACTGGATTCTTCAACCCTTGAGGAGAACAAACACACCACATAAACGTATTCAGTCGGTCCTATGCTGTACGGTAGAAGGTGAAACAATAGTTCAACTGCAGTTAGTGAGCCGTAAATTCATTGTAGTCCAGCGAGGCTAAAACAGATTATTGCCTCTGATTATACAAATCAAATATATAAGTTGTTGGTGACAAGTATTACATAAAAGACTGGGACACTGCCCTTTCTGAAATGTTAATTTGAGCTTTAACCTAAAACTAAACCTTTAGGTACGATCAAACACATGGCAATCCTTCGCTCAGGTATTTCACTTAAACACAGGCTCATCATGAGGTGGAGATGGAATTGCATTTTTGCAATCGTTCATTTTAAAGCTTAATTCCTGATCAGGTTATTCATCTAAATGGAACATTAGGAAAAGTGTCAGTAAGAATAATGACCTTTAGAATATACTGGACTCACCACTGTCTCTGTAACCTCCGGAGCTCTTGGGAACACCGACAGTGGCTAAAGGCTGGTTTGGCTCATATCAGTTTTCAGCAGCTGTGACTGAACAACATGGTAACAAATAGTTGAACAAACCACACGCAAACAAAAAAGCTTGCAAAGACCACGGAGCAGGACTGAGGAACCGACAGAAAAAAGTGACAATGTGACCTGTTTATTTTTTTTCTTTCTTTTGCAGTGTTTTGACTGAATGGTACGGAAACATGAGCTGGGGAATGGGGACGCTTTCCTGTGTGTTTATCCTGATGATTCCATAACCACAAGTGGCCTTCAGATGACACGGGGATTCTCACTGTCTTACCTTTGAGTTTGTTCTCTGGCAATGTAACTAACAAAATGGAATCATCTGATCCTTTCTAGTTGCAATTATTCCCGTCAGGTAATACATTTTATGTTTTCATTTTATTCATTTCATTTTGAATTGCTTAACATATTAAGATTTTAATTCATAAAATTGAAATTCATAAATGAAACTTTGACATGTTGCTGCAACATTGTGTTTAACTATTGTGTAGAAATAAATACAGTTTTCATTTGAATTTGCTTGTGTTTCCTGATGGCTTCATGAGCATTCAACACAGAAGTACACGCTACTTTGAGCTGTGTGTGTGCCTATATTATATTCAGACTGTTATGTCCACGGTTTTCTTGTTATTTCCCCTCACAGTACCAAAAACATACATTTTAGGCCAATTAGTGACTGTGAATATGTGAGGGTATATATGTGTGATTGACTGTCTGTGTCCGGACTGGTAACCTGTTCAAGTTATACAGTAGTGCCCTCACCCAAAGTCAGCTGTGATCGGCCCTGTAGCCAATGAAGACCATGGATGTAAAGTCTAATAATAAATAATTGATGATCATATTCAGATGTACGTTGTGTGTTTCTGACACTAATGTCTGACAACTGTAAGTAAAGATAATAAGTAATTTTAATTTTTGGTTTCACAGCTGCACTAGATGAAGCTCTTGAATATAATAAGGAGTTGGAGAATGTGGATTTGTCTCCCATGCTTTTTACTCGCGACTGTGTTTCTGATGAGCAGATCCGGTTCTACACCAAATTCCCATCTGAGAGGGTTCCGGATCTTCTGGGAGTCCATTGCTCCACCTGCATCCCGCCTCATATACTGGACCAGAGCTCAGACAATAGGAGATGAAGCCTGAACCCAGCGCTGCCCCAGAATGCCTCTGATTGATGAGTTTTAATGTTCTCCTTCAGGGTGGCTGTGGGCCTGAAGGAGCAGCTTATTGACATGTTCGACACTATTTACACTATTTACACTATTTACAGTGATTCACACAACTTGAGATTTAATGTTCAAAACACAAAGTGACAAAAGGTCATTTATACATTTTAATATGATCATTACTGCATTGAAATAAACACATTAATGGTATTGAAGTAAAACATGTCCAGTTTTGATTTCATCTGGTCAGTGAACGATTCATCACGCCGCTCTCGCTCAACAGTTATTGTTCTAAATGTGTCAGTGACAAAGTGGCACCATTCCAACCTGGTGATTACCAGCTGACCCTGTCCCTGCCAGGAGTATGTGTGTGAACGCCTCAGACTTGTGTGGCCATCCTGAACCTTGAGGTAAGCAACCTGGGACACATCATCTGTTTGGGACTCACTCCAAAGTTGGGAGGAAATCTAAAAGGAGAGCTCTGAGTGGTTGGGACTCCAGTGGACGTAGTTTTCCTCCTGATGTCAGGATGTCGGGATCAGGAAGTGGTCCTACAAACACATGAGTGACATCATCACAGTAAGTTATGACAAAGGAAACATTACAAGCATAAAAACATTACAAACCAATAAATGACACCTGTGTAAGCTCTGCACAGCTGGACTGCACACATCTGTTTCCCCCACCACCTCACTGGCATGTTCAGGATGGAGCCCCTTACAAGAAATAAACAAATATGACAAATAAATAAAGGGACAGGTGAGCAATTTGGTCGGACATGGAGGGATAGATTTGTGAGAGCTAAGATTTTTACTTAAATTGCTAAAACTACTAAGGAGATTGTCACGTACTAAATGATATTATAAAAGGAAAACAATGGTTCCTCTTTTTTTTTTACCTGTGTTCTTGGTCTGGTCCCTCTGTGTAGATGACTTGTGCAGGTCAGTGCAGGAGGAAGCGTTGGCAGCTGGAGCTGGGAGGAGTGTGCAGGCTGATCCAGGAGTTCAACTACATGGTTGTTAAAGCCTTTACCAGCTGCACAACTACAGGAATAAACCAACAACTCAGCTTGTCAACACCCAGTGAGATCTAAAACAGAGAAGTGTTTTTAACACATATATAGAAATTAATACTTGTTAAAACATAATTAGCTTTAATCAAGTCCCAGAATCCAGAGCAGCAGAAGAGGAATAGTAAGCTCTCTGTCATACAGGAGTGTCCATCGTACATGAAAGTTCTTCAGCTCTCATCTGACAGCTGAAGAACAGGAAGTCAAACTACTGAACATGAGCCCAGCGACTCTCTGACTGTTTCAACCTGCAGTCTGTGAGGTTCCTCATGGTTCCTCATGGAGCTGAAGCATGGAGCTCTGACCACTACCTGTCCCTCCATGGTTCCTCATGGAGCTGAAGCATGGAGCTCTGACCACTACCTGTCCCTCCATGGTTCCTCATGGAGCTGAAGCATGGAGCTCTGACCACCACCTGTCCCTCCATGGTTCCTCATGGAGCTGAAGCATGGAGCTCTGACCACCACCTGTCCCTCCATGGTTCCTCATGGAGCTGAAGCATGGAGCTCTGACCACCACCTGTCCCTCCATGGTTCCTCATGGACCTGAAGCATGGAGCTCTGACCACCACCTGTCCCTCCACAATATGTGATACTAGAAGCCTGCAGAAGCAAAGCAGGGTGAAGGTGAACATCTGGCATCATCATCATCACTTTTCTATATTATAATAGCAAACACATATCAGAATGTTAAAATATCATTTAAAAGTCTAGATCATGCCTCTAATAAATACCTCTAATAATTTAGCAGACGAGATGAGGCTCCTTAGTCACCATGTTTATCTTCATCATATGTTGTAGCTAGCGCCGCGGTTAGCTCACTGAACTCCGTCTTTTCTTACCTTGATAGCTGTGGAGATATTCTTCATGGAAGAACTTATACCCTTCTTCAAGTGTATTTGTTCATGTTTTCCCCGCTGCGATGGCCTCCGCATCAGCAAATGTAAAAGCTGGCAAGTTCAGGAGCGTCGGTGAAAAGATAAGGTCTATTTTCAATGAGACACAAACAGGAAGTGATTGAGCTCCACGAGGCGCTACTTCAGGTTGTCGTGAAAAAGGTCTATGTGAAGCTGCAGGGCCATGGGAAGCTCATTTCCACACTATTTGACAATGTCAAAACTTTCCAGCAAAAACTTGAACTGCTGCAGGGACAGCTCAAACAGGGACATCTCACCCATTTTCCCGCCTGCAAGGTGCTTGGAGACGACACAGACGGGCGCCACGTTTTACGTCACCTGCGTTCAAACAAGAACCATAACATCATAAATAAACTCAGACAGGAATTCGACCACCGCTTCTCCGACTTCAGGGTCCATGAGAAGTCATTCAACCTCTTCCAAAATCCTTTCTCATGTGTCCCTGAGGAAGAGCCTGCAGAAATGCAGTTTGAGCTCATTGACTTACAGGAGACGTCACCCAGCTTTAAAGCAGCCAACCAGATCTGGAGTCAACTTCCTCTCCAGAAAACTCTGAACTGGCTGCTGCAAGACGTCTGGCCTCAAGTCCAGGCTGCAGCTTCTTCTGTCCCACCTGATAATGAAAATTACTCATCACTTGTCCTCAATCATTATTTATTGTCCATGGAAGGTTCTTACTATTGTGGAGAATGTTGACCACAGCACCAGTAAAGTCTGGTTCCACTGAGATTTGAACTCAGATCACTGGATTCAGAGTCCAGAGTGCTAATCATTACACCATGAAACTGCAAAGTGCAGCTCAGCATGGTGCATTCATGGACATCTAGTTAATGAAATCACTTCAACTACAGACGCTTTGTACATTTTGATTTAATTTAAATGCACCTTATTTCTTTTTATTTCTTTACAGTAACTCACTGGTTGTCAGAATAGTTGATTATTTATTTGTTTCCAGGAGGATTTTGCTGTAAAAACATTGAAGATTTTAACTTGGATCTTTGGAATCAAAGTGTGTTTCTTTGACCTCAACTCCCTCCTTCATTTCAACTCAAGTCACTGGACTCATTCAACCTTTACACCACGAGTGTCCTCATCAATGTTACTCAGGAACTGTAATCTTTTCTTGATACTTTATTTTTATTACTGAAAGTATTAATAAACTCAGAGAAAGTATCAATAAACTACTAATAGATAATAGTTTTGTCAAGATCAAAGTCAAGAAGGATCAAAGTCAAGAAAGAAATGTTGTCACTTTAATATTTTCCATTCTTTTATGACATCACTATGACATCACCAAACAGAGTTAGCAGATAGAACCATCAGAGTGTCTGCACATTTTGAATACACAGACACTTTGAAACTTACATGGTGATTTCATTTAAATGCAACTTCTTTACAGCAACCCACTGATTGTTAGAATAGTTGATTATTCTTTTGTTCTCTGGAGGATTTTGCAGTAAAAACACTGAAGATTGAAACTTGGATCACTTGAAGGTTGCAGGTCACTGTGTCCGGTTCTTCTTTTGGCGATCCCTCATGGTTCCTGGTTCTTCTAGCTCAGTTGGTAGAGCATGAGACTCGCAACGTCAAGGTCGTGGGGTCATGTCCCATGCTGGGCGCCACCTTCCTTTGTGCTCTGTTGCAATGTCATCTGGGTGACCGTGCTGACATGAGCATGGATGGATCTTGATTTGAAAGGCAAATTGTAGACTTCCTGTTGGATTAAGTCAGGAGTGTCATTACATTATTTCCAGGTCTTGCTGAGACAAACAAGTGACCTTTGGTTTCATCGCTCTATGACTTTCCTACAGGCTGTGAGACCCAATTTAAATTTCTGCTGATAATCTTATTTTTAAAATCAAATTGAGGACTTCTGTTGGACTTAGGTCAGGGGTGTCAGAGTGTGATTTTTATGTCGTGATGAGACGAACAGATGAGTTTTGTTTTGATCTCTCTACGACATTTCTAGAGAGATCACACCATGGCTGTGGTGATTGTAGGTGGCGCTAGAGAGCACACTTTGGCACTTTGTGGGTTAATTGTTTGTATTTTCTTGTAGTCTGCACCAGTCCTGATGATTGTGCCAAATTTGGTTTGCAAGTTTATGTCAAATTTGGGTTCAATGGCGTCAGGAGAAGAAACAAAGAAAGAAACACTCCAGATGCAATAGGGTCCTCGCCTCCAGGCAGCTTCCCTTCTGGGCTCGGTCCCTAAAAGAAAGGTGCACAGAACCCGGTGTCCAGTGGTGAGGTCCTAGAAAGGGAACCACAAATGGACTCCAGAGTCTTACTGTGCAACTCTCTGCATCCTGGAAAGCAACAAATGACATTTTCAAATCCGGATCATTTTGATCCAGATTACATTTTTTTGAACAACTGGCCCCTGGTGTTCTATAAATGCAGCTTACAATTACATTCTTTTTTTTCATACAGAGTTCAACTGTGTTGCATTCAAACACATCTTTCATTGCTCTTGTCATTTTCTCCACCACTTTATATTTCAGGTCTACACCCACATATATAGCTCCCCCTCCACCCGCCTTCCCCTCTCTGTTTAAGACTATACTTTCAGGGATCATTTCTATAGTTCTTGACTTGAGAAATGTGTTTCTAAAGTGTTTGGTCTCTCTACCCACGATGATGAGTTGTGATATTTCCTCCTGAGCGTGAAGCAGGCAGAGAGTAATGATTCAGTTCATACACTCTCTGTCATTGATGAACGTTCTTTGCTCCCTTCATAGAGTAATGATGGAGGGAATATGATCAGAGAAGTGGAGTGTCTCTGAAATCAAGAAATAAACTCGCCCAGTCATAATACTGGTGCATTTATTAGTTAACCATAACACTGAACTTTCAAACTCCCACTACAACCCATAAGCTAGTCATTCTTAAAGTGTGGTATGAGTACCACTAGCTCCCTCTAGTGGTATGCCAAAGAATCACTGACATAAATATAAAAGCGCTGACATCAACAGTTATTCACGGTAGAGCGTTTATACCCTAACTTAGTCTGTACTGCAGCTGAAAACACGGGATTTAGCAGCTCTGTGAGAAAAGGCCAATCTAAGCTGATTCTTGTGAAAAAAGTGAAGTATTTTGTGTGTAAAATGACTTTTCACGTCGAGTCCCGGAGGTTAGCGGGTGGCTAAGCGTAGTATTACGGGCGATCGTGACACGAAGTGCCGCCACTGCCGTAATGCTACCGTAACGCCGCTGTAACGCCGCTGTAACGCTGCCGTCACGCTGCCCGCTGATTACTAAAATGGATGAACTGGACGGTGGAAGAGGAGTTACTTCGATCGTTTCTAAAGCCGTTATCTACTTCATAATATGTATCGTCTGAAATACTCAGTCCGTGAATAAAACATAATTTCCTGAAATGCCAGCCATGTTTCATTTTCGATTGGCTCAAGCGGGGCCATGTGACACAAGAAGGGAGGGGGGATCCCAGATCTACAGTAGAATGATAGAGAGACATTCAGTAGAATCCATTGACCATCTTTTTATTATAGTTTTAGTCTTAATCTTATTGTTCTTCCTCTGTGTGTGTGTGTGTGTGTGTGTGCGTGTGTTTCTGTTTCAGAAAGCAGCCATACAGCAGTGTGTGAAGTTCAGTCAGCCTGTTTTGACTTTTGTTTAATCAAGTACAGTACATTGTTTACTTAACATTTAAGTACAGTACAGTTTTATTTAACTTTTCTGTGCAATATATTTTAATTGAATCATTATTTAAGTACAGTCTTTTATTTTCCTATATTTAAGCGTAGTGTTACTAATCTAACTGTGTAAAATGTTACAATGGCTGACAATATTAAATATTCTTCTTTAGGAGTAAAACCTCTGCCTTGTTTTTGATGAATGCTGAGTCTCACTAGGCTACTGTATAGTGTTGGTCATTATGGTGGTACTTGGAGAGCCAAGTATTTTCTGGGTGGTACTTGGTGTAAAACGTTTGAGAACCACTGCCATAAGCTATTCTGCAGATTATTTGGCACATGTCCATATCCATCTATAATAATGGAAATTTGTTCAAACACCATCTAATGTTGGAACAAAATAAAATTAATAGAAATAAATGTAAATATTCTGAAGGCAGCTCTTTTCTACGGTCGTGAATCACTCTTCATTACTGAACATCTTCACTTAATCTTAATTATTATGTGAATTCTGCAAACTTCTATTTAGTCATTGAATTTCAACAAGCTTCTACAAGTTGTGGTGTACATTTATATACTTTTCCCACTTTCCTGCCTCAGCATAGATGAGGTGTTATTGATGTATTTATTTGGACCATAACATACATGTCACATTTAAAAATGCCAGAATGTGGAAGATGGACATTAGTACAAGGGTTCTGCAATGCAATATCACATATCAATAATAGTTCATATATGTCACACTATTGCTATTCTGTGCTGAATTTATCAGGAGAGATCAGCTGGAAATGATCCCAGACAGGAGAAAATCTCTTTCTTGCTGGATCCATAACAAAAAGATCTGCTCACCAGTGATGAGAAAGACTGATTCATTCAAGGCCTCAGCTGTTTGTACTAAGGAGTATTAAGACTATACTTTCAGGGATCATTTCTATAGTTCTTGACTTGAGAAATGTGTTTCTAAAGTGTTTGGTCTCTCTACCCACGATGATGAGTTGTGATATTTCCTCCTGAGCGTGAAGCAGACAGAGCGTACTGATTCAGTTCATACACTCTCTGTCATTGATGAACGTTCTTTACTCCCTTCATGGAGTAATGATGGAGGGAATATGATCAGAGTGGTAGAAATGGCTGGTTGAATGTTAATTAATTAATTTCTGGATAGATTCTGAGCTTGACCACAGATTATCTAATTCACAGTTACAAAGTCTTAAATGTTGCAAGTTTGTTTTACAGTCTTTTGGAAGCAGAATATAGAACACATAAAAGAACACTATTTGTAGTAAATACAAAACAAACAGCTCGTACTGTATTTCTCACTAATAACGATAAGTTGGTAGAAATAATATACAGAACACATATAGAACCTCATTAAACTAAAGAAAACATTTTTTAAAAACAATAAATAAAACTTCCTTTGGGAAAACCACAAATAAACTATTTATAGAATCTTCTAGGTTAACATTTGTAGATATTGTATACCGTATTTTCACGACCAAAAGGCACACCGTACTAAAAGGCGCAGTCTCAGTTATGTGTGCCATTACTGCATTTAACACACACATAAGGCGCACCTGCTCATAGGGCGCGGGTTCCATGCCCACACTTCCCCCTTTAACGTTCTCATGGTGTCCGCATTACAACAACACACACACACAAGCATACAAGTGTGCGTATTTAAAAATAGAGCGGGAGCAAAACTGAGTTTGGTTGTGCTTTATTTAAGTATTGATTACAAAGTACTAACATTTTTTTTACCTGTAATCGTCATCAATCAAACCCATCGAACTCCTCGTCCTCTGTTTCTGAATTGAACAGCTGCGCTAAATCTCCATCAAACATACCAGGTTCATTTTCTTCACTGTCAGAGTCACTTTCCGTGCCGTGCGGCTCCTTGGAAATGATGCCGGCTTTTGCGAAAGCTCGAACAACAGTGCCAGCAGACACGCTAGCCCAAGCATCTACAATCCAGTTGCAAATTGTGGCGTAACTCGCCCGGCGCTGCCTTCCACTCTTAGTGAAACTGTGGTCTCCATCGGTCATCCATCGCTCCCACGCCGCTCGCAGCCTTACTTTGAACGGCTGGTTCACACCGATGTCCAGCGGTTGGAGTTCCTTTGTCAGGCCTCCCGGAATGACAGCAAG
Organism: Lipophrys pholis; assembly: GCF_963383615.2. Taxonomy (NCBI): domain Eukaryota; kingdom Metazoa; phylum Chordata; class Actinopteri; order Blenniiformes; family Blenniidae; genus Lipophrys; species Lipophrys pholis. The sequence goes on along the minus strand of NC_137646.1, from coordinate 7,678,161 downwards.
CTCAGAGTTCGTTTGCTTCACTTGTTTTTTCACATCGGCTGTGAGATGGGCACGCATAGAGTCACAGATCAACAGCGATGGTGATGCGTGGAAAAAACCACCTGTTCTCCTTACATACACCTCCCTCAGCCACTCTTTCATCATTTCCTCATCCATCCAGCCCTTTTGATTTGCCTTAATGATGACTCCTGATGGAAACTTCTCTTTAGGCAAAGTCTTTGTCTTAAAAATCACCATAGGCGGCAGTTTCTGTCCATTAGCATGGCAGCTAAGCACAACAGTAAAAGAAGACTTTTCGTGCCCCGTTGTGCGTATCGCTAACGTGCTGGTCCCCTTCTTCTCCACAGTGTGACTCACCGGGATGTCGAAAGTTAGCGGCACCTCGTCCATGTTAGTGATGTGGCTGGGCTGGATGTGTTTGTCGGCGATGTGTTTGCTGCAGTAGGAGTGGAAGATGGCCAGCTTTTCATTATAATCCGCTGGAAGTTGCTGCGCTACCGTAGTTCTGGCCCGGATGGAAAAATGGCACCGTTTCATGAAACGAAAGCACCAAGACGGACCTCCTTGGAAATGTTCAATTTTCATTTCTTCTGCTAGCGTTACTGCTTTTAGTGGAATGGTGACCGTGGAAACGCTTCTCCCACTCGTTCTTTGTGCGATGATCCACTGCTCGAGTCTTTCCTCCAACTCGGGCCACCTCGCCTTATGTCCGCGGAAACTCAGCCGCGTCTTCTTCACCTGTCGGAGCTCGTTTTCCAGCTTCCTCCACTTGCGAACCATCGATTCATTAATCTTAAATTCTCTCGCGGCTGCTCGATTTCCATGTTCCTCCGCGTAGCTGATGGCCTTCAGTTTAAACTGTGCTTCATAAGCGTGTCTCTTCGCCATTTTCAGGGTTGTTAAAACAACGATGTTCTGCATAACGCACATACCCGTTCATTTATATACAATCCACGCCCACACTTCCCCCTTTAACGTTCTCATGGTGTTCACTACTACGTCCGCTTTACAACAACAACACACACATAGGGCGCACTGCACCATAGGGCGCGCCGCACATTTTGAAGAAAATCTAAGACTTTTATGTGCGCCTTATAGTCGTGAAAATACGGTATATAATGTTTTTCTTACTAAGAAACATTTTCAAATTGATTTTCTATTTTGAAGGAGCTCAGTGGTATGTGAGTACTGCAGTGTGTACTCCATATAAATTCATGTTCTGTGTTCCTCGATGCTCGTGTTGCAAACATCATAGGTCTTGTTCTAACGTGTGAAATTCTGTTAGTTAAATCACATCACAAAGCAGGAATACAGGTACTAAGTTGATATATTCTTTTCATTTAGCCCAGGGTCAATAACCTGAGAAGATGACTATAGACTTCTACACTGAGTATTATGAACTTTGTACTATGTGATTACAAAACACCTTCACCAACAGCAGGTTCCTCATTATTTCTGCTTATTTGTGTTTTCTAATCTTTTGATGCAAAATGTCATGTCGTGACATCAGTCAAACAAATGTCTCTCATTTGAATAACTAGGGAATATTCCCTGTTTGCCGTGTAGGTATATTCTACAAGCTTTTCATTGTGTAACGTCGCCACCATTGATGATGCTTTTGTGTTCTATGTTTCTGTAGCTCTCACTTCTACAAGCTGCTCATTGACAAAATTTATCACATTAACTAACAATATTTCTGTCAGATTGACTGGATTCTTCAACCCTTGAGGAGAACAAACACACACATAAACGTATTCAGTCGGTCCTATGCTGTACGGTTGAAGGTGAAACAATAGTTCAACTGCAGTTAGTGAGCCGTAAATTCATTGTAGTCCAGCGAGGCTAAAACAGATTATTGCCTCTGATTATACAAATTAAATATATAAGTTGTTGGTGACAAGTATTACATAAAAGACTGGGACACTGCCCTTTCTGAAATGTTAATTCGAGCTTTAACCTAAAACTAAACCTTTAGGTACGATCAAACACATGGCAATCCTTCGCTCAGGTATTTCACTTAAACACAGGCTCATCATGAGGTGGAGATGGAATTGCATTTTTGCAATCGTTCATTTTAAAGCTTAATTCCTGATCAGGTTATTCATCTAAATGGAACATTAGGAAAAGTGTCAGTAAGAATAATGACCTTTAGAATATACTGGACTCACCACTGTCTCTGTAACCTCCGGAGCTCTTGGGAACACCGACAGTGGCTAAAGGCTGGTTTGGCTCATATCAGTTTTCAGCAGCTGTGACTGAACAACATGGTAACAAATAGTTGAACAAACCACACGCAAACAAAAAAGCTGGCAAAGACCACGGAGCAGGACTGAGGAACCGACAGCAAAAAGTGACAATGTGACCTGTTTATTTTTTTTCTTTCTTTTGCAGTGTTTTGACTGAATGGTACGGAAACATGAGCCGGGGAATGGGGACGCTTTCCTGTGTGTTTATCCTGATGATTCCATAACCACAAGTGGCCTTCAGATGACACGGGGATTTTCACTGTCTTACCTTTGAGTTTGTTCTCTGGCAATGTAACTAACAAAATGGAATCATCTGATCCTTTCTAGTTGCAATTATTCCCGTCAGGTAATACATTTTATGTTTTCATTTTATTCATTTCATTTTGAATTGCTTAACATATTAATATTTTAATTCATAAAATTGAAATTCATAAATGAAACTTTAACATGTTGCTGCAACATTGTGTTTAACAATTGTGTACAAATAAATACAGTTTTCATTTGAATTTGCTTGTGTTTCCTGATGGCTTCATGAGCATTCAACACAGAAGTACACGCTACTTTGAGCTGTGTGTGTGCCTATATTATATTCAGACTGTTGTGTCAACGGTTTTCTTCTTATTTCCCCTCACAGTACCAAAAACATACATTTTAGGCCAATTGGTGACTGTGAATATGTGTGGGTATATATGTGTGATTGACTGTCTGTGTCCGGACTGGTAACCTGTTCAAGTTATACAGTAGTGCCCTCACCCAAAGTCAGCTGTGATCGGCCCTGTAGCCAATGAAGACCATGGATGTAAAGTCTAATAATAAATAATTGATGATCATATTCAGATGTACGTCGTGTGTTTCTGACACTAATGTCTGACAACTGTAAGTAAAGATAATAAGTAATCTTTTTTTTGGGTTTCACAGCTGCACTAGATGAAGCTCTTGAATATAATAAGGAGTTGGAAGCCAGGCTGGAGAATGTGGATTTGTCTCCCATGCTTTTTACTCGCTCTGGTGTTTCTGATGAGCAGATCCGGTTCTACACCAAATTCCCATCTGAGAGGGTTCCGGATCTTCTGGGAGTCCATTGCTCCACCTGCATCCCGCCTCATATACTGGACCAGAGCTCAGACAATAGGAGATGAAGCCTGAACCCAGCGCTGCCCCAGAATGCCTCTGATTGATGAGTTTTAATGTTCTCCTTCAGGGTGGCTGTGGGCCTGAAGGAGCAGCTTATTGACATGTTCGACACTATTTACACTATTTACAGTGATTCACACAACTTGAGATTTAATGTTCAAAACACAAAGTGACAAAAGGTCATTTATACATTTTAATATGATCATTACTGCATTGAAATAAACACATTAATGGTATTGAAGTAAAACATGTCCAGTTTTGATTTCATCTGGTCAGTGAACGATTCATCACGCCGCTCTCGCTCAACAGTTATTGTTCTAAATGTGTCAGTGACAAAGTGGCACCATTCCAACCTGGTGATTACCAGCTGACCCTGTCCCTGCCAGGAGTATGTGTGTGAACGCCTCAGACTTGTGTGGCCATCCTGAACCTTGAGGTAAGCAACCTGGGACACATCATCTATTTGGGACTCACTCCAAAGTTGGGAGGAAATCTAAAAGGAGAGCTCTGAGTGGTTGGGACTCCAGTTGGCATAGTTTTCCTCCTGATGTCAGGATGTCGGGATCAGGAAGTGGTCCTACAAACACATGAGTGACATCATCACAGTAAGTTATGACAAAGGAAACATTACAAGCATAAAAACATTACAAACCAATAAATGACACCTGTGTAAGCTCTGCACAGCTGGACTGCACACATCTGTTTCCCCCACCACCTCACTGGCATGTTCAGGATGGAGCCCCTTACAAGAAATAAACAAATATGACAAATAAATAAAGGGACAGGTGAGCAATTTGGTCGGACATGGAGGGATAGATTTGTGAGAGCTAAGATTTTTACTTAAATTGCTAAAACTACTAAGGAGATTGTCACGTACTAAATGATATTATAAAAGGAAAACAATGGTTCCTCTTTTTTTTTTACCTGTGTTCTTGGTCTGGTCCCTCTGTGTAGATGACTTGTGCAGGTCAGTGCAGGAGGAAGCGTTGGCAGCTGGAGCTGGGAGGAGTGTGCAGGCTGATCCAGGAGTTCAACTACATGGTTGTTAAAGCCTTTACCAGCTGCACAACTACAGGAATAAACCAACAACTCAGCTTGTCAACACCCAGTGAGATCTAAAACAGAGAAGTGTTTTTAACACATATATAGAAATTAATACTTGTTAAAACATAATTAGCTTTAATCAAGTCCCAGAATCCAGAGCAGCAGAAGAGGAATAGTAAGCTCTCTGTCATACAGGAGTGTCCATCGTACATGAAAGTTCTTCAGCTCTCATCTGACAGCTGAAGAACAGGAAGTCAAACTACTGAACATGAGCCCAGCGACTCTCTGACTGTTTCAACCTGCAGTCTGTGAGGTTCCTCATGGTTCCTCATGGAGCTGAAGCATGGAGCTCTGACCACTACCTGTCCCTCCATGGTTCCTCATGGAGCTGAAGCATGGAGCTCTGACCACTACCTGTCCCTCCATGGTTCCTCATGGAGCTGAAGCATGGAGCTCTGACCACCACCTGTCCCTCCATGGTTCCTCATGGAGCTGAAGCATGGAGCTCTGACCACCACCTGTCCCTCCATGGTTCCTCATGGAGCTGAAGCATGGAGCTCTGACCACCACCTGTCCCTCCATGGTTCCTCATGGACCTGAAGCATGGAGCTCTGACCACCACCTGTCCCTCCACAATATGTGATACTAGAAGCCTGCAGAAGCAAAGCAGGGTGAAGGTGAACATCTGGCATCATCATCATCACTTTTCTATATTATAATAGCAAACACATATCAGAATGTTAAAATATCATTTAAAAGTCTAGATCATGCCTCTAATAAATACCTCTAATAATTTAGCAGACGAGATGAGGCTCCTTAGTCACCATGTTTATCTTCATCATATGTTGTAGCTAGCGCCGCGGTTAGCTCACTGAACTCCGTCTTTTCTTACCTTGATAGCTGTGGAGATATTCTTCATGGAAGAACTTATACCCTTCTTCAAGTGTATTTGTTCATGTTTTCCCCGCTGCGATGGCCTCCGCATCAGCAAATGTAAAAGCTGGCAAGTTCAGGAGCGTCGGTGAAAAGATAAGGTCTATTTTCAATGAGACACAAACAGGAAGTGATTGAGCTCCACGAGGCGCTACTTCAGGTTGTCGTGAAAAAGGTCTATGTGAAGCTGCAGGGCCATGGGAAGCTCATTTCCACACTATTTGACAATGTCAAAACTTTCCAGCAAAAACTTGAACTGCTGCAGGGACAGCTCAAACAGGGACATCTCACCCATTTTCCCGCCTGCAAGGTGCTTGGAGACGACACAGACGGGCGCCACGTTTTACGTCACCTGCGTTCAAACAAGAACCATAACATCATAAATAAACTCAGACAGGAATTCGACCACCGCTTCTCCGACTTCAGGGTCCATGAGAAGTCATTCAACCTCTTCCAAAATCCTTTCTCATGTGTCCCTGAGGAAGAGCCTGCAGAAATGCAGTTTGAGCTCATTGACTTACAGGAGACGTCACCCAGCTTTAAAGCAGCCAACCAGATCTGGAGTCAACTTCCTCTCCAGAAAACTCTGAACTGGCTGCTGCAAGACGTCTGGCCTCAAGTCCAGGCTGCAGCTTCTTCTGTCCCACCTGATAATGAAAATTACTCATCACTTGTCCTCAATCATTATTTATTGTCCATGGAAGGTTCTTACTATTGTGGAGAATGTTGACCACAGCACCAGTAAAGTCTGGTTCCACTGAGATTTGAACTCAGATCACTGGATTCAGAGTCCAGAGTGCTAATCATTACACCATGAAACTGCAAAGTGCAGCTCAGCATGGTGCATTCATGGACATCTAGTTAATGAAATCACTTCAACTACAGACGCTTTGTACATTTTGATTTAATTTAAATGCACCTTATTTCTTTTTATTTCTTTACAGTAACTCACTGGTTGTCAGAATAGTTGATTATTTATTTGTTTCCAGGAGGATTTTGCTGTAAAAACATTGAAGATTTTAACTTGGATCTTTGGAATCAAAGTGTGTTTCTTTGACCTCAACTCCCTCCTTCATTTCAACTCAAGTCACTGGACTCATTCAACCTTTACACCACGAGTGTCCTCATCAATGTTACTCAGGAACTGTAATCTTTTCTTGATACTTTATTTTTATTACTGAAAGTATTAATAAACTCAGAGAAAGTATCAATAAACTACTAATAGATAATAGTTTTGTCAAGATCAAAGTCAAGAAGGATCAAAGTCAAGAAAGAAATGTTGTCACTTTAATATTTTCCATTCTTTTATGACATCACTATGACATCACCAAACAGAGTTAGCAGATAGAACCATCAGAGTGTCTGCACATTTTGAATACACAGACACTTTGAAACTTACATGGTGATTTCATTTAAATGCAACTTCTTTACAGCAACCCACTGATTGTTAGAATAGTTGATTATTCTTTTGTTCTCTGGAGGATTTTGCAGTAAAAACACTGAAGATTGAAACTTGGATCACTTGAAGGTTGCAGGTCACTGTGTCCGGTTCTTCTTTTGGCGATCCCTCATGGTTCCTGGTTCTTCTAGCTCAGTTGGTAGAGCATGAGACTCGCAACGTCAAGGTCGTGGGGTCATGTCCCATGCTGGGCGCCACCTTCCTTTGTGCTCTGTTGCAATGTCATCTGGGTGACCGTGCTGACATGAGCATGGATGGATCTTGATTTGAAAGGCAAATTGTAGACTTCCTGTTGGATTAAGTCAGGAGTGTCATTACATTATTTCCAGGTCTTGCTGAGACAAACAAGTGACCTTTGGTTTCATCGCTCTATGACTTTCCTACAGGCTGTGAGACCCAATTTAAATTTCTGCTGATAATCTTATTTTTAAAATCAAATTGAGGACTTCTGTTGGACTTAGGTCAGGGGTGTCAGAGTGTGATTTTTATGTCATGATGAGACGAACAGATGAGTTTTGTTTTGATCTCTCTACGACATTTCTAGAGAGATCACACCATGGCTGTGGTGATTGTAGGTGGCGCTAGAGAGCACACTTTGGCACTTTGTGGGTTAATTGTTTGTATTTTCTTGTAGTCTGCACCAGTCCTGATGATTGTGCCAAATTTGGTTTGCAAGTTTATGTCAAATTTGGGTTCAATGGCGTCAGGAGAAGAAACAAAGAAAGAAACACTCCAGATGCAATAGGGTCCTCGCCTCCAGGCAGCTTCCCTTCTGGGCTCGGTCCCTAAAAGAAAGGTGCACAGAACCCGGTGTCCTGTGGTGAGGTCCTAGAAAGGGAACCACAAATGGACTCCAGAGTCTTACTGTGCAACTCTCTGCATCCTGGAAAGCAACAAATGACATTTTCAAATCCGGATCATTTTGATCCAGATTACATTTTTTTGAACAACTGGCCCCTGGTGTTCTATAAATGCAGCTTACAATTACATTCTTTTTTTTCATACAGAGTTCAACTGTGTTGCATTCAAACACATCTTTCATTGCTCTTGTCATTTTCTCCACCACTTTATATTTCAGGTCTACACCCACATATATAGCTCCCCCTCCACCCGCCTTCCCCTCTCTGTTTAAGACTATACCTTCAGGGATCATTTCTATAGTTCTTGACTTGAGAAATGTGTTTCTAAAGTGTTTGGTCTCTCTACCCACGATGATGAGTTGTGATATTTCCTCCTGAGCGTGAAGCAGGCAGAGAGTAATGATTCAGTTCATACACTCTCTGTCATTGATGAACGTTCTTTGCTCCCTTCATAGAGTAATGATGGAGGGAATATGATCAGAGTGGTGGAGTGTCTCTGAAATCAAGAAATAAACTCGCCCAGTCATAATACTGGTGCATTTATTAGTTAACCATAACACTGAACTTTCAAACTCCCACTACAACCCATAAGCTAGTCATTCTTAAAGTGTGGTATGAGTACCACTAGCTCCCTCTAGTGGTATGCCAAAGAATCACTGACATAAATATAAAAGCGCTGACATCAACAGTTATTCACGGTAGAGCGTTTATACCCTAACGTAGTCTGTACTGCAGCTGAAAACACGGGATTTAGCAGCTCTGTGAGAAAAGGCCAATCTAAGCTGATTCTTGTGAAAAAAGTGAAGTATTTTGTGTGTAAAATGACTTTTCACGTCGAGTCCCGGAGGTTAGCGGGTGGCTAAGCGTAACATTACGGGCGATCGTGACACGAAGTGCCGCCACTGCCGTAATGCTACCGTAACGCCGCCGTAACGCTGCCGTCACGCTGCCCGCTGATTACTAAAATGGATGAACTGGACGGTGGAAGAGGAGTTACTTCGATCGTTTCTAAAGCCGTTATCTACTTCATAATATGTATCGTCTGAAATACTCAGTCCGTGAATAAAACATCATTTCCTGAAATGACAGCCATGTTTCATTTTCGATTGGCTCAAACGGGGCCATGTGACACGAGAAGGGAGGGGGGATCCCAGATCTACAGTAGAATGATAGAGAGACATTCACTAGAATCCATTGACCATCTTTTTATTATAGTTTTAGTCTTAATCTTATTGTTCTTCCTCTGTGTGTGTGTGTGTGTGTGTGTGTGTGTGTGTGTGTGTGTGTGTGTGTGTGTGTGTGTGTGTGTGTGTGTGTGTGTGTGTGTGTGTGTGTGTGTGCGTGTGCGTGTGTTTCTGTTTCAGAAAGCAGCCATACAGCAGTGTGTGAAGTTCAGTCAGCCTGTTTTGACTTTTGTTTAATCAAGTACAGTACATTGTTTACTTAACATTTAAGTACAGTACAGTTTTATTTAACTTTTCTGTGCAATATATTTTAATTGAATCATTATTTAAGTACAGTCTTTTATTTTCCTATATTTAAGCGTAGTGTTACTAATCTAACTGTGTAAAATGTTACAATGGCTGACAATATTAAATATTCTTCTTTAGGAGTAAAACCTCTGCCTTGTTTTTGATGAATGCTGAGTCTTACTAGGCTACTGTATAGTGTTGGTCATTATGGTGGTACTTGGAGAGCCAAGTATTTTCTGGGTGGTACTTGGTGTAAAACGTTTGAGAACCACTGCCATAAGCTATTCTGCAGATTATTTGGCACATGTCCATATCCATCTATAATAATGGAAATTTGTTCAAACACCATCTAATGTTGGAACAAAATAAAATTAATAGAAATAAATGTAAATATTCTGAAGGCAGCTCTTTTCTACGGTCGTGAATCACTCTTCATTACTGAACATCTTCACTTAATCTTAATTATTATGTGAATTCTGCAAACTTCTATTTAGTCATTGAATTTCAACAAGCTTCTACAAGTTGTGGTGTACATTTATATACTTTTCCCACTTTCCTGCCTCAGCATAGATGAGGTGTTATTGATGTATTTATTTGGACCATAACATACATGTCACATTTAAAAATGCCAGAATGTGGAAGATGGACATTAGTACAAGGGTTCTGCAATGCAATATCACATATCAATAATAGTTCATATATGTCACACTATTGCTATTCTGTGCTGAATTTATCAGGAGAGATCAGCTGGAAATGATCCCAGACAGGAGAAAATCTCTTTCTTGCTGGATCCATAACAAAAAGATCTGCTCACCAGTGATGAGAAAGACTGATTCATTCAAGGCCTCAGCTGTTTGTACTAAGGAGTATTAAGACTATACTTTCAGGGATCATTTCTATAGTTCTTGACTTGAGAAATGTGTTTCTAAAGTGTTTGGTCTCTCTACCCACAATGATGAGTCGTGATATTTCCTCCTGAGCGTGAAGCAGACAGAGCGTACTGATTCAGTTCATACACTCTCTGTCATTGATGAACGTTCTTTACTCCCTTCATGGAGTAATGATGGAGGGAATATGATCAGAGTGGTAGAAATGGCTGGTTGAATGTTAATTAATTAATTTCTGGATAGATTCTGAGCTTGACCACAGATTATCTAATTCACAGTTACAAAGTCTTAAATGTTGCAAGTTTGTTTTACAGTCTTTTGGAAGCAGAATATAGAACACATAAAAGAACACTATTTGTAGTAAATACAAAACAAACAGCTCGTACTGTATTTCTCACTAATAACGATAAGTTGGTAGAAATAATATACAGAACACATATAGAACCTCATTAAACTAAAGAAAACATTTTTTAAAAACAATAAATAAAACTTCCTTTGGGAAAACCACAAATAAACTATTTATAGAATCTTCTAGGTTAACATTTGTAGATATTGTATACCGGTATATAATGTTTTTCTTACTAAGAAACATTTTCAAATTGATTTTCTATTTTGAAGGAGCTCAGTGGTATGTGAGTACTGCAGTGTGTACTCCATATAAATTCATGTTCTGTGTTCCTCGATGCTCGTGTTGCAAACATCATAGGTCTTGTTCTAACGTGTGAAATTCTGTTAGTTAAATCACATCACAAAGCAGGAATACAGGTACTAAGTTGATATATTCTTTTCATTTAGCCCAGGGTCAATACCTTGAGAAGATGACTATAGACTTCTACACTGAGTATTATGAACTTTGTACTATGTGATTACAAAACACCTTCACCAACAGCAGGTTCCTCATTATTTCTGCTTATTTGTGTTTTCTAATCTTTTGATGCAAAATGTCATGTCGTGATATCAGTCAAACAAATGTCTCTCATTTGAATAACTAGGGAATATTTCCTGTTTGCCGTGTAGGTATATTCTACAAGCTTTTCATTGTGTAACATCTCCACCATTGATGATGCTTTTGTGTTCTATGTTTCTGTAGCTCTCACTTCTACAAGCTGCTCATTGACAAAATTTATCACATTAACTAACAATATTTCTGTCAGATTGACTGGATTCTTCAACCCTTGAGGAGAACAAACACACACATAAACGTATTCAGTCGGTCCTATGCGGTACGGTAGAAGGTGAAACAATAGTTCAACTGCAGTTAGTGAGCCGTAAATTCATTGTAGTCCAGCGAGGCTAAAACAGATTATTGCCTCTGATTATACAAATTAAATATATAAGTTGTTGGTGACAAGTATTACATAAAAGACTGGGACACTGCCCTTTCTGAAATGTTAATTTGAGCTTTAACCTAAAACTAAACCTTTAGGTACGATCAAACACATGGCAATCCTTCGCTCAGGTATTTCACTTAAACACAGGCTCATCATGAGGTGGAGATGGAATTGCATTTTTGCAATCGTTCATTTTAAAGCTTAATTCCTGATCAGGTTATTCATCTAAATGGAACATTAGGAAAAGTGTCAGTAAGAATAATGACCTTTAGAATATACTGGACTCACCACTGTCTCTGTAACCTCCGGAGCTCTTGGGAACACCGACAGTGGCTAAAGGCTGGTTTGGCTCATATCAGTTTTCAGCAGCTGTGACTGAACAACATGGTAACAAATAGTTGAACAAACCACACGCAAACAAAAAAGCTGGCAAAGACCACGGAGCAGGACTGAGGAACCGACAGCAAAAAGTGACAATGTGACCTGTTTATTTTTTTTCTTTCTTTTGCAATGTTTTGACTGAATGGTACGGAAACATGAGCTGGGGAATGGGGACGCTTTCCTGTGTGTTTATCCTGATGATTCCATAACCACAAGTGGCCTTCAGATGACACGGGGATTCTCACTGTCTTACCTTTGAGTTTGTTCTCTGGCAATGTAACTAACAAAATGGAATCATCTGATCCTTTCTAGTTGCAATTATTCCCGTCAGGTAATACATTTTATGTTTTCATTTTATTCATTTCATTTTGAATTGCTTAACATATTAAGATTTTAATTCATAAAATTGAAATTCATAAATGAAACTTTAACATGTTGCTGCAACATTGTGTTTAACTATTGTGTAGAAATAAATACAGTTTTCATTTGAATTTGCTTGTGTTTCCTGATGGCTTCATGAGCATTCAACACAGAAGTACACGCTACTTTGAGCTGTGTGTGTGCCTATATTCTATTCAGACTGTTGTGTCAACGGTTTTCTTGTTATTTCCCCTCACAGTACCAAAAACATACATTTTAGGCCAATTGGTGACTGTGAATATGTGTGGGTATATATGTGTGATTGACTGTCTGTGTCCGGACTGGTAACCTGTTCAAGTTATACAGTAGTGCCCTCACCCAAAGTCAGCTGTGATCGGCCCTGTAGCCAATGAAGACCATGGATGTAAAGTCTAATAATAAATAATTGATGATCATATTCAGATGTACGTCGTGTGTTTCTGACACTAATGTCTGACAACTGTAAGTAAAGATAATAAGTAATCTTTTTTTTGGGTTTCACAGCTGCACTAGATGAAGCTCTTGAATATAATAAGGAGTTGGAAGCCAGGCTGGAGAATGTGGATTTGTCTCCCATGCTTTTTACTCGCGACTGTGTTTCTGATGAGCAGATCCGGTTCTACACCAAATTCCCATCTGAGAGGGTTCCGGATCTTCTGGGAGTCCATTGCTCCACCTGCATCCCGCCTCATATACTGGACCAGAGCTCAGACAATAGGAGATGAAGCCTGAACCCAGCGCTGCCCCAGAATGCCTCTGATTGATGAGTTTTAATGTTCTCCTTCAGGGTGGCTGTGGGCCTGAAGGAGCAGCTTATTGACATGTTCGACACTATTTACACTATTTACAGTGATTCACACAACTTGAGATTTAATGTTCAAAACACAAAGTGACAAAAGGTCATTTATACATTTTAATATGATCATTACTGCATTGAAATAAACACATTAATGGTATTGAAGTAAAACATGTCCAGTTTTGATTTCATCTGGTCAGTGAACGATTCATCACGCCGCTCTCGCTCAACAGTTATTGTTCTAAATGTGTCAGTGACAAAGTGGCACCATTCCAACCTGGTGATTACCAGCTGACCCTGTCCCTGCCAGGAGTATGTGTGTGAACGCCTCAGACTTGTGTGGCCATCCTGAACCTTGAGGTCAGCAACCTGGGACACATCATCTATTTGGGACTCACTCCAAAGTTGGGAGGAAATCTAAAAGGAGAGCTCTGAGTGGTTGGGACTCCAGTTGGCATAGTTTTCCTCCTGATGTCAGGATGTCGGGATCAGGAAGTGGTCCTACAAACACATGAGTGACATCATCACAGTAAGTTATGACAAAGGAAATATTACAAGCATAAAAACATTACAAACCAATAAATGACACCTGTGTAAACTCTGCACAGCTGGACTGCACACATCTGTTTCCCCCACCACCTCACTGGCAGGTTCAGGATGGAGCCCCTTACAAGAAATAAACAAATATGACAAATAAATAAAGGGACAGGTGAGCAATTTGGTCGGACATGGAGGGATAGATTTGTGAGAGCTAAGATTTTTACTTAAATTGCTAAAACTACTAAGGAGATTGTCACGTACTAAATGATATTACAAAAGGAAAACAATGGTTCCTCTTTTTTTTTTACCTGTGTTCTTGGTCTGGTCCCTCTGTGTAGATGACTTGTGCAGGTCAGTGCAGGAGGAAGCGTTGGCAGCTGGAGCTGGGAGGAGTGTGCAGGCTGATCCAGGAGTTCAACTACATGGTTGTTAAAGCCTTTACCAGCTGCACAACTACAGGAATAAACCAACAACTCAGCTTGTCAACACCCAGTGAGATCTAAAACAGAGAAGTGTTGTTAACACATATATAGAAATTAATACTTGTTAAAACATAATTAGCTTTAATCAAGTCCCAGAATCCAGAGCAGCAGAAGAGGAATAGTAAGCTCTCTGTCATACAGGAGTGTCCATCGTACATGAAAGTTCTTCAGCTCTCATCTGACAGCTGAAGAACAGGAAGTCAAACTACTGAACATGAGCCCAGCGACTCTCTGACTGTTTCAACCTGCAGTCTGTGAGGTTCCTCATGGTTCCTCATGGAGCTGAAGCATGGAGCTCTGACCACCACCTGTCCCTCCATGGTTCCCCATGGAGCTGAAGCATGGAGCTCTGACCACCACCTGTCCCTCCATGGTTCCTCATGGAGCTGAAGCATGGAGCTCTGACCACCACCTGTCCCTCCATGGTTCCTCATGGACCTGAAGCATGGAGCTCTGACCACCACCTGTCCCTCCACAATATGTGATACTAGAAGCCTGCAGAAGCAAAGCAGGGTGAAGGTGAACATCTGGCATCATCATCATCACTTTTCTATATTATAATAGCAAACACATATCAGAATGTTAAAATATCATTTAAAAGTCTAGATCATGCCTCTAATAAATACCTCTAATAATTTAGCAGACGAGATGAGGCTCCTTAGTCACCATGTTTATCTTCATCATATGTTGTAGCTAGCGCCGTGGTTAGCTCACTGAACTCCGTCTTTTCTTACCTTGATAACTGTGGAGATATTCTTCATGGAAGAACTTATACCCTTCTTCAAGTGTATTTGTTCATGTTTTCCCCGCTGCGATGGCCTCCGCATCAGCAAATGAAAAAGCTGGCAAGTTCAGGAGCGTCGGTGAAAAGATAAGGTCCATTTTCAATGAGACACAAACAGGAAGTGATTGAGCTCCACGAGGCGCTACTTCAGGTTGTCGTGAAAAAGGTCGATGTGAAGCTGCAGGGCCATGGGAAGCTCATATCCACACTATTTGACAATGTCAAAACTTTCCAGCAAAAACTTGAACTGCTGCAGGGACAGCTCAAACAGGGACATCTCACCCATTTTCCCGCCTGCAAGGCGCTTGTAGACGACACAGACGGGCGCCACGTTTTACGTCACCTGCGTTCAAACAAGAACCATAACATCATAAATAAACTCAGACAGGAATTCGACCACCACTTCTCCGACTTCAGGGTCCATGAGAAGTCATTCAACCTCTTCCAAAATCCTTTCTCATGTGTCCCTGAGGAAGAGCCTGCAGAAATGCAGTTTGAGCTCATTGACTTACAGGAGACGTCACCCAGCTTTAAAGCAGCCAACCAGATCTGGAGTCAACTTCCTCTCCAGAAAACTCTGAACACGCTGCTGCAAGACGTCTGGCCTCAAGTCCAGGCTGCAGCTTCTTCTGTCCCACCTGATAATGAAAATTACTCATCACTTGTCCTCAATCATTATTTATTGTCCATGGAAGGTTCTTACTATTGTGGAGAATGTTCACCACAGCAGAGCAGCACCAGTAAAGTCTGGTTCCACTGAGATTTGAACTCAGATCACTGGATTCAGAGTCCAGAGTGCTAATCATTACACCATGAAACTACAAAGAGCAGCTCAGCATGGTGCATTCATGGACATCTAGTTAATGAAATACTTCAACTACAGACGCTTCAACATTTTTCAGAGCTTTTTTAAGTTTGTCTGCAAATTGTGAATACACAGATACTTTGTACATGGTGATTTAATTTAAATGCACCTTATTTCTTTTTATTTCTTTACAGTAACTCACTGGTTGTCAGAATAGTTGATTATTTATTTGTTTCCAGGAGGATTTTGCTGTAAAAACATTGAAGATTTAAACTTGGATCTTTGGAGTCAAAGTGTGTTTCTTTGACCTCAACTCCCTCCTTTATTTCAACTCAAGTCACTGGACTCATTCAACCTTTACACCACGAGTGTCCTCATCAATGTTACTCAGGAACTGTAATCTTTTCTTGATACTTTATTTTTATTACTGAAAGTATTAATAAACTCAGAGAAAGTATCAATAAACTATTAATAGATAATAGTTTTGTCAAGATCAAAGTCAAGAAGGATCAAAGTGAAGAAAGAAATGTTGTCACTTTAATATTTTCCATTCTTTTATGACATCACTATGACATCACCAAACAGAGTTAGCAGATAGAACCATCAGAGTGTCTGCACATTTTGAATACACAGACACTTTGAAACTTACATGGTGATTTCATTTAAATGCAACTTCTTTACAGCAACCCACTGATTGTTAGAATAGTTGATTATTCTTTTGTTCTCTGGAGGATTTTGCAGTAAAAACACTGAAGATTGAAACTTGGATCGCATGAAGGTTGCAGGTCACTGTGTCCGGTTCTTCTTTTGGTGATCCCTCATGGTTCCTGGTTCATCTAGCTCAGTTGGTAGAGCATGAGACTCGCAATGTCAAGGTCGTGGGTTCATGTCCCATGCTGGGCGCCACCTTCCTTTGTGCTCTGTTGCAATGTCATTTGGGTGACCGTGCTGACATGAGCATGGATGGATCTTGATTTGAAAGGCAAATTTGAAAGACTTCCTGTTGGATTAAGTCAGGAGTGTCATTACATTATTTCCAGGTCTTGCTGAGACAAACAAGTGACCTTTGGTTTCATCGCTCTATGACTTTCCTACAGGCTGTGAGACCCAATTTAAATTTCTGCTGATAATCTTATTTTTAAAATCAAATTGAGGACTTCTGTTGGACTTAGGTCAGGGGTGTCAGAGTGTGATTTTTATGTCGTGATGAGACGAACAGATGAGTTTTGTTTTGATCTCTCTACGACATTTCTAGAGAGATCACACCATGGCTGTGGTGATTGTAGGTGGCGCTAGAGAGCACACTTTGGCACTTTGTGGGTTAATTGTTTGTATTTTCTTGTAGTCTGCACCAGTCCTGATGATTGTGCCAAATTTGGTTTGCAGGTTTATGTCAAATTTGGGTTCAATGGCATCAGGAGAAGAAACAAAGAAAGAAACACTCCAGATGCAATAGGGTCCTCGCCTCCAGGCAGCTTCCCTTCTGGGCTCGGTCCCTAAAAGAAAGGTGCACAGAACCCGGTGTCCTGTGGTGAGGTCCTAGAAAGGGAACCACAAATGGACTCCAGAGTCTTACTGTGCAACTCTCTGCATCCTGGAAAGCAACAAATGACATTTTCAAATCCGGATCATTTTGATCCAGATTACATTTTTTTGAACAACTGGCCCCTGGTGTTCTATAAATGCAGTTTACAATTACATTCTTTTTTTTCATACAGAGTTCAACTGTGTTGCATTCAAACACATCTTTCATTGCTCTTGTCATTTTCTCCACCACTTTATATTTCAGGTCTACACCCACATATATAGCTCCCCCTCCACCCGCCTTCCCCTCTCTGTTTAAGGAGTTGAACTCGAATCCATCAGGTCAAATCAGCTCCCTTGTCAGTGCTGATCCATGTTTCAGAGATGGTGACAATACTGAATGGTTGTTTGAACTGACCTACATACTGTTTGATTTCGCTGAAGTTTGAATAGAAGCTCCAACTATTGAAGGTAGAATTGAAAGTTTATTGTCCCTTTGAATTGTCCTGTTGAATTCATCTTGAGAGTAATAGTAGCAGTTGTCAGTGATGTTGTAGTGGAAGTTAAGGGTTAACAAGCTTCATGCTGCTGATACTGCGTGATGCGTTCAGGTGCATCACGTAACTCCAATTCTCACAGCAACATGGCACCTGGCACACCTGAGTGCAGCATGAGAGCCCCGTGAGGAGGAGAGGGAGAGATGAGGTTGTTTTGATTATTTACTTTGGATATTTACGATCTCTTTTTTTCATAATACAATTCCAATTTTAAATATTCTTCAGAAATAAAAGTTTATATATCTTTAAAATGTTATACTTGCATTATTATACCATTATTAATATATTAGTGGAAAAATGGTATGAAAACAGCAATATTATCGTTTATCACAATAGATTCTGGGAAAATTTATCGTCCAGCAAAATTTATTATCATGACAGGCTTAGCGCTGCGTTCCGTGCACGCTCTCGAAATCTAAAGGTGCAGCTCAAGGACCGAACTTCCCAGTCGCCGGCTGGCTGGCCGAGGTCTGAGTTGTTTTGTTTTTTGTTCCCGCGATTTGAAATGACTTTTATCAGTCAGATTGTCCTCTGAGTCTCCCCAGGGCTCAGAGAAGAGGGGAAGAGTTGAGGTGTACTCAGACAGTTCGTCTGTGGAGGAACCCAGAGTCTTCCCCTCCGATTCACCCAATGAGGTTTCTTTTCTTTCAATTGCTCTGCAATCAACCCCAAAAGGCTCAAAAATGAATAGGAGGTTGCAGGAGAGACCAACTCCCAGAGCCCGAACGGGGAACAGAGCTCAAACCCTTCACACCTCACCTATGGAAGTGAAGGAAGAGCTCAGTTCACAAGTGATAACTTAGTCACTGTTTTTAACTGATTTTATAGTTCAAACTTTGTAGTCTTTTTAAAATGTCCTACCTGTTGTTTTTAACCATACTCATGACCCTCACCTTCTCTACCATCAATGTGAGAAGTGTGAAGTCGAGAGTTAGAGCCCAGAGTGCTTTATCCTTTTTAAGTTCATTTAAGTCAGATGTGTTTTTATTACAGGAGTGTGCTATACCGTTCTTAAATTCTTACCAACAGTGGGAGGAGATGTGGCCACTCCCGTCAGTATGGAGTGGCTCCAGCAGTAATAAAAATGATGGAGTGGCCATTTTAATAAATAATCCCCGGATCTTGGTGACGGGCAGCACTGTGGTGAGAGACGGTAGGGCACTTTTAATACATTTGACTTTTATGGACCAGGATTTTAAGCTCATGAATATTTATGGTTTAAATGAGAAAAATGATAGGTATGACCTTTTAAAGGTATAGTAACATGGCTATTGCAACGGACCTCTCCAGGAACCCAAAGACGACAGCAATGGCTCGTTTCTGGATGGGGTCCTACCTTCGAAGGATTAATATTTTACCCATTGATCTTAAATTACCAGTTTCTTTTAACCTGCCACCGGCCTATGATTTTATCAAGACATTTTTTAAACAGTTTAACCTGGAACAGGAGGAGTTGCCGATTTTAAATAACCACAAATGTCTCATTTCTGTTGTGCAGGAACGGGAACCAGTGAGTCCAGTGCGCGGGCTTGCACTCGGTGAGCCCTCCACAGTTTGGCGCAACGTGAACCATCCTGTCCTCCCAAACAGACTCCGGGACCTGTCATGGCTGGTGGCTCACGAGGTTCTCCCAGTCAGGGCCGTCATGCACTCCCGAGGAATGGCAGCGCACTCAACTTGCCCCCGGCCTGGCTGTGGCGCTCCTGAGTCGGTGAGGCACCTCCTCTGGGAGTGCAGCGCTGCCGTAGACCAGTGGGCAACGGCCGGCTCCTTGCAATTCCCGTACTTACCAGCAGGGGGGGGTCCTTACAGCACAGCTGGTGCTATACGGGGTGAGCCACGAGTTCATGACAAAGAAGGACTTTGAAAAGATGTGGCTCACCCTGGCCGCCATCAAAGACGCCACCTGGACCTCCAGAAACCTGCTGGTAAGAAGGCATAGGCAGATCCCCCCCGTGGCTGTGATCCAGATGGCCGCAGCGACGGTCCGCGAGGTGGAAGCTGCAGGCGGCAGGCCGAGGACACAGCCACAAAGAAGAATCGCCTCCCTGCCCATTCGGACGAAGGAGCCGGAGCCTCACGAGAAAAGGTCAAGGCAGCGGCGGCCTGGCTCTCCGGGTGTGGACGGAGGGAAGGAGCAGGAGGGAGAGGACCTCCTCTGAGCACCATGGCAGAACCCCGAGAGACCAAATGTTTGGGAGAACAGGATGAGTTCCCCTTGATAGGAACTCACTGCTCTCCTGCACAACAGAATAGACCTTTTAAACTGAATGCACTCCTATTTATTGACTTTTACAACGATGGACAATTTTTATTTCCTCATGTTTCTCATTTTACTCAACAGGTCCTGCTTTATTTGTAAATCTCTATTTATTTAAAGTACTGTATTTATGATATTTTAAAACAGAAGCTTGTACCTTGTTGGCTTTTATGTTTTAAATGAGTGAAAACATCTGTGTCGAAATTGAAGAAAATGAACTGTAAAATGTGTCAATAAAATCTTGTAAAAGAAAAAGAAAAATCTGTTTTAAATGAGTGAAAACATCTGTGGAGAAATTGAAGAAAATTAACTGTAAAATGTGTCAATAAAATCTTGGAAAAAAAATCTGTTCTTATCAGTTTAATATCTGATATGTTCCCTATATGGGGACTGTATATTAAGTTGATTTTTGGAACAGGGAGATGGAATAGGAGCTTGCTCTGTCCACTCCACGCATCAACCTGGTATTGCAGTTCATCTGGGAATGGTGCACCCTCCTCTCCTGTTGAATGAAAACTAAATAGTTCTTTCTTGAAGGGCTGAACTCAAACAAGCAAAGAAAGCAAGTTTCAAAAGAAGTGTAGAACAAAGATCCTGTCTGTGTCAGCAGGGGTGTGAGCCTGTCACTGTTGCTAACTTGGTGACTTTGTCACTAAATCTGGTGACTTTTCAGGTCCTGTTGGCAACTTTTATTGTGAAAAGCGACTGGCGACAAATCTAGCGACTTTCTAGTGTGTTTGGCGACTCTGAGGTGAAAGCAGGTCTGGTTCTGCAGTCACTGTGGTCAACGAGCAGCAGGTCCTGCTGTGAGCCCCTCCCCCCTCCTGAAGCATTGACAGACCTGCGGTCAGTCTGACAGTCCCTCCCTCCCTCCTGCAGTCAGACCAGAGGAGACCCTCACCACACTGCGTCCACACTGAGAAGGAACCGCGCATGCGCAAGGCCGCCGCTGGTTTACTGAGCGGCAAGTAAATATAAATATTGTTTCAATCACACTGAGGCCTGTGGCCTGTACTAGGAACCCTGATCAACATATCCAGGATCTCTCTGTTTCCTGGGTTGACTGATCCTGATCACCGTTACTACCAAGCAGGTTATCAACTCTCTGGTTCAACCCAGACCTACGTGTGCTTGTTCACATGAATGGGGCGGAGTTTGCAGCGTCTGACCAATCACACACAGAGAAACTCTGCAGAGCAGTTTACAGATTACTGAAGGAGCAGTTAATCTCTGAGATTATGAAGAATTAAAACACATCCAGCAGCTAAAAGCAACACTGCTGCTGCAGCCAAAGCCAGAACATTCCTGACTTGTTAATGCTGACTTGGTGAGATTATACCAGATTAATTCATCAGACAATATAAACAGACAGCACTGTGATCACTCAGTTTCACTTTATTCCAGCAGAAACGTGTCGGGCTGAACTTCCTCACTGATCTTCTTTTAGTTTAGATTTTCCATCCAGTTGTTTTGAGGCTGAGTTTCTCTTGTGTTTTATGTTGGAATATTAATTCATCACCGTGACGACAGGAGTAGTTCTGGTTCCATAAATTCCTGTTTCTGCAGTTCTGTCAGGTGTGATCATTAAGCTCATTATTCCAGATCAACCCTCGTGGAGATAAACAGACTTGGAACAAGTCAAGAACAAAAACATCCTTCAAAGCCTCAGAGACCAGGATTTATTTTATTATGTCAAAAAGATTTCTAAATTCATTTCTCATCTCCGCTCTGCTGCAGCTCAGTGCTGAACCTGCCCACCAATCACCATCATTTAAGAATGGGCGGGGCATTTTCCAAGAGATCTGATTGGTCAGGAGGCGGAGCTTTGACCTCTTGTCTAGAGCATAACCTGCTCCGGAGCAGGTTAGAATTTCAGGGTACTCGCTTTCTGAACCCATAAGAACAAGAAGAAAATTCTACATAGTTCTGCCAGGGCAGTTGGCACAGCCCAAACAAATTCCTTCCTCATTTTGTTCGGCAGGACCTGCACTGCTGAACCTTCATCTTGTTCTTATGGAGGATGAAGAGGCCTTTAGTGTTGTGACGTCTCCATCCCTCATTAGCAGTTAATTCCACTAGTCATACTGGTAGGATGTTTTTATGTTACTAGTAGTACTCATAAGCATCGAATTAGCTACTGGTAGTACGAGTGCGTCTTTTTAGTCCATGAATTTCCCTGGACTAAGCCACTTCACCTCAGTGTGTAGCAGCAACAACAGCAACTTTTATCTTAGTGAGGAGGCCAGGTCGACCCCGTTGCCATGTATGACGCAGTCTGCTGAAAGCTGATTGGTTGTTAGAGAAAGGAAGAAAGAAAAAAAGCCTCTGTGCTCCTCCTAATGAATGGAGAGTAAAATTAACCCATCAAATATCTTGGGCTCTATTAAAAATGTGTAATCATGAAAAGTATTTAGGTCTATTTTATGAAACTCAGACAAATGAATTGAAGTTGTACACAGCTTAAGAATGATTGAACTTTCCTGGTTCACATGCCGATTATTACATTGATTTGATTCTTGTTCTCTTATTTTTACCACTTAATGTATTTGATATTAATGGTGGAGGCGACGCAGCGTCACCACTTCCTGTGATTTACCACCAATGTGGGGCTGTGAAAGAACCGTAACGGTCAGACTGACACTCTGCTGACGGAGGACTGGGACAAACCCCCGTCATCACCGCTGCACTGCTGCAGCCTACTTGTAGTGACGTAGCACAATGTTGTGATCACCTTCATCTGGGGCGTTACTGCGTTGCTTTGCTGTGGGAGAAATCAGCTTTCTCAGTTCTGCAGTGATACTTCACTGTCATTTATATTTGCCTACAACCTTTGTCCTGCATTTTATTTTGGTCACAATCAACTGATAAAAGAATAAAAAGTCCCCAAATCTTTCAAATATCATGAGAAAAGCTTTATTTTTATTTTCATTCAAATTTGCATATTGATGATGATTCGCTTCATAAATAATGAGACATTGTTCTCCCCCACATTAAAGTAGATGAGCTGCTTATCTTAGTAAAAAGTATCAGTATCTACAATACTGGCCGTGTACTTCAAATACTCCTTTTCCCTCCTCCTACTCCTCATGTCTCCAAAGCTGCTTCATACTGACACCTACTGGATGTATATGTCTATGTCAGGAACAGTTTATGGTTACTCATACAGTATTACATTTTGAAAAGAACCAGAGAACTATATTCTGTACAAAACAACACATGAAGTTAATGTTGAAGAGAAAAACTTTATTACCTGTTTTGAATTCAATGACAAGAAACTCTGCACTATTGTTAATCTCTATATTTTATTGGGGAAATTCCCACTTTCATCCACAATAAACACTTGGAGGACAGGCTTCAAGACCTGAGTTACATTACACTGCCCTTTTAGGTGAAAACTCTACTTTGCTTAATGAATCTGAAGACATACATACATAATGCTAAATCCATCAGGATTCTGAATCTGAAGTCAAAATGCTCAATCTCTAATCACTTACAAGATACATGCATTTGAATATGACAACCTCAGAGGGACCCCAAATCTGCTTGTGCAAATATTAAAAATGTTAGCTCAGTTGAAACCTTTAAAAGTTTCACGAAGGTACTCAGATTACTTCTCTGTGGTTTATCTTCCATGATATTTAGTGTTTGAAGGAGGATCAAGCAAAGCTCAGCTCAGCCACACTGGGCCTGGACTTCTACATGGAGGTCAGAGTGATCGGCTGGAATCACTCCTTTCAATTCATTGAGCATCGTCCAATCAGCTCCCAGACAAAACCAAACTGTGGCCTCTCATGCTGGACTGGACACAAGTTGATTCCAGTAAAATATGTCAACACATCTCCACATTTCTGTAACGGGGGAAAATGTTTTTTTAAATGCTGGTGTGAATCTCTCTTTTTTTTTTTAAGAAGAGAAATATGTCTGAATCAAGGTGACTTTGCTGTAGCCAATAATAATAGGTATATTAAAGTAATATTTTCACTGCTTATTGGGAAAAACACTTATTTTTTTCACACTGCCAGGAATTTCCTGCCCTGCTTTACTTCTGCCTTCACTATGCTGACGCTTTGTAAATGTTGATGTTTTAAATGTTGTTCGATTTTTTTCCACAGTTGGAAATGAAACGGAACTCAGATAAGCCAATGTGTGGATCACCCTGAGAAGGAGCTGCACTCTGCCTGTGGCCTCAGCAGAGAGGAACTTCTCAAAGCTGAAGCTCATCAAGACCAACCTGAGGTCAGAGGTCATCCAGGGAGGGGATGGCCTCACTGCTCTTACAATAATCAGCATCAACCACAAGAGGACAAGCAGCTGTTATATGAGGACATCACTGATGACTTGGAAAGTTAAAACAACAAGGCAGGAAGCAGACATTGTGGGGGGGTGACAATTTTTTTTGAGAATTAAGAAACATGTGGTCACCAGTGGAAAAATTCCCCATTGGTCACGTGACCCCCACCAGGGGGTCCCCGGCAACCCCTCCCTGGAAGCTGCATTCCTTCCACCATCACAGTAGGAACTTGGGTTCCCCACCGCAGGAACCAGAGAACCAGGTGAGCTTCCAGAAGCTCCTTCAATCTCTGTGAGGAGGAACCGAGGTTCAGAACCGAACCTCAGAACCGAACCTCACCAGAACTCTGTCCTTCTCTTCTCTCCCCCTCTCCCTCGCTCCCTCCTTCACTAACCAGACTTCTGCGTCCCTCTGGTGGACGTCCAAGGTTATTACATCCACTCACCCGCATCACTCCAGACTTCCTACACACACACTCACACACACACACACACACACACACACACACACACACACACACACACACACACACACACACACACACACACACACACACACACACACACACACACACACACACACACACAGTCCACTACTACGTGTTCTAATCAGGGTGGAGGAATGACTTTAACATTGGGGGGGACACATGTTGGAAACCTGACAGATCCATAAATAGTTTGAGAAATATGTCATGAATGAACGACACTGGAAAACATTCACCAAATGCTCTTCTTTTACTTTCTTCTTTTTCAAAAGTTTCTTGTACAAATACTGCTCACCAATATTCATACATGTATATCTGTATGTAAATGTTTTATGATCTTAAGATGTGGGCAAGCCACCCAGAGAAAACTCTTCTCCCTCTTTGGTCAAAGCACAGTGATGATGTCATCACAGGACAGTACTCTTACTTTATCAGGTGCAGTACTGGTACTAGAAACGTCCATTTGATATATCAGTAAAAAAATACATTTACTGAAGGTGACTGAAAATGGAATTGATTCTTTTGAATTTCAGTCACTGGCTGAAGCTAAAGAGCCTAAATGTTTGTCCTCCTGTCCTCTGCAGTCACACTTTTCTTGCAACTTGACGTCTTGTTGATCAACTGTACATTTACAGGAGGACGTTCTTGTGCCGTCACAGACACAGCATGACGGTGTGTAGGACTGTTCTCATGTGCTTTACATTTGTCTAAAGCCCTTTTCCAGTTTGTAAATCCAGAAGTGATGAAGGTGGGCTCTGATGTCCCAGTGAAGACGGTGCGTCTGTCCTGCTAAATTGTCTTGTAATAAAAACACAAAAAACCTTCTGTACTGCATCATGATGAAGCCATGGAAAGTCCTTGTACCACTTTTCTTGGAAACTTAAAGTTTCTGTTTGACAGAACTTGAGTCTCAATGAATTCTGGGCGTGGCTGATATGGCGCTGTCCTCTGTCCTTAGACTTCAGAGTCTGCCCGCTGTCTGTCCCTACTCTGAACACCATAAAAGGAAAAGTCACAAAGTCACACAGCGCCAGGGGACGGCACTTACTACAAGCAAGCAATTACTATTGTTGTGAACTCTTGTCAAATATCTCCTGTTAGATGTCCCTGTCTCTTACCTGTTGCTCTGCTCGTGTCTGTCCCTCAGTTTCATTCTCTGCCTTGAGTCCTTGATGTCCCTGCATGGAATTCATGTCTTTACAACAGACAGTATTACTTATGGTCATTTACACTATCAGTATTTGACTTACAAAAGCTTAAAAAATATATGTTGAGGTTTTTGTCCTACAGAATAAAGACTTTTAAGAACAGGGTTGCAGATGTATGTTGTCCCGGACACATGGACTGTGTTTAGAGTAGAACTTGGCCCTGACAGTAAAGGTTCTCACTCTATTAGAAGAGCTCTATGTTCTATCATTCTCCTGATGAGACATTTTACACATAATGTCTCATATAAAGTCAAACTCGTTGATAAATGTTGGAGTGATTCGATGTTCTCCTTGTGTAGAGTAACGTTACTCATACTGACATTACTCTTTAAAAAAACAAAGCAAGTCTTGCTGCAGTTTCCTCCTTTTCTTTGGTGGGGACGTTGTACTGGAATAAGAGGACAGAACACTTTGACAAGCTTTGACGATACTTGGGAACACTGACAAAGTTTGCAGGTAAATAAAGGAGCAATGAGAATCTCAGGATTAAGAGGATTTCATTCAGAAGATCTCCTTTCTAAATATGAATGTAAACAACAACATGATGTTATAAACAAGCCATATTCGTGGGAAGGTTCCCTGCAGACCGTTTGACCTCCTTCATAAGAAGTCCCGTTATTAAATATCTGAGGGAGCGGGTGAGGAAGGGGGCGGGGCAGTGGCAGATAGGTGTGATGCACCGTCAAAATAAAAGCACACCAAAAAATTTTCTCCTCCGCGGGATGATTATTGGGCGGGACAAATGCGCAAGTCTCCAATATTGGTGGGGACGTCCCCCCCGGTTCCTACGCCTATGTGTCTCACTAACAAAGTTGGTACTGAGTTCTGTTCAATGTGTTTGCTTGTTTCTTGAGCTGGAAACACGAATATCTATTACAACATTCAAGAGCATCATTAGAATTACACCTGAGGACGTGTTTTGTTGGGATTCATAAGACATCTAAATAACAAGATTTGATTATTTTGGCGCTCGTAAACATGTTTTGTTGTGTCTTTAGGGTTTAGCCACGATGTCTTATTTGGCCGGTTTCCAGTGTGAAAGAAATCTCTAACTTGTTGACACTCCCTGGTAAAATGAGGGACATGTGAGACACGCAGGACGGTGGACCACCAGGACAAAGACTGCTACTTTATTGTGAAAAACGCCCCCTTGTGGCCGCTCAGCATCAGACACTCTCTGTTGACTCTCTCTCTCCCCTTTGGAAGACGCCTCGCTTCACCTGGACTTTTAGCCAATCACAAGATGACTCAGGCTGCTCGAGGGCTGCTAACATTCGGTCCCAGACTTTAGCCAGTAGTTCCTGTTCTCAGCACGGACTAGCTGCCTGCTTACATCTGTCCTGTTTTGTGTGTCTTTACAAGTAAGAAGGGCTATTTTGTTGTTCCTTTACTGTCGGTGCGAGATTGGAAGTGTTTTGTCTGCTTAGCGTTGCTAAATGTGAGCTCAGGCTTTGCCTGCCTGGCTCGGCCTCGTGCCGTGACTTTCCTTTCTGGAGATGCTATAGTTTGTCATTTATCTCTCTTATATTCGCTGTAAATCCAGCTAATTGGCGATAAGGCACCGCCTCCCGCATGTCCACCCGTTGTCACATGACACCTCGCGGTGCAGCCTGTTGTAGTTATTCATGCGACCAGCAGAGGGAGCCATTGTATTGCGGATGGTTTCTTTTTCTCCATTTGATGGTTGAAGCTGTTTCGGCCCACAGAGCAGCCTTGTTTCATTATTTAATGCCAGTTTCGGCCATGTTTATACTTTATTGTTATTATTTCAGCTCTATTGCTATACTAGCATATAGTGAAGACAAATGGATGTTTCTTGCATTATAGACCATTTGTGTTCTGCTAGTTATGTTTTAATTCTGTTTCTCTGTTTCAGAACCACACTAACGCACATGTAATTATACATATTAAATCATACAGTTGTGAACTCAATAAATCATCATCCAATGAGGAAATCTCGCGTGATTCTGAGCGATCACCCGCTGTGAGCCCTACCTAACGATCCACCCCAGCCAAAGACAAAGCCAGCATGGTTTCCTCAAGGAGAACCGAGGCGATCCAGTCCTTATGGTTTGATCCAAACTTAAAATGATTTAATGTAGAAGTTTGATGCTGTGATGCCTATTGTTGCCCGCTGCAGGTTCCGTTTGCCTGATCAGCATCTCTCACTGACTGATGAGAATTTAATGCAATGATATTTTGCCCACAGGGTGTAGAATTGCTCTGAAGGTCAGAGAACAGAAGATGACCTCACAAGACACTCCTCCGACATTCTTGAGCCACTGGAAGGCCCCATGAGCCGACCAACCCCATTCACACCCTGAGCACAGACAGGAGACGGAACGAGACCTACACAGTGATCATTTCACTCCAAAACAGGAAGTCACACTCTAACTCATGTCACCATTCACTATTTATTCTGATAAAAATTATTTCTGAACTGGTCAATCTTTCTTGAAACTTGCTATTTAAGGATCCACACTCCTTCAGAAAATCTGTAGAATTTAACAAAACATCAATTGTAAAAAAAAATAAAAAATCCAATAAAATTCCAGTCGAAATGTGTTCCTGCTTCTTGCTGGCAACATCCTCTGATCTCCTCCATGAGGTGCCTCTTCCATCCACTTTGTATCAGACTTTTATTTTGATGTTATTTACTTTTTATCCAGAAAGTTTTTGCGGAATCGTTAAGAAAAGTCATAGCAACCTATTCCTGAACGTTGATTCTGATGTCTTGAAGAAAAGTCAATGTAATTATATCTCCAGTTTCCTAGTCCTTTTCTTGAAACTGGGAACTGTTCCAATAACACACATTTCCCACGTCATGTCATTACACAACATTTAGCTCAAGAGTTGAACGACACACCAAAATAATACAAACTCTTTGTACAAAGTATCAAGTGATAAATTCAATGGAGATTGTTTGTGATGAATAAAGTGAATAAAGTCTTAATCCCTTCAAAATCTAATATAATTCCAGTAATTAAAATGCACCATTTCTATAAGAAACCTAAAGAACAATAACTGTATTGTGACAAATGAGAAACCAAACCCAGTTCAAATCACACTTTCATTAGAGATGAGGGGCTTTTATTTTACAAGAAGAATAACTAGTCAGTGATGTTCTACTTTCTTCTGTTCAAACCAACAGCTGCACCTCTTGCACCACCAGCTGCCAAGAGGTTCAACCAGATCCTCATTGAATACTTTCATACATATTTTAAAGAAGGCTTTTCATCTCATACCAGGAAGTAGAGTATTGAATTGAAATCACAAGGGAATCTTCCAACACTTACTGTTTCTGCTGGAAGTTTTGAGAGCTGTTACTCATGATGGCGTCTCCATCACCATCAGTGAGCCTGGAACGCTGTCCAGGACGGTCTCTGTGGGCCCTGTCAGACCTGGGGCTTGAATATGCTAAAAGAAATGACAAACATTCATCCTCAAGAACAAACATAGAGATTTCTAATGAATTCAAGTTAGCTGCTTTGATTTGCAAAGGATAAGCTGAGGGACAATGAAGCCTGACACTTTCATATACATTCTCTTGGTTTGACCAATTATTTGGACGAATGTATTCAAAGTTGGTTTTGCATTTTTGGCTCTTAATAATGAAAAATTTCAACTGAATCATCCTCTTCTTTGACAATTACATTTCCTGTTTGCAAGGTTTCAGCTGTTATTTGGCAGCGATTTATTTTTCTCCACGTTCCCTGAGGTGGAAGTATGGTTCTGAATTCCTCAGCCTGTAGTCACAATCCTGAATTACAACATTGGGCTGTCCTAACATAAACATTGAGCACTCATGAGCATTAAAATCAAATCTTAGCACTAAGGTAATCTACAAATGGAGGAAAAAATAGGAAGGGTTGTTAAATACATAATTTTCCCCAAAATAATGGAAATGGTGATGGTTCCAATAAAGCCCAAGATTAAACACTAAAAACGATTTTCTCTTATTGGCCTCAGCCTTTTGTTTCTTCTCATTATCAAACTGAGCATCTGATCACCAAACAGCCATTTTCTATTGTGACTGTCAAGCATGGAGCTCATTAGGTGACATAATGAGATCACAGAGTCCTGGACACAATGTTACTTACCTCTTCGAGTCATGATATCGGTGCTGCTGACTTCTGTTCTCACAGTGAAGTCAATTAATATGTTGAGTCCGAGCAGGGAGAACTTTTCTTATGCTTCAATAGACAAAATATCCTCCTCTCACTTGCTCGGTTTTGCAAACACATGTGGCATTAACAAAGGTATTTTTGAGTTATTTTAGCACTCAGAGATCAAAGGATATCAAAGGAGAGCAAAAGAGAGCAAATGAGTGAAAATTGTATCAAAGGATATCAAAGGAGATCAAAGGAGAGGCTCCTTACTCAATGTTTGACCTACCTCAAATGTATTTTGGACGTGTTGACAAAACATAATCTACGAAAGAACTCTGTCTTGTGTCTTTTCTGTCAATAGGCTACAGGTGCCATTAACCCCGATCACGAGACTTTGCACCTCTTGAGCCGCCTCTCTTAAGACTGAAGGACAAAGAAAATGGAGTCTCCGTTTGGCCATCCCGCAGTCTCAACGTCATCCCAGAAGCCTTCCTCAGCTTTAACATGGAATGGAACTGAGTATCTGCCTGCATCACCAGCACCCAGCCCGCCCTCCTCCAGGCCCTGTCAGCCTGATCACCTGCTCAGGCAGAGCATCCAACGCTCCCTCACACACATCCTGTTTGAAAGGTGAGAATAACTTTACACACTTGTATGAAACCCACAGCCTGTTACCTTTTGATTATCTACATAGTGTAATTTAAGGTGTTTCTTCCAAAAAATATATTGGCATACACACAATAGAATTTTACAATCAAGTCATAATATGCAACAGATCATCATTTGAAATTCATGACCCTCAATTCCAGTCACCAGTCAAATTTAAGTTATAATTTCATTATATGTAAGATTATCCGAGTATCCTGACCCACATTTGCAACAATATTTGACTTTCACCATTATTTGGTTCAGGATTCCCATTGTAGCATTGATGCAAGAATTCATGACTGAGCAAGATCATGACACTGGCTGATTCTTTGCCCAGTCATGAAACGTCGAGTTCATTAAATATATTGTTTCACATCGTAAATATTAGCACAGTACTATAAACTCAAATGAAAACATGATCATGACTTTATCTTTGGTGCATCGTTCAGAAAAAGTTATCAAAATGAAAGAGGATGAATATACAGACGGTTTGGCAACTCACAAAAAGATCAGGATGCTGTGATGTGCCTCAAACTAGGAGATTATTCTATATATACATTTCATCCATCTTCTTCACATGCTGCCTTCAGTTTGTCATAATTAGACTAAAATATCAACAAACATGTCACGTTTCGCAGTGTATACTGCTGTGTTTGTTTTTGTGTGTGTGTGTGGGCGTGTGTGTGGGCGTGTGTGCGTAGGTGGAGCGGACGGCGTAGGAGGCTCACCTGAAAGGGATGATTGAGGCCACTATATAGGAACCGGGTTTCCAGGCTCTCATCGCCAGATCGTCTCGTTTACCCCCCGCGGTACTTTGACTCGGCCCCTCGAGCCTTATTGTAAAGCCAATTGTTTATCGTGTACTACGGTATTTTGAGTAATCTGTGTAACTCCCCTCCTGTGCAGTCCCGGTGTGCGCCGCGCTGTCCAGCTCGGGAGATCGCTGTCCGGTGACGTCAACCTCCGCCTTCACGCCACTCTCCGAGGATTGTCCGCCCGCTGGAGAGATCGCCTAAATAAACTCTTTTCTTAAACTCAACTTCCTCGTCCTGTCGGCGCCTGAATCCTCCTTACACCTTACATGACAGAACGATCTGGCCAAGATGGATTCAGCCGACCCGGAAGTCCTCCAGCGCGCCATATCCTCCCACGGTAATCTCTTGTCCCAGCACCAGACGTTCCTCCGGGAGATTGGGACAACGTTAAATGAACTGACCGCCAAGATGTCACTCCTCACCAGCCGCCTGGACGGGCCCGCCGTCGGTCAGCAACATCCCGGTGACGCGGCTGCGGCTGTGGCTCCTCCCCCCGGGACAATACCGCCGACCGCCACCAGGGAGCCGCATATGCCCACCCCGGAACGTTATTCTGGGGAACTGGGAGGTTGTGGCCGTTTCCTCCTCCAGTGTGAACTAGTGTTCAAGCAGCAGCCGGCTACTTACTCCACCGATGACTCTCGTGTTGCTTATTTAATTGGATTATTGTCTGGTAAAGCGGCAAAATGGGTGACGGCATTGTGGGAACGGGCATCACCCATATGTAGATCAAGCACTCGGTTGATGGAGGAGATGAGGCAGGTCTTCGATCATCCTCTCCAGGGCAAGGAAGCAGCTCGACGTCTGATGTCTCTCTCCCAGCAATCACGGTCGGTTGCTGAATATGCTGTTGATTTTCGGATCTACGCAGCGGAGAGTGGCTGGAATGATCCATCGCTCCAAGGAGTGTTCCTTCAGGGGCTCTCCGACGAGGTTCATGATGAAGTGGCAGCCCGGGACGACACGACCAATTTGGAGGAGCTCATCTCCTTGGCGGTCCGGATAGATAATCGACTCCGGTACCGTCGCAAGAACCAGAGGAGCCGTCAGCCCCCTCTTCGTCCTGGAACCCTGGTGGCCACCCCTGGTAACTCTATTCTCTCCCATCCAGCTCTTCCGGCCCCAGAGGGTCCCGGGGAACCGATGCAGCTCGGGAGAGCCCGCCTGTCCCCCGCAGAGAGGAAGCGCAGGTTCGATGCCCGTCTCTGCCTGTACTGTGGGGAGGTGGGACACCAACGAGCCACCTGTCCCCATCAGCCAAAAGCCTAGGCTCATCAGGATTGGAGGTGGTCCTGATGAGCCATAACCCCAGCCCTCAGCCTTCGGCTCCCTCACGCCTCCAACTCCAAGCCTCCCTTGTTGGTGACAAGGGCAGTTTCCCCCTGCAGGCCTTGGTAGATTCTGGGGCGGATGACAATTTTTTGGATCGGGAGTTTGCGGTCAAGGCTGGCCTCACCTTGGAGCCTCTTTCAAACCCCTGGACCGTGAGTGCCCTGGACGGCAGGAGGTTGGCTAACCTCACTCATCGCACCGTCCCTCTCCGTCTTCTGGTCTCTGGGAACCACAGTGAGGAGATTAGGTTCCTGGTCCTGTCATCGCCCCACGTTCCGTTGATCCTGGGTCTCCCCTGGCTGAAGAGACATAACCCCCACATTAACTGGAACCTGAACACCATTTCTAGTTGGGGTACTTTTTGCCATACCCACTGCCTCCAATCAGCTCCGGGGCGCCCCCTGACACCCCCCTCCACAGACCAGGAGGAGATCGACCTGGGTTCCGTCCCTCCTGAATATCACCATCTGAGAGAGGTGTTCAGTAAACAGCAGGCTACCTCCCTTCCCCCCCACCGACCATATGACTGTGCCATTGAGCTTCTTCCAGGGGCGCCTCTTCCCTCTAGCCGTTTGTATAATGTGTCCCGTCCAGAGAGAGAAGCCATGGAGAAGTACATTCACGAGTCCCTCGCCGCGGGTCTGATCCGCCCCTCATCTTCACCCTTGGGAGCCGGGTTCTTTTTTGTGGCTAAAAAGGACGGTACATTACGGCCATGCATTGACTTCCGAGGTCTCAACAACATCACGTTGAAGAACAAGTACCCCCTGCCGCTCATGGACTCCGCCTTTCAGCCGCTCCATGGAGCTACAATGTTCTCCAAGCTGGACCTCCGGAACGCTTATCACCTCATTCGGGTCCGTGAAGGTGATGAGTGGAAGACGGCGTTTAAGACTCCCCTCGGACACTTCGAGTACTTAGTGATGCCGTTTGGACTCACAAACGCACCCGCAGTGTTCCAGCATTTAGTCAACGACGTGTTGAGGGACATGCTGAACAGGTTCATTTTTGTTTATCTGGATGACATCTTGATCTTCTCTCACAACCAGGAGGAGCATGTTCTACACGTTCGAGCAGTTCTACAGCGGCTTCTGGAGAACCGGCTGTTCGTGAAAGCAGAGAAGTGTGTCTTCCATGCGACCTCGGTGAGTTTCTTGGGTTACATCATTGAACGGGGACAGGTGAAGGCGGACCCGGACAAGGTCCAAGCGGTGGTGGACTGGCCCAGACCGATGACCCGTAAGCAGTTGCAGCGGTTCCTGGGGTTCGCTAACTTTTACCGGAGGTTCATCAGAGACTACAGCAAGGTCGCAACCCCCCTCACTCGACTCACATCCACCTCAACCTCTTTTCTGTGGACACCGGCGGCCGAACAGGCGTTCAGCAGGCTTAAGCAACTGTTTACCCAGGCTCCGGTGCTGTGCCATCCCGACCCCCTAAGACAGTTTATTGTGGAGGTCGACGCCTCGGACTCTGGCGTGGGAGCAATATTATCCCAGCGTGCCGAGGATTCTAGAGTGCACCCCTGCGCCTTCTTTTCAAGACGCCTCACTCCTGCTGAACAAAATTATGACGTTGGTAACCGAGAGTTGTTGGCGGTGGTGCTGGCGTTGGAGGAGTGGAGGCACTGGTTGGAGGGTGCTTCCCAACCTTCGTGGTCTGGACGTACCATAAGAACCTCTCTTACCTTCAGACCGCGAAAAGGCTAAACTCTCGGCAGGCGCGCTGGGCGTTGTTTCTGGGACGGTTTAACTTTACTCTCACTTACAGGCCAGGGTCCAGAAACACAAAGCCTGACGCCTTGTCCCGGCAGACCACCGTCGAGAAGACTGAAGTGGAGCCAGAGAACATCCTCCCCTCCACCTGCATGGTCGCGTCCTCTTCCTGGGACATCGAGAGTCAGGTCAGACGTGCTCAACTCACCCAGCCCGATCCGGGTAACGGTCCGACTAACTCTCTCTTTGTCCCTGAGCCTATGAGGTCCAAGGTTCTTCAGTGGGGGCACTCTTCCAGGTTAACCTGCCATCCCGGTTTCCAACGAACACTTTCCTTCCTGAGACAACGTTTCTGGTGGCCCTCCATGTCTCAGGACACCCAAACCTTTGTGGCTGCCTGTGCCGTCTGTGCCCGAAGCAAGGCATCTCACCAACCTCCTGCGGGGCTGCTCCGCCCATTACCCATCCCTAGTCGACCCTGGTCCCATATTGCCGTGGACTTTGTTACTGGTCTCCCCCCGTCCGACGGGAACACGGTAATAATGACTATTGTTGACCGCTTCTCCAAGTCTGTGCACTTTGTCCCTCTCCCGAAATTGCCCTCAGCGATGGAGACAGTGGATCGGATGGTCAGGGATGTGTACCGACTGCACGGGATCCCCCTCGATGTGGTGTCTGACCGTGGCCCGCAGTTCACGTCTCAGGTATGGAAGGCTTTCTGTAAGGCTCTTGGAACATCTCCCAGTCTATCCTCAGGGTACCACCCTCAAACCAATGGTCAGACGGAGAGGACCAACCAGGACCTGGAGACTGCACTGCGGTGCATGACGGCTCGACTTCCATCGTCCTGGAGATCCCAGTTGCCTTGGGTGGAGTACGCCCACAATTCCCTCACCTGCTCAGCCACTGGTATGTCCCCGTTTATGGTGGCCCTGGGTTACCAACCCCCCCTGTTCCCCACCCAGGAGGAGGATGTTGCTGTGCCCTCAGTGCAGGCCCACCTTAGACGCTGCCGACGGGTTTGGAGGGAGGCTAGGGCCGCCCTGGTCCGATCATCGGCCCGAAACAAAAGACTGGCTGACCGTCGGAGGGCTCCTGCCCCCTCATATCGCCCTGGACAGAAGGTATGGCTCTCCTCCCGTGACCTCCCACTCCAGGTGGAGTCTCGCAAGCTGGCGCCTCGATTCATCGGGCCGTTTGAGATTGAGGAGATCATCAATCCGGCGGTGGTGAGGCTGAAGTTGCCAGCATCCCTAAAGATTCATCCCTCAGTCCACGTCTCCCTGGTGAAACCGGTTCACTCTAGCCCTCTTAGCCCCACCACAGAGCCCCCGCCACCCCCCTGCTCATCGATAACCATCCTGCCTTCACAGTGAACAAGATCTTGGACGTTCGTCGCCGGGGTCGGGGATTCCAGTTCCTGGTGGATTGGGAGGGTTATGGGCCTGAAGAGCGGTCGTGGGTGCCGAGGGGCCACATTCTGGATAGGAGTCTGTTGGTCGACTTCTACCGGG
The DNA here is from genome assembly GCF_963383615.2 of Lipophrys pholis. Classification (NCBI taxonomy): domain Eukaryota; kingdom Metazoa; phylum Chordata; class Actinopteri; order Blenniiformes; family Blenniidae; genus Lipophrys; species Lipophrys pholis. The sequence continues at coordinate 7,642,151 of NC_137646.1, read as the reverse complement.
AGCATCCGGAGAAGCCTGGTAGGACGCCAGGAGGCGTCCGTTGAGGGGGGGGTCATGTCACGTTTCGCAGTGTATACTGCTGTGTTTGTTTTTGTGTGTGTGTGTGGGCGTGTGTGTGGGCGTGTGTGCGTAGGTGGAGCGGACGGCGTAGGAGGCTCACCTGAAAGGGATGATTGAGGCCACTATATAGGAACCGGGTTTCCAGGCTCTCATCGCCAGATCGTCTCGTTTACCCCCCGCGGTACTTTGACTCGGCCCCTCGAGCCTTATTGTAAAGCCAATTGTTTATCGTGTACTACGGTATTTTGAGTAATCTGTGTAACTCCCCTCCTGTGCAGTCCCGGTGTGCGCCGCGCTGTCCAGCTCGGGAGATCGCTGTCCGGTGACGTCAACCTCCGCCTTCACGCCACTCTCCGAGGATTGTCCGCCCGCTGGAGAGATCGCCTAAATAAACTCTTTTCTTAAACTCAACTTCCTCGTCCTGTCGGCGCCTGAATCCTCCTTACACCTTACATGACAAAACAAACAGATTTATATTTCCTGCATGTCAACCTCTCTTCTGTTTATCAGACATTTTGAATTGATGCCAGTTGATTTGATATGATCTCAGGTCTGCAGAGTTAGAATTGATCTTGAAATACTCTCTTCTGTCTGATGTTAACACTGACTACAAGGTGTGTGGAGTGGCTTAAGGTTATCAACTGAGGTTTGACTGCTCTATTTTGTATCCTGGTCTAAATGAGCTGGACCTGTTGCTTGCAGTGTCAATACACTGACAAGTTACATCACGGCCAAGTCTCTACTTTAACTCTGCCGAGATCCTCCTCACCAGTCTTTGACCCAGGGTATTCTGGGCGAGTTTAGGGCCGTTTTACAGCACATGTAAACACAAACCTAACCTTGTTCTTGTTTTAGCTAACTTATATTTAAGTATTTGGTGGCTTTTATAGTTTTGTCTTTCTCTGTGACTACTTTTTATTGTTTCCATCTATTTGTCTTTTGTGCTCTTTATTTGTTTTAAGAATATTTTTGTATTTAGAATTAATATAAGACACAGCAAACTTTTTTATGTACTAAAAGAGGTGAGTAATCTCAATGTGGTTCTCCTGATTTCAATAAATATACATGTACACATGTGCATTTCAATACCTGGCTCCCCCTCCTGTGGTGCACCAGTATTAGCCTTGTTTACATAACAAACAGCTGAGGGTGAGGTGTTAGCTGAAAGTCTGTGAGTCAATTGACTGTTCTTTGGTATCTAGAGGAAGTAAAGTCAAATGACTTCTACATGGTGTTGTAAGTGTTAAAAGCTGCTGAAACCTGCTGGGAGAGAGAATGACCAGATCACCAGCAGACATGAGATGATTAATTATCTTGTTACCCAGCACACATCCACTTTTACAACTATTCAGTTGTTGAGATAACTCATCCATGGACAAGTTAAAGAGAGCAGGTGAAAGCCCCCCCCCACTGGCCTCATGAAGCAGCTCAGGAAGATGATCAACATTAAGAGTCATAGCAATGGTCCATGATCAGCTAGAGACGTGTCATACAGCAGGCTCATCCACTGTAAGATGCTTCAATACTAGTAGAGATCAAGGTGCAAATATCTTCTCAGAACTTGTTAGAAAAGGGGCGAGACAAAAACACATGAAATATATTTTCAGGGAGTTCTTTACAGAAAGAGCAATTTATAGCTATGTCTTTTTAAAAACGTTCTAAGAACGTGTAAATCTACATGAATTATTTTACTGGAACTGAAAGATAAATACCTATATAAAGATATTTACTTATAATATGAATCTGGCTGAATAGAAAAACCCTTTTGTGTTCACTGTCAAAGTAACATTACTCTTCTTATATTTAGGTTACATGTATTTAATCGAGTTAATTGTTTTGTTGACTCACCTAGATTTGCACTGTTGCCTTTATTTTCACAAACAACTGTGTAGTGAAAGTACATTTGTTGTTTTAGGTTGATGTTGTTCTCTTGTTGATATTGTTTGTGAACAAATCCTTTCTCAGTTCTGCAGTGATACTTTGTGTAGATTTTATTTACCCTGCATATATTGAGTTTGTTCACAAGTCATTTATATTTACCTACAAACTTTGTACTGCATTTTATGATGGTCACAATCAACTGATAAAAGAATAAAAAGTCCCCAAATCATTCAAAGATCATGAAAAAACTTTATTTTTATTTTCATTCATGATGATTCACTTCATAAATAATGACACATTGTTCTCCCCTACATTAAAGTAGATGAGCTGCTTTTCTAAGTAAAAAGTATCTACAATACTGGCCGTGTACTTCAAACACTCCTTTTCCCTCCTCCTGCTCCCCATGTCTCCAAAGCTGCTGCTTCATACTGACACCTACTGGATATAGTGGGAACTGTAGGTCAGTATTTCTATTGCGTCCATCCATCCACCCATAACAAAACCCATTTAATGTCAAAGATGTTGATCATTTTCTTCTCAACTCAAAATGATGATCATTCAGTAAGTTGTATTTTTCTATAAAATTATCCAGTCTGTTTACATATAATGTTTTAAAGTCGTTTTTTTCTCCAACTGAGGAAACAAATTCTAGAATATCAGATGATGTATTTGTCTACAGTTTTATAGCTTGGAACCACCTTGGCTATTTTCATCCTGTCAGGAAAAATACCTGTTAAAAAGGATCTATTGCATATATAAGTAATTGCTTAAGTATACAATCTATTACATCTTTTACACAAGACATATCAATTGTTAGAATCACGAGACTTTTAAACTTTCTGTGCACTTCTGAAACATCACTTTCAAAAACTCCATCTAGAAACATTGAAATACTGTTTTAAAATGTAAAATCAAAGTGACAGTCTCATACATGAGGTTTAATTCCCTGTCATCTACTGAAACATGGTGTGACTGTGGTACTTAGTAGTGTAAATGTAATCAATGAGAGATTTGTACAATTCAGAAACTTTTCTATATAGAAATCTTAAAATATGAGTTACTTCCAGATTAAAGTCATTGAAAGAACTTAACGGTTTGATCTCATTTAAAATGGTCTTTTTGCACAACTTGCTGTTTCTTAACAAGCTTAACAGCCTCATCTAACGTCTCAACACTCAACAGTGTGCTTTAAGGAACGTGAAGTTTAAATGTCACTCAAGTCAAAATATTCCACATCACATACATTTTTTTGTTGTTGTTGGTTGTTGTTAGAATAAATAGTTTGAGACGAGGAAATCATTGCATGTTTCCACTGAAGAGTTTTACTTTCATGATATGTACTTCAGTACGTGTTGCAGGTAAACAAACAGTAGTTTTTCCTCCGTGGTGTAAAAAGAGTGAAAAATGAAATTACGACTCATTAATGTTAAATAAAAACAGTGAAGAACAAAAGCCATTGGATTCATGTCAACATTTTACTTCCATTTCTTCAAAGTTCACATCTGCTCATACAAGATTTTTAACCTCACATTTTTCAAAACACAGAAAGCAGCATTGTTAGAACTACAGTATTTTCACGACTATAAGGCGCACATAAAAGTCTTAGATTTTCTTCAAAATGTGCGGCGCGCCCTATGGTGCAGTGCGCCCTATGTGTGTGTTGTTGTTGTAAAGCGGACGTAGTAGTGAACACCATGAGAACGTTAAAGGGGGAAGTGTGGGCGTGGATTGTATATAAATGAACGGGTATGTGCGTTATGCAGAGCATCGTTGTTTTAACAACCCTGAAAATGGCGAAGAGACACGCTTATGAAGCACAGTTTAAACTGAAGGCCATCAGCTACGCGGAGGAACATGGAAATCGAGCAGCCGCGAGAGAATTTAAGATTAATGAATCGATGGTTCGCAAGTGGAGGAAGCTGGAAAACGAGCTCCGACAGGTGAAGAAGACGCAGCTGAGTTTCCGCGGACATAAGGCGAGGTGGCCCGAGTTGGAGGAAAGACTCGAGCAGTGGATCATCGCACAAAGAACGAGTGGGAGAAGCGTTTCCACGGTCACCATTCGACTAAAAGCAGTAACGCTAGCAGAAGAAATGAAAATTGAACATTTCCAAGGAGGTCCGTCTTGGTGCTTTCGTTTCATGAAACGGTGCCATTTTTCCATCCGGGCCAGAACTACGGTAGCGCAGCAACTTCCAGCGGATTATAATGAAAAGCTGGCCATCTTCCACTCCTACTGCAGCAAACACATCGCCGACAAACACATCCAGCCCAGCCACATCACTAACATGGACGAGGTGCCGCTAACTTTCGACATCCCGGTGAGTCACACTGTGGAGAAGAAGGGGACCAGCATGGTAGCGATACGCACAACGGGGCACGAAAAGTCTTCTTTTACTGTTGTGCTTAGCTGCCATGCTAATGGACAGAAACTGCCGCCTATGGTGATTTTTAAGAGAAAGACTTTGCCTAAAGAGAAGTTTCCATCAGGAGTCATCATTAAGGCAAATCAAAAGGGCTGGATGGATGAGGAAATGATGAAAGAGTGGCTGAGGGAGGTGTATGTAAGGAGAACAGGTGGTTTTTTCCACGCATCACCATCGCTGTTGATCTGTGACTCTATGCGTGCCCATCTCACAGCCGATGTGAAAAAACAAGTGAAGCAAACGAACTCTGAGCTTGCTGTCATTCCGGGAGGCCTGACAAAGGAACTCCAACCGCTGGACATCGGTGTGAACCGGCCGTTCAAAGTAAGGCTGCGAGCGGCGTGGGAGCGATGGATGACCGATGGAGACCACAGTTTCACTAAGAGTGGAAGGCAGCGCCGGGCGAGTTACGCCACAATTTGCAAATGGATTGTAGATGCTTGGGCTAGCGTGTCTGCTGGCACTGTTGTTCGAGCTTTCGCAAAAGCCGGCATCATTTCCAAGGAGCCGCACGGCACGGAAAGTGACTCTGACAGTGAAGAAAATGAACCTGGTATGTTTGATGGAGATTTAGCGCAGCTGTTCAATTCAGAAACAGAGGACGAGGAGTTCGATGGGTTTGATTGATGACGATTACAGGTAAAAAAAATGTTAGTACTTTGTAATCAATACTTAAATAAAGCACAACCAAACTCAGTTTTGCTCCCGCTCTATTTTTAAATACGCACACTTGTATGCTTGTGTGTGTGTGTGTTGTTGTAATGCGGACACCATGAGAACGTTAAAGGGGGAAGTGTGGGCATGGAACCCGCGCCCTATGAGCAGGTGCGCCTTATGTGTGTGTTAAATGCAGTAATGGCACACATAACTGAGACTGCGCCTTTTAGTACGGTGTGCCTTTTGGTCGTGAAAATACGGTATACAATATCTACAAATGTTAACCTAGAAGATTCTATAAATAGTTTATTTGTGGTTTTCCCAAAGGAAGTTTTATTTATTGTTTTTAAAAAATGTTTTCTTTAGTTTAATGAGGTTCTATATGTGTTCTGTATATTATTTCTACCGACTTATCGTTATTAGTGAGAAATACAGTACAAGCTGTTTGTTTTGTATTTACTACAAATAGTGTTCTTTTATGTGTTCTATATTCTGCTTCCAAAAGACTGTAAAACAAACTTGCAACATTTAAGACTTTGTAACTGTGAATTAGATAATCTGTGGTCAAGCTCAGAATCTATCCAGAAATTAATTAACATTCAACCAGCCATTTCTACCACTCTGATCATATTCCCTCCATCATTACTCCATGAAGGGAGTAAAGAACGTTCATCAATGACAGAGAGTGTATGAACTGAATCAGTACGCTCTGTCTGCTTCACGCTCAGGAGGAAATATCACGACTCATCATCGTGGGTAGAGAGACCAAACACTTTAGAAACACATTTCTCAAGTCAAGAACTATAGAAATGATCCCTGAAAGTATAGTCTTAATACTCCTTAGTACAAACAGCTGAGGCCTTGAATGAATCAGTCTTTCTCATCACTGGTGAGCAGATCTTTTTGTTATGGATCCAGCAAGAAAGAGATTTTCTCCTGTCTGGGATCATTTCCAGCTGATCTCTCCTGATACATTCAGCACAGAATAGCAATAGTGTGACATATATGAACTATTATTGATATGTGATATTGCATTGCAGAACCCTTGTACTAATGTCCATCTTCCACATTCTGGCATTTTTAAATGTGACATGTATGTTATGGTCCAAATAAATACATCAATAACACCTCATCTATGCTGAGGCAGGAAAGTGGGAAAAGTATATAAATGTACACCACAACTTGTAGAAGCTTGTTGAAATTCAATGACTAAATAGAAGTTTGCAGAAGTCACATAATAATTAAGATTAAGTGAAGATGTTCAGTAATGAAGAGTGATTCACGACCGTAGAAAAGAGCTGCCTTCAGAATATTTACATTTATTTCTATTAATTTTATTTTGTTCCAACATTAGATGGTGTTTGAACAAATTTCCATTATTATGGATGGATATGGACATGTGCCAAATAATCTGCAGAATAGCTTATGGCAGTGGTTCTCAAACGTTTTACACCAAGTACCACCCAGAAAATACTTGGCTCTCCAAGTACCACCATAATGACCAACACTATACAGTAGCCTAGTGAGCCGAAGCATTCATCAAAAACAAGGCAGAGGTTTTACTCCTAAAGAAGTATATTTAATATTGTCAGCCATTGTAACATTTTACACAGTTAGATTAGTAACACTACGCTTAAATATAGGGAAATTAAAGACTGTACTTAAATAATGATTTAATTAAAATATATTGCACAGAAAAGTTAAATAAAACTGTACTGTACTTAAATGTTAAGTAAACAATGTGCTGTACTTGATTAAAAAATAATCTAAACAGGCTGCTTTCTGAAACAGAAACACACGCACACGCACACACACACACACACACACACACACACACACACACACACACACACACACACACACACACACACACACACACACACACACACACACACACACACACACACACACACACACAGAGGAAGAACAATAAGATTAAGACTAAAACTATAATAAAAAGATGTTCAATGGATTCTAGTGAATGTCTCTCTATCATTCTACTGTAGATCTGGGATCCCCCCTCCCTTCTCGTGTCACATGGCCCCGCTTGAGCCAATCGAAAATGAAACATGGCTGGCATTTCAGGAAATTATGTTTTATTCACGGACTGAGTATTTCAGACGATACATATTATGAAGTAGATAACGGCTTTAGAAACGATCGAAGTAACTCCTCTTCCACCGTCCAGTTCATCCATTTTAGTAATCAGCGGGCAGCGTGACGGCAGCGTTACGGCGGCGTTACAGCGGCGTTACGTCGGCGTTACGGTAGCATTACGGCAGTGGCGGCACTTCGTGTCACGATCGCCCGTAATGTTACGCTTAGCCACCCGCTAACCTCCGGGACTCGACGTGAAAAGTCATTTTACACACAAAATACTTCACTTTTTTCACAAGAATCAGCTTAGATAGGCCTTTTCTCACAGAGCTGCTAAATCCCGTGTTTTCAGCTGCACTACAGACTAAGTTAGGGTATAAACGCTCTACCGTGAATAACTGTTGATGTCAGCGCTTTTATATTTATGTCAGTGATTCTTTGGCATACCACTAGAGGGAGCTAGTGGTACTCATACCACACTTTAAGAATGACTAGCTTATGGGTTGTAGTGGGAGTTTGAAAGTTCAGTGTTATGGTTAACTAATAAATGCACCAGTATTATGACTGGGTGAGTTTATTTCTTGATTTCAGAGACACTCCACCACTCTGATCATATTCCCTCCATCATTACTCCATGAAGGGAGCAAAGAACGTTCATCAATGACAGAGAGTGTATGAACTGAATCATTACTCTCTGTCTGCTTCACGCTCAGGAGGGAATATCACGACTCATCATCGTGGGTAGAGAGACCAAACACTTTAGAAACACATTTCTCAAGTCAAGAACTATAGAAATGATCCCTGAAGGTATAGTCTTAAACAGAGAGGGGAAGGCGGGTGGAGGGGGAGCTATATATGTGGGTGTAGACCTGAAATATAAAGTGGTGGAGAAAATGACAAGAGCAATGAAAGATGTGTTTGAATGCAACACAGTTGAACTCTGTATGAAAAAAAAGAATGTAATTGTAAGCTGCATTTATAGAACACCAGGGGCCAGTTGTTCAAAAAAATGTAATCTGGATCAAAATGATCCGGATTTGAAAATGTCATTTGTTGCTTTCCAGGATGCAGAGAGTTGCACAGTAAGACTCTGGAGTCCATTTGTGGTTCCCTTTCTAGGACCTCACCACTGGACACCCGGTTCTGTGCACCTTTCTTTTAGGGACCGAGCCCAGAAGGGAAGCTGCCTGGAGGCGAGGACCCTATTGCATCTGGAGTGTTTCTTTCTTTGTTTCTTCTCCTGACGCCATTGAACCCAAATTTGACATAAACTTGCAAACCAAATTTGGCACAATCATCAGGACTGGTGCAGACTACAAGAAAATACAAACAATTAACCCACAAAGTGCCAAAGTGTGCTCTCTAGCGCCACCTACAATCACCACAGCCATGGTGTGATCTCTCTAGAAATGTCGTAGAGAGATCAAAACAAAACTCATCTGTTCGTCTCATCACGACATAAAAATCACACTCTGACACCCCTGACCTAAGTCCAACAGAAGTCCTCAATTTGATTTTAAAAATAAGATTATCAGCAGAAATTTAAATTGGGTCTCACAGCCTGTAGGAAAGTCATAGAGCGATGAAACCAAAGGTCACTTGTTTGTCTCAGCAAGACCTGGAAATAATGTAATGACACTCCTCACTTAATCCAACAGGAAGTCTACAATTTGCCTTTCAAATCAAGATCCATCCATGCTCATGTCAGCACGGTCACCCAGATGACATTGCAACAGAGCACAAAGGAAGGTGGCGCCCAGCATGGGACACGAACCCACGACCTTGACATTGCGAGTCTCATGCTCTACCAACTGAGCTAGAAGAACCAGGAACCATGAGGGATCACCAAAAGAAGAACCGGACACAGTGACCTGCTACCTTCAAGTGATCCAAGTTTCAATCTTCAGTGTTTTTACTGCAAAATCCTCCAGAGAACAAAAGAATAATTTCAGAAAGGGCAGTGTCCCAGTCTTTTATGAATACTTGTCACCAACAACTTATATATTTGATTTGTATAATCAGAGGCAATAATCTGTTTTAGCCTCGCTGGACTACAATGAATTTACGGCTCACTAACTGCAGTTGAACTATTGTTTCACCTTCTACCGTACCGCATAGGACCGACTGAATACGTTTATGTGTGTGTTTGTTCTCCTCAAGGGTTGAAGAATCCAGTCAATCTGACAGAAATATTGTTAGTTAATGTGATAAACTTTGTCTATGAGCAGCTTGTAGAAGTGAGAGCTACAGAAACATAGAACACAAAAGCCTCATCAATGGTGGAGACGTTACACAATGAAAAGCTTGTAGAATATACCTACACGGCAAACAGGAAATATTCCCTAGTTATTCAAATGAGAGACATTTGTTTGACTGATGTCACGACATGACATTTTGCATCAAAAGATTAGAAAACACAAATAAGCAGAAATAATGAGGAACCTGCTGTTGGTGAAGGTGTTTTGTAATCACATAGTACAAAGTTCATAATACTCAGTGTAGAAGTCTATAGTCATCTTCTCAAGGTTATTGACCCTGGGCTAAATGAAAAGAATATATCAACTTAGTACCTGTATTCCTGCTTTGTGATGTGATTTAACTAACAGAATTTCACACGTTAGAACAAGACCTATGATGTTTGCAACACGAGCATCGAGGAACACAGAACATGAATTTATATGGAGTACACACTGCAGTACTCACATACCACTGAGCTCCTTCAAAATAGAAAATCAATTTGAAAATGTTTCTTAGTAAGAAAAAAATTATATAATACAGAAGGAAAAAGGACAATAGAACATTCGATCCACATGAGAAATAACTATGATTTTTCCTTTTATTTGTTGAAAAACTGTTGTTATTCTTCATGTTTCTTCTTGATGTGTTTCTAAAGTGTTGCTGCACCTTGTTAGGATGACAAGGCCCCTGAGAAGGATTGGTGTGTTTCAGGAGAAAACAGGAAGCAAAGGGGATTGAAAGAAAAACATCCAAAGAGGAAAATAGTGACAGATGAAGAGCAAATCAAACCTGGTGAGACTGTGTGTGATGTGTAATTAAGCAGGTACAAGTGAAGTGTTTTGTTGTATCTAACAGTCTTCTGGTGCCTGGCTCAGTACACCAGCATGGAGCAAAGCGGGTCCCCAGAATAAAACACAAAAAAAAACTGGTTGGGGAACAAAAAGTAAATTCCGAGCTGAAACACATTGAACTATGTACTTTGGTGAAATACGTACCTTTATTATGCGTGCATGTGTGCAGAACTCTGATATGAGAAATGAAATCCATTCAGTGGTTAGTGTGATAGCCGGGAACTGAATGGCAAATTGAATTTCTCCTACTGGGTTCATATTTTTGTAAATTTGGCTATGAACGAGTGAGTGGCTCATCTGATATAAAACTCACCGTACAATACTGGATTACACCAGTGGATATCTTTTACTGATGTTATACGTCAACATCCCATTTCAAAAAAAATAATGTCATAAGGTAATAGATAGCTGCATGATTTTGTCCATCACATTTGGTCCTTCAGTGTCATTTCTGCCTTTGATAGTAAGTAAGTTGTTCTGTGGTTCTCAGCTCCAGCTCATGTAGAAGACTTCAGGACAAAGTGAGACCAGTGTCACTCTGCAGTGGAACAAAGTGAACAACAACATCAGCTTCATCCTCCAGTTTAATGGTACCGAGACAAACATCAGAGCACCAGATGGAGACGGACCAGTAACTCACACAGTCTCATGTCTCTCTGCTGCAACTGAGGACACATTCACTGTCTTCTCTGGGTTTGGGAGCGTCAGAAGCAGCGGAGTCAGCATTAATGCAGTCACTGGTAAGATGCTGTTTTCAGGAAGTTGTGGGAGTCTGATTGTGATCCCACATGTGTATAATGTAGTTATTTGTACTACCAACGTACTGTAATTCTTGTGGCTCTTTGTCTCTGACTGTTTGGCCGCCCCTGCTCTATAAGAACAAGAAGAAAGTTCGCCGCTCCAGCATCTTGCCGAACAACAACAACAACAAACATTGGCACATCGACCAGCGTTTCTTCAGTTCTTATGGGTTCTAATAGGAGTATGCAGGGGCCTTTACTCAGACGTCTCAGCTGCAACACAACAAATGTGTTTGTTGTGGCTGGTCCCGCAGTGTTTACTGTCACGTGATGATGTCACATACCAGCGTCATCATGCAGCCGTTCACTCTCTGCGGTGGGACGGAGCAACAGAGTTGGGTGTGGGTACGCTGTTTACCGTACCGTGCGGTACCGTGCAGTGGAAACGAGGCCTATGATGCCTCTTTACATGACTCAACAAAAAAGAGCTGGCTCGGTTACAGATAGTCCAGAACTCAGCCGCCAGACTTTTGACCAGCACCAACAGGAGGGCCCATTCCCCCCCTGTGTTAAGATCTCTTCACTGGCTCCTTGTTGAGTCTCGTGTTCAATATAAAATCTTGGTGCTAACTTTTTGAGCCCTACATGGTCAAGCTCCTCCTTACATTGCTGACCTCATGAAGCCCTACAGCTCGACTCGGACCTCGAGATCGTCTGGGCAGAACCTAGTTTGGCAAAATGGGTGTGATAACTAAAATTGTGGGGGAGCTTAGAGCCGAGTGGAAACTTGTTCCCAAAGACTCAGCAAGTTGCTGACAACGCCAACCGGGGAATTTCACCCCGGGAATTGTTCCACTTCTGGCCACTTCTTCAGAGGCACACAGGTCCGTTATACCAAGAGGCAGGAGACGTGGTTCGCACAGCACACACAAGAAGAGGGGTACCACCACCACGGACTCTAGTCCACCACCGTAGGGGCTCAGCGTCTGAAATGGAGGGATATAATGAATAGGGAACACTCAACACAGGAAAAGAAAAGAAATGAAAAGCAAAGACCATATGATAGATGACAAACAGCCACCTAGAATATTATAAAGCAAGTACAAAGGAAATGATATTTTAACTAAACAAAATGAGATTATCTACACAAACTGAACATTAAACCAAAACAATAAACATAACAACAGAAAGTCAACCACAACAACATAAACCAAAAACAGTTTAACCCCACTGCATACACATTTTAAAATGAGGCGGAAGCTCAACTTAAAAGGCAGTGGTTTGACACAAAAGGTTAAAACCAGAACGGGCAGAACCCGGCCCAGCCGTGGCCGGCTCGGCAGCCGAGATGAGGCTGGAGTTTACATGGCTAGGAGCGGGGCTGGAAGTCCGGTGAGGCCGGGAGGCAAAGTAGCCGGGAGGCAAAGTAGCCGGGAGGCAAAGCAGCGGCGAGGAGCACCGGCCCAGTAGCAGCCGCAGCTCTCCAATGCAGCCACTAAATGTAAACAGGGATCACATGGGAAGCTCACATAGAGAGCCAAACACATCATATACTGACTGGCACCATTTAGGCTACATACCTCAGGGGCGCGGTGTGCCACACCTGGGAGGGAAAGCACGTGTGAGCGTTGTAGCCACCCGTAGCTTCCTACAACATTAGCGAGCTTTAACATGCGGGTCACCTCCGTGCCTTGAGAGGCTCTAACTGGACAAAAAGCGTGACCTACCAGCAGCAATCCACAACGTGATGCGGGTTCAACCAGCTCTGAGAGTCACGATGTTTTCGGAAGTGCAGAGCGGAGCGACCGACATTCTGCTACACTAATAAAAGTTCCATGTACTTGCTTTAAAACCCGGGGAGACTCATCATTCAAAGCTGCCGCACCCCGACTTTGGAATGAACTCCCACTTGACCTGCGCTCCCTGGACTCAGCGGACATCTTTAAAAAGTGCCTAAAAACACATTTGTTTGCCAAAACATTCTAGTCTAATCGACCCACGCTGCCGACTGTCGACATTTGTTGTGTTTTTAAGATGTTTTTTTCTCTTATCTGTTTTTATTTGTTTTTACTGTGAAGCACTTTGTGACTCCATGTCTGTGAAAAGCGCTAAAGAAATAAAATTTACTTACTTACTTACGTACTTACTTATTTACATACTCTCAGGTGTGCAGCTCAGCTCCAGTGCAGGTCTTGTTGACTCCTCCCAGCACACAGACACACGAGGAAGAAGAAAAAACACAGAATATACAGCAGCAGAGCGACACTTTGTTCAGCCACAGCTGCTGAAAACTGATAGGAGCCAAACCAGCCTTTAGTCACTGTCGGTGTTCCCAAGAGCTCCGGAGGTTACAGAGACAATGGTGAGTCCAGTATATTTTAAAGGTTATTTTTAGATTAATATTAATTATTTTATGACACGTTTCCTAATGTTCCATATCAGATGTGGCATGTACATGAATAATGTGATCAGGAATTAAGCTTTAAAATGAAAGAATACTTTTTTTTTTGCATCTTTTCAAAGGTTTACCTCATGGAGAGGGGACTGGTGCTTTTTGTTCTCACAGGTTGGTGCAATTTTAAAAAGGCAATTACATCTACAGCTCATGTTTCTAAAGTGTTGCTGCACCTTGTTAGGATGACAAGGCCCCTGAGGAGGATTGGTGTGTTTCAGGAGAAAACAGGAAGCAAAGGGGATGGAAAGAAAAACATCCAAACAGGAAAATAGAGACAGATGAAGAGCAAATCAAACGGAGCATACTTTTGATTAATACATTGTATATTCTGTTTTGCTTTAGGAGTGATCACCAATGTAGGTTTTGGCCAAACTCACTACAACTTTGTAAATACTCCTCTGAGCTGGACAAACGCTCAGCGTGTGTGCAGGGATGACTTCACTGATCTGGCCACTATTCAAAGTGCAGCTGACGTTGATGCAGTTGGAAACACAACTTCGAGCGATACTGGTGAGTCCTGAATACTTGCACCGTATTTGACACACACTGTTGTGGCCAGTCTTTCGTCCCAAACATCTAAATTTAGAGTTGCACATTGAGGAGATTTTCGACTCGCAGAAAGTAAAAAACACTGGCAGAGAGATTTTCCAGGTTTCACAATAAAGATGCACTATTTATTTAAACAAACAAAAAATATTCTCTGTGGTTTACTTTCTTAAATAATACAAATACTTAACATAAATTCTAGTTTGTACAGGCTTGTGTGCCTGCGGTAGAAAAACCATCACTCCCTCCTCCTTCCACACTCACAGCTTCACCTCCTCCTGATTCTAAGGAGGAAGGCCTGACGAGGAAGAGGAGAGATCCACACATTTCTAATGATCAAAATAACTAAAAAAACACAAAAATAGGAAAACTTTAAATAGTATTTCTTATCATCACTTAAGTTTGCACCAATTTGACAAAGAACATTTATAGTCTCAAATGGCTCCAACACACACAGAATAATCCACAATGGCAAGTTTCAATTGTCTTGTTTTTGACCGAATCAACATCTTTTATTTGAGCAGGAAAAGCCTGGATTGGTCTTCATGATGACTTGCAAAACAGCTGGATGTGGTCCTTAAATGACAGCAGCTTCTATGGCGAGGGAGAGGCGACGTATAGAAATTGGATCAGTGGTCAGCCTGACAATTATGCTGGAAGAGAAAACTGTGGAGTACTTAAGAGGTCATACAATGGCAAATGGAATGACGTGTCTTGCAGCTACAATCGTCAGTCTGTGTGCTTCAATGGTGAGTTTTTTTAAAGAGTAACATTTTAAAAGCATTACTTTTTGACAAGAGCTTCCAGAAATGTCAATACTTCAGGCTGTGTGTAAATGTGTTGAATAAGTCACTGCCTTAGAAACTACTGTCAAATATTCAGCTTTTTCTTTTATTTTGATTCACAGCAAATAGTAGAAGAACTCATTCTTTGTTTATTAAAGAAAAAAAAGTGTCTATATTTCCAGGTACATTGAATGGAAAAGCAACCTTTGTTAGGATTGAAACATTCAGCACTTGGACAGAAGCTCAGAGGTTCTGCAGAGAGAATTATGTCGATCTGGCCAGGTACCGTATGAACTCACTAATTTGTTCATTCCATCCATGAATCAGTGAATTTGTTTTACATACAGTACGATGCAGATCTGCTACTCTTCCCTCCACAGCATACGAAACGAGGCTGAAAATGAAATGGTCAAGAGAGTTGCAGATGGTAAGGATGTGTGGATTGGTCTGTATCGGCGAAAAGTTTGGTCTGATGGGAGTGACTCTCTATATCGAAACTGGGAGAACAACCAGCCCGACACTGGAGGCGAGACGTGCGTCGCTTCATCATTGGAGTCAGGACTGTGGTCAGATGAAGGCTGCTCCATCCAACGGCCTTTTGTCTGTTACACAGCAAGTAATATATATGTTATTTTTACTACTAAATACTGCATGCTTGTGGCGTTGAGATCCCACAATAAGACTTATTCCATCCTTGCAAATTCTTATTGCAAAAACAATGTTTTCATAAACTCCATTTACAAATATTTGAAAGAATCAGTGACTCATCTCTCGGCACGTCACTGGATTACAATGCAAATGTTTGAACGATTTACATAAACCTGCTATGCAACAATAGTTTATATGTATGTTGTGTTAAATTGGTGCTTCTATAAACACAAGATACAAACATGTTTGGTCATTCTGTTTCACTTCTGCCACTGATAGTAAGTAAGTTGTTCTGTGGTTCTCAGCTCCAGCTCATGTAGAAGACTTCAGGTCAACAGGACAAAATGAGACCAGTGTCACTCTGCAGTGGAACAAAGTGAACAACAACATCAGCTTCATCCTCCAGTTTAATGGTACTGAGACAAACATCAGAGCACCAGATGGAGACGGACCAGTAACTCACACAGTCTCATGTCTCTCTGCTGCAACTGAGTACACATTCACTGTCTTCTCTGTGTTTGGGAGCGTCAGAAGCGGCGGAGTCAGCATTAATGCAGTCACTGGTAAGACGTCTTGACTCGTGTCATCAAACACTCAGATGAACGACATTAGAAAGTCAGATTCAGTTTAAGCGATAAACTCTCACAATCGGACAAGGAGGCTATTTTGGTCGATTTGAGACTAATATAAATTACCTTTTTAGTATTAACCATCATTTATTTTAAATTATACTTTTGAAAAGTGTTCTTCAATTCCCAATATGGACATATTTTCTGTGTGTTTGTTGTGTTTTTTCTAACATTTTTTCTTTTTAAATTCTGCTCATGGAGGAGGACAACTTGTCATCCTATTCTGTGAGGTATAAGTCTACTACTTGAAACTACTGGATCCAACTGGAGACGCACATGGAAGGATTTCAACCTTTTACATTCAAAGTCACTTTCCAAGACAATTATATGATATATAATAAATGCATAGCATCACTTTGTGTAATTAATGTCACTGCAAGAGTGGTAGGGATGAGTTTTGATGAAGCTATTTCCACTTTTCTGTCATCGTTAAATCATTTCCATATTATTGCTCAGGGCTGTCCTCTCGTCCTGACTCTCTATATTGTTCACACAAGTTAAAAAAGGCGACATTATGCAGGGATGTTGTCTGTTTGTCTCGTGGATTCTTGGATTTGTGATTTTACTTTGCCATTTTGATTTTGTTCTGTGGATTGTTGCACCTTTGCTTGGTGGTGGTGAAATTTGAGAAAGCTTCCTTGAAAGCGATTGACAAGCGCTTGAGTGTGATTATAGTGACATCTGCTGGGGTTTTGTATGTACTGCACGTGAGGGGAAGATTTGACCAAGGATCATAATTTCATGACTGTGACTGGTCTCATCCTTTCATCTTTCATTTCAGTTCTTGATTTAAAATAAATAAATAGTTGTTTTCCAACCAAACTTGTGTCACTGCAGTAAATCACATTGAAGATCTTTATTTTCTAAACAATAACTTCGACAGTCTTTCACTCTGGCCGACACCTTTTCTCACTATACTGCTCTGGCTATGTGAGAAAACCCACACATACACAGGGATAACTTGCAAACGGTGCACAGAGTCAGTGTGGAGGAATACTGCCAATGCTAATCCCCCAAAACAAACTTTTTTGTAGGTATTCTTTTTTTTTTTTTTATGCTTTTTATCTGTCAGTCATTCATTTGTTTTCCACCATCGAAGAAATGCAGCGTTACATCATTGCATGCCAAGGCCTGATTGCTTCATCAATAAAGAAATGACAGTATTTTCAACAGAAGTTACCAGTTTTGGGTGCTTTCAATTCGCACCACAAGTCCTTTTGTTGCCAGTCTAACTAAAGAAAGACACGAGTCAGGTTTCTTAAAAATTGATTATCAAACTATATTGAAGTGCGGTAAGCAAGCAATATTCTCAATTTACAGAATTCTGGGTCCTGGTTCCTCCTCTAAACCGAGCGATGTGAACTGCGAGCATGTCTGCCGATGCAACATGTGTATTTATGCATTCTTCTGCCCACAGGGGCAGGACGGTCCAGATGGTGAGTCACGGGGTCGCCGCAGGGTTAGCTGAGGTTTGCAGGATTTCACGAAGCCAGGCTGGGTCAAGGGGTACTTGAGGGCGGTCATCAAAAGGGACCAGTTGTGACGGGTTTCCTCTGATTGTAGTCTAGGTTTCGATCCCCCCACTCAAGTTCCTGTTTCACAGGCTTTGTCTCCTCCAAACACTGAGATAAGCACATTTTACAGGCAGCATCCTGCAACCATAAACTAAAGTTGTTTCTCATTAGAGCTGACCTCAGCAGATTGTTAGTCATGCGCTAAGCAAATTTCCTCAGAGAAAGTTAGTATCTTTCACACAGTGTTTAAGCAGAGCAGTTATTTTAAGAATAGAATCTCTTAACACCAGGTAAAGTCACTTTAGGAATGCTGTAGAATGAAAGAGCTTGCAAACTTTGTTCTTCAATTACAGTATTGATCATTTATACCCATATACAACCATATAAGTCAAAAGCAAGGGAGGACAGAAAAAGAAAAAAGATGAAGCTATACGGCAATGAACAACTCCCCTCTTCTAGATCCTTAATCAGAGTTTAAATTAAAATCCAGTTTATTGTCATATGCAAATCACCAAACCTGTTTCCCCTGTACGAGGAAATTATTCTTCTGCTGTTCACAGAGAATGCCAGCAGCAAAATAGCATGTAAAAGAAAACGGTGCAAAATAAGTCAATGACTGTCTACAATACATAAATAGAAAGTGGTGCAAGAATAGGTGAAGAAATGTTTATGTACAAATAGAAAAACTAGAGTCAAAAGATGCAGCATGAAGCATGTACAAGCAGTCTTGTGCCAAACGTGTTGTATGAGGCAGAAGGAAGAAGGATCTTCTCATTTTCACCGCTCAGAAAAATAAAGGGAAGACTAAAATAACACATCCGACGGATGTTCTCCTGAGGGACGTTCTCCTGGGGGATGTTCTCCTGAGGGATGTTCTCCAGAGGGACGTTCTCCTGGGGGATGTTCTCCTGAGGGATGTTCTTCTGAGGGATCCCCTCCCAGACTTGGATCAAAGCATCAGTGCATTCCTTTTTGTTTGTTGGTTGTTTTCAGTTTTGTCATGACCATGTGTTAAACTAGGCTATTTTCATTTATTTTTATTTGTGCATGAGGGTGAATTTTCACTCTTTCACTTTAATAAAGTTGCCAGCCTGCATGCAATTCCTGTCCTCACCATTGAAGTGTGGGGGCGCTAGTCTTAAACGTCATTAAAGGAGACATATCATGCTTTTAAATCCTTCCTTTTTACATATAAATCATACAGTTGTGGTCTATATAAAGCGGAACTGCAATGCTTGGGTCTGAATTCCTCATTATTAGAGCTCCACAGGCCCCTTTTCTACCCCTTTTCTGATGTGCTTCTGAGAGCAACTCGTTTTGGGGCGGTCTCTTCAAATGCAAATGAGACACTTCATACCCCGCCTCCTCTCCAAGTTGCAGAGTTGACACTCGGTTCAACGCCACCCTGTTCGGCCATCTTTGTAGTTTGATAGAACAGATACAATTATCTAGCGGCGCAGAAACTTTATATTCACACATTATTTACAAAATGTCAACAACGGAAGATTTGTCCATCCAGCCATACATGTTGGAGCCAGAGTCGGACCCGGCGGAGCGAGATGAAAATGACGATGATGCACCTGAAGAACAACGTCTTCATATGGATGTAACGCAATGGTGTGTTACTATATTTACACTAACTTCTCCATCCATGCCCATTACTACAATACTGCCTGTATTACAACGACTATTTAACACAGAAGTTACATTATAATCTAAAACGAGCACACAGCGCTAACATATGAAGACGGTGCAACTGCTAATGCTAACAAAACAATGACAGGGACGTCTTATCATCACACTTTTTAGCGTTATATACAGCTTACCGAAGTGCTCTGTTCGTCGTCTCCATAGATAGAAGGAACTGACCGCTCAATCAGACCAAGTCTTTCGGCAAATCCTTCTTTATACTGGCGGAGGTTACTGAAGCAGTCATCCTTAAAGTGATTCGCGCACACAAAAATGATCTTACCCACAGATGTGGGTACATTTCTGTGAAAAATAAAACTCAACCAGGCACTTCGAAAAGGTTCTGATGCTGGGAGACGGTGTAACGAAGCTTGTGGGTTACTACATCCAACAACCGAACATTTCGACTTATCCTCTCATAACTTCGGCACCCTTAGGTTGGACTACAAAATCGCAGCGAGAAACAAAAATGGCGGATTGCTCGAAGTGTCGATGTCCTAATTTGGCAGTTCCGCCGGGAATACTGTGACGTAATAGTTCAAAAAACGTAATAGAGAATAGAAAAATCGAAACGGATTGCAAAATATGACCAAAACAGAATATAAAGATATCAACGGAGCACCTGAAGAGACTACTTTGAACTTTTCTGTACTTCTAAACACTCTAAATATACAACAACATGCATTTAAGGGCTAAAAAAGTGGATTTAGCATGATATGTCCTCTTTAAGAGAGGCGGCTCAAGAGGTGCGAAGTCTCGTGATCGGAGTTAATGGCACTTGGAGTCTATTGACAGAAAAGACACAAGACAGAGTTCTTTCGTAGATTATGGTTTGTCAACACGTCCCTAATATATTTTGAGGTAGGTCAAACATTGAATAAAGAGCCTGTCCTTTGATCTCCTTTGATCTCCTTTGCTCTCCTTTGATATCCTTTGATAAAATGTTATCTCCTTTGCTCTCCTTTAATCTCCTTTGATCTCTGAGTGCTAAAATAACTCAAAAATACCTTTGTTAATGCCACATGCGTTTGCAAAACCAAGCTAGAGGAGGATATTTTGTCTATTGAAGCACAAGAAAAGTTCTCCCTCCTTGGACTCAACTTATTAATTGACTTCACTGTGAGAACAGAAGTCAGCAGCACCGATATCATGACTCGAAGAGGTAAGTAACATTGTGTCATTATGTCACCTAATGAGCTCCATGCTTGACAGTCACAATAGAAAATGGCTGTTTGGTGATCAGATGCTCAGTTTGATAATGAGAAGAAACAAAAGGCTGAGGCCAGTAAGAGAAAATCAGTTTTCGTGTTTAATCTTGGGCTTTGTTGGAACCATCACCATTTCCATTATTTTGGGGGAAATGATATTTTTAACAACTCTTCTCATTTTTTCCTCCATTTGTAGATTACCTTAGTGCTAAGAATTCATTTGAAATCTCATGAGTGCTCAATGTTTATGTTAGGACAGCCCAATGTTGTAATTCACGATTGTGACTACAGGCTTCCTCACAAAGTGAAATAAGCCAGACCGTTCCTCTGACAGGGGTCTACTAATGGTACCAAGAACAAGGCTCATTACCAGGGTGACAGAGCCTTTACTCTCCGGCCCCTCGGCTCTGGAACCCAGGCAGGAAAACTCAATATCCTGTTTTAAGTCTCATCTTAAAACTCATTTTTATCACTTGGCTTTTAGAAACTGACGTTCTCTTATTTTTAGTTTCTATTTCTTCTTGTCTATTTTTAATTGTTCTGTATTTCATTGTTGTAAATTTTATTGTGATTTTAATGTAAAAGTACTTTAATACTGAGTTTAGAAAAGTGCAATAGATATAAAGTTATTATGTTTGCTGGTTATGTAACCTCAGAGACTTTTAATACTTGATAAGATCAAGATAAACAGCAGCTCCACCAGAGTATTTCTCTACTGGACAGCAGCTCCTCAGGTTATCAGTCATTTGACAATTGGGTGTAGATCAGAGTTCCACAATTCTTGGCCGCGTTTCAGGTTTCTCCCAGTTGTAACACACCTGAACACAATAAGGGCCTCCTTACCTGGCTTTTTTACAAGCTTGATGATGACATCAACATCAGATTGAGGTGTGCTGAAGCTGGGAGAGCTAGAACGTGCAGGGCATGTTGAGGCTCAGAATTGAGGAACCCTGGTGTAGATCATGAAAGCAACACTCCTCTGCATGGAGACTCAAGAGAATTGTTCTGCGTTGACATAGAACATCAAGAGACAGGTTAGTTTTATCCTACTGATGATGTGTTGCTGCAAAAGTAATCCTGCTCAGTTTCTTCCCACCAAGAGCCTGAACAGGGACTTGAACCCTGGACCCTCAGATTAAAAGACTGATGCTCTACCATCTGAGCTACCCAGGCCTGCCAATAAAGGAAGACATAGTACTCCACCAAGGTTGTGATTTTCATGGACAGGGTGTCGAGGTGCAGCTGAAGCAAGAGGAGACAAAAACTCAGAGAGGCTGACAGTAAGGTAAGGCTCTATACTTTCTATTTCATTGGACTTACACTTTCTTACAGGTCTGTGCTCCCCCCCCCCCCCCCCTCTCTCAGCCTGCTGGTCACTCCATAAGAACAACCAGTCCATCAAAGAAAATTACTTCTTTATCACATCACAGCTGAAGCTCCAGACATTAGCCGACACTACATAACTAATAATTGAAAACATAATTAATGCTATATATCTTTTTGTCCATTTAACCATCAGCTTAATTCCTCCATGTAAAAATCCTGCAAACTTATTTACAGCACATTCAGGCAGTAGGTAGATAATAAACATTTTAATAAACTGGTGACATCTTATTGTTCCATGCAGAGACGTCCCCCTCCGTCCCCCCCGGGTTTTATTAACACATGATCAATCTGAAGTTCAGAGTCAGTGTTGTCTCCAAAGATTGCTGAGATATTATCATCGTAATGTTTCCTTGTGGCCGTGATCGTATAGTGGTTAGTACTCTGCGATGCGGCCGTGATCATATAGTGGTTAGTACTCTGTGTTGTGACAGTGATCGTATAGTGCTTAGTACTCTGTGTTGTGGCTGTGATCGTATAGTGGTTAGTACTCTGTGTTGTGGCTGTGATCGTATAGTGGTTAGTACTCTGTGTTGTGGCTGTGATCGTATAGTGGTTAGTACTCTGTGTTATGGCCGTGATCATATAGTGGTTAGTACTCTGTGTTATGACAGTGATCGTATAGTGGTTAGTACTCTGTGTTATGATAGTGATCGTATAGTGGTTAGTACTCTGTGTTATGACAGTGATCGTATAGTGGTTAGTACTCTGGGTTGTGGCCGCAGCAACCCCGGTTCAACTCCGGGTCATGGCAGTGGCTCCTAAAGTGTTTATCTTGTCGTCACTCATGAAGCTGCTCTATCATCAACTTGTAGACTGAAGGAATCTCAAGAAGATTCTAACTCCTTTAAAATCTACCATCAGTATGTCTCTCTGTGTCATAGTTACTCTAGAATAAAATAGTTACTCATTATCTATTATATGTTGTTGTTTCTGTTCATATTTATTTATGTTCTTAAATTCTATTAACGTTTCAGTACAAATATTAGGGGTCCATATATTCTGCTGTGGAAAATGGACCTCAGCGTTCAGATTCTATGAGGGTCCTTTTACAATCTTACACCGGCACTGAGCCTCGATGGAGCCTTGGCCAAATGAAGCCTCATCAACCATTGTCTTTATTTTCTGACTCCACCAGATGGCGGTGTTGGTTTGAAGATAGAGGCTGAAAGATTGGCAATGAAGTGTGTTTTCAAACATTTGTTGAACAGACAGCGCCATCTTGCGTCTTCTGCTTGTATGGGAGGCTGCCTGAGAATAGCAGGTGCTGTGAGCTTTTAACCCCCCTGGCCAGAGGGGGCGCTCTTCTTGCTCTTTTTCAACTCAAATTTTCACAAACACATCAATGTTGGTAAACTCTGTGTGACCTGAGGCCTGAGGCCTGTACTGCGAAGCTGGATTTTCTCTTATCCAGATAACTTTCCATACTATGACACTCATTTACTTCTCACCAGGATAAATCACCATGGTAATTTACCCTGAATGTCTAACCTCCGGAGCAGGTTATGTTCTGGATAAGAGGTCAAAGCTCCGCCTCCTGACCAATCAGATCTCTTGGAAAATGCCCCGCCCATTCTTAAATGATGGTGATTGGTGGGCAGGTTCAGCACTGAGCTGCAGCAGAGCGGAGATGAGAAAGTAATTTAGAAATCTTTTTGACATAATAAAATAAATCCTGGTCTC
Source organism: Lipophrys pholis (assembly GCF_963383615.2). Classification (NCBI taxonomy): domain Eukaryota; kingdom Metazoa; phylum Chordata; class Actinopteri; order Blenniiformes; family Blenniidae; genus Lipophrys; species Lipophrys pholis. The sequence goes on along the minus strand of NC_137646.1, from coordinate 7,618,661 downwards.
TGAGGCTTTGAAGGATGTTTTTGTTCGTGACTTGTTCCAAGTCTGTTTATCTCCACGAGGGTTGATCTGGAATAATGAGCTTAATGATCACACCTGACAAAACTGCAGAAACATGAATTTATGGAACCAGAACTACTCCTGTCGTCACGGTGATGAATTAATATTCCAACATAAAACACAAGAGAAACTCAGCCTCAAAACAACTGGATGGAAAATCTAAACTAAAAGAAGATCAGTGAGGAAGTTCAGCCCGACACGTTTCTGCTGGAATAAAGTGAAACTGAGTGATGACAGTGCTGTCTGTTTATATTGTCAGATGAATTAATCTGGTATAATCTCACCAAGTCAGCATTAACAAGTCAGGAATGTTCTGGCTTTGGCTGCAGCAGCAGTGTTGCTTTTAGCTGCTGGATGTGTTTTAATTCTTCATAATCTCAGAGATTAACTGCTCCTTCAGTAATCTGTAAACTGCTCTGCAGAGTTTCTCTGTCTGTGATTGGTCAGATGCTGCAAACTCCGCCCCTTTCATGTGAACAAGCACACGTAGGTCTGGGTTGAACCAGAGAGTTGATAACCTGCTTGGTAGTAACGGTGATCAGGATCAGTCAACCCAGGAAACAGAGAGATCCTGGATATGTTGATCAGGGTTCCTAGTACAGGCCACAGGCCTCAGTGTGATTGAAACAATATTTAGATTTACTTGCCGCTCAGTAAACCAGCGGCGGCCTTGCGCATGCGCGGTTCCTTCTCAGTGTGGACGCAGTGTGGTGAGGGTCTCCTCTGGTCTGACTGCAGGAGGGAGGGAGGGACTGTCAGACTGACCGCAGGTCTGTCAATGCTTCAGGACGGGGGAGGGGCTCACAGCAGGACCCGCTGCTCGTTGACCACAGTGACTGCAGAACCAGACCTGCTTTCACCTCAGAGTCGCCAAACACACTAGAAAGTCGCTAGAATTGTCGCTAGTCGCTTTTCACAAAAAAAGTTGCCAACAGGACCTGAAAAGTCACCAAGTTGGCAACAGTAACAGGCTCACACCCCTGCTGACACAGACAGGATCTTTGTTCTACACTTCTTTTGAAACTTGCTTTCTTTGCTTAACTTCAAGAAAGAACTACTTAGTTTTCATTCAACAGGAGAGGAGGGTGCACCATTCCCAGATGAACTGCAATACCAGGCTGATGCGTGGAGTGGACAGAGCAAGCTCCTATTCCATCTCCCTGTTCCAAAAATCAATTTAATATACAGTCCCCAGATAGGGGACATATCAGATATTAAACTGATAAGAACAGATTTTTCTTTTACAAGATTTTATTGACACATTTTACAGTTCATTTTCTTCCATTTCTTCCACAGATGTTTTCACTCATTTCACACATAAAAGCAAACAAGGTACAAGCTTCTGTTTTAAAATATCATAAATACAGTACTTTTAATAAATAGATATTTACAAATAAAGCAGGACCTGTTGAGTGAAATGAGAAACATGAGGAAATAAAAAGTGTCTGTCGTTGTAAAAGTCAATAAATAGGAGTGCATTCAGTTTAAAAGGTCTATTCTGTTGTGCAGGAGAGCAGTGAGTCCCTATCAAGGGGAACTCATCCTGTTCTCTCAAACATTTGGTCTCTCGGGGTTCTGCCATGGTGCTCAGAGGAGGTCCTCTCCCTCGTGCTCCTTCCCTCCGTCCACACCCGGAGAGCCAGGCCGCCGCTGCCTTGACCTTTTCTCGTGAGGCTCCGGCTCCTTCATCCGAATGGGCAGGGAGGCGATTCTTCTTTGTGGCTGTGTCCTCGGCCTGCCGCCTGCAGCTTCCACCTCGCGGACCGTCGCTGCGGCCATCTGGATCACAGCCACGGGGGGGATCTGCCTATGCCTTCTCACCAGCAGGTTTCTGGAGGTCCAGGTGGCGTCTTTGATGGCGGCCAGGGTGAGCCACATCTTTTCAAAGTCCTTCTTTGTCATAAACTTGTGGCTCACCCCGTATAGCACCAGCTGTGCTGTAAGGACCCCCCCCCTGCTGGTAAGTACGGGAATTGCAAGGAGCCGGCCGTTGCCCACTGGTCTACGGCAGCGCTGCACTCCCAGAGGAGGTGCCTCACCGACTCAGGAGCGCCACAACCAGGCCGGGGGCAAGTTGAGTGCGCTGCCATTCCTCGGGAGTGCATGACGGCCCTGACTGGGAGAACCTCGTGAGCCACCAGCCATGACAGGTCCCGGAGTCTGTTTGGGAGGATAGGATGGGTCACGTTGCGCCAAACTGTGGAGGGCTCACCGAGTGCAAGCCCGCGCACTGGACTCACTGGTTCCCGTTCCTGCACAACAGAAATGAGAGATTTGTGGTTAGTTAAAATCTGCAACTCCTCCTGTTCCAGGTTAAACTGTTTAAAAAATGTCTTGATAAAATCATAGGCCGGTGGCAGGTTAAAAGAAACTGGTATTTTAAGATCAATGGGTAAAATCTTAATCCTTCGAAGGTAGGACCCCATCCAGAAATGAGCCATTGCTGTCGTCTTTGGGTTCCTGGAGGGGTCCGTTGCAATAGCCATGTTACTATACCTTTAAAAGGTCATACCTATCATTTTTCTCATTTAAAACATAAATATTCATGAGCTTAAAATCCTGGTCCATAAAAGTCAAATGTAGTAAAAGTGCACTACCGTCTCTCACCACAGTGCTGCCCTTCACCAAGATCCGGGGGTTATTCATTAAAATGGCCACTCCATCATTTTTATTACTGTTGGAGCCACTCCATACTGACGGGAGTGGCCAAACCTCCTCCCACTGTTGGTAAGAATTTAAAAACGGTATAGCACACTCCTGTAATAAAAACACATCTGACTTAAATGAACTTAAAAAGGATAAAACACTCTGGGCTCTAACTCTCGACTTCACACTTCTCACATTGATGGTAGAGAAGGTGAGGGTCATGAGTATGGTTAACAACAACAGGTAGGACATTTTAAAAAGACTACAAAGTTTGAACTATAAAATCAGTTAAAAACAGTGACTAAGTTATCACTTGTGAACTGAGCTCTTCCTTCACTTCCATAGGTGAGGTGTGAAGGCTTTGAGCTCTGTTCCCCGTTCGGGCTCTGGGAGTTGGTCTCTCCTGCAACTTGCAATCTATTTTTGAGCCTTTTGGGGTTGATTGCAGAGCAATTGAAAGAAAAGAAACCTCATTGGGTGAATCGGAGGGGAAGACTCTGGGTTCCTCCACAGACGAACTGTCTGAGTACACCTCAACTCTTCCCCTCTTCTCTGAGCCCTGGGGAGACTCAGAGGACAATCTGACTGATAAAAGTCATTTCAAATCGCGGGAACAAAAAACAAAACAACTCAGACCTCGGCCAGCCAGCCGGCGACTGGGAAGTTCGGTCCTTGAGCTGCACCTTTAGACTTCGAGAGCGTGCACGGAACGCAGCGCTAGGCCTGTCATGATAATAAATTTTGCTGGACGATAAATTTTCCCAGAATCTATTGTGATAAACGATAATATTGCTGTTTTCATACCATTTTTCCACTAATATATTAATAATGGTATAATAATGCAAGTATAACATTTTAAAGATAAATAAACTTTTATTTCTGAAGAATATTTAAAATTGGAATTGTATTATGAAAAAAAGAGATCGTAAATATCCAAAGTAAATAATCAAAACAACCTCATCTCTCCCTCTCCTCCTCACGGGGCTCTCATGCTGCACTCAGGTGTGCCAGGTGCCATGTTGCTGTGAGAATTGGAGTTACGTGATGCACCTGAACGCATCACGCAGTATCAGCAGCATGAAGCTTGTTAACCCTTAACTTCCACTACAACATCACTGACAACTGCTGCTATTACTCTCAAGATGAATTCAACAGGACAATTCAAAGGGACAATAAACTTTCAATTCTACCTTCAATAGTTGGAGCTTCTATTCAAACTTCAGCCAAATCAAACAGTATGTAGGTCAGTTCAAACAACCATTCAGTATTGTCACCATCTCTGAAACATGGATCAGCACTGACAAGGGAGCTGATTTGACCTGATGGACTCGAGTTCAACTCCTTTTACACAGATTGGAAGGCGGGTGGAGGGGGAGCTATATATGTGGGTGTAGACCTGAAATATAAAGTGGTGGAGAAAATGACAAGAGCAATGAAAGATGTGTTTGAATGCAACACAGTTGAACTCTGTATGAAAAAAAAGAATGTAATTGTAAACTGCATTTATAGAACACCAGGGGCCAGTTGTTCAAAAAAATGTAATCTGGATCAAAATGATCCGGATTTGAAAATGTCATTTGTTGCTTTCCAGGATGCAGAGAGTTGCACAGTAAGACTCTGGAGTCCATTTGTGGTTCCCTTTCTAGGACCTCACCACAGGACACCCGGTTCTGTGCACCTTTTTTTTAGGGACCGAGCCCAGAAGGGAAGCTGCCTGGAGGCGAGGACCCTATTGCATCTGGAGTGTTTCTTTCTTTGTTTCTTCTCCTGACGCCATTGAACCCAAATTTGACATAAACTTGCAAACCAAATTTGGCACAATCATCAGGACTGGTGCAGACTACAAGAAAATACAAACAATTAACCCACAAAGTGCCAAAGTGTGCTCTCTAGCGCCACCTACAATCACCACAGCCATGGTGTGATCTCTCTAGAAATGTCGTAGAGAGATCAAAACAAAACTCATCTGTTCGTCTCATCACGACATAAAAATCACACTCTGACACCCCTGACCTAAGTCCAACAGGAAGTCCTCAATTTGATTTTAAAAATAAGATTATCAGCAGAAATTTAAATTGGGTCTCACAGCCTGTAGGAAAGTCATAGAGCGATGAAACCAAAGCTCACTTGTTTGTCTCAGCAAGACCTGGAAATAATGTAATGACACTCCTCACTTAATCCAACAGGAAGTCTACAATTTGCCTTTCAAATCAAGATCCATCCATGCTCATGTCAGCACGGTCACCCAGATGACATTGCAACAGAGCACAAAGGAAGGTGGCGCCCAGCATGGGACATGAACCCACGACCTTGACATTGCGAGTCTCATGCTCTACCAACTGAGCTAGAAGAACCAGGAACCATGAGGGATCACCAAAAGAAGAACCGGACACAGTGACCTGCAACCTTCAAGTGATCCAAGTTTCAATCTTCAGTGATTTTACTGCAAAATCCTCCAGAGAACAAAAGAATAATCAACTATTCTAACAATCAGTGGGTTGCTGTAAAGAAGTTGCATTTAAATGAAATCACCATGTAAGTTTCAAAGTGTCTGTGTATTCAAAATGTGCAGACACTCTGATGGTTCTATCTGCTAACTCTGTTTGGTGATGTCATAGTGATGTCATAAAAGAATGGAAAATATTAAAGTGACAACATTTTTTTCTTCACTTTGATTCTTCTTGACTTTGATCTTGACAAAACTATTATCTATTAGTAGTTTATTGATACTTTCTCTGAGTTTATTAATACTTTCAGTAATAAAAATAAAGTATCAAGAAAAGATTACAGTTCCTGAGTAACATTGATGAGGAGACTCGTGGTGTAAAGGTTGAATGAGTCCAGTGACTTGAGTTGAAATGAAGGAGGGAGTTGAGGTCAAAGAAACACACTTTGACTCCAAAGATCCAAGTTTAAATCTTCAATGTTTTTACAGCAAAATCCTCCTGGAAACAAATAAATAATCAACTATTCTGACAACCAGTGAGTTACTGTAAAGAAATAAAAAGAAATAAGGTGCATTTAAATTAAATCACCATGTACAAAGTATCTGTGTATTCACAATTTGCAGACAAACTTAAAAAAGCTCTGAAAAATGTTGAAGCGTCTGTAGTTGAAGTGTTTTCATTAACTAGATGTCCATGAATGAACCATGCTGAGCAGCTCTTTGTAGTTTCATGGTGTAATGATTAGCACTCTGGACTCTGAATCCAGTGATCTGAGTTCAAATCTCAGTGGAACCAGACTTTACTGGTGCTGCTCTGCTGTGGTCAACATTCTCCAGAATAGTAAGAACCTTCCATGGACAATAAATAATGATGAGTAATTTTCATGATCAGGTGGGACAGAAGAAGCTGCAGCCTGGACTTGAGGCCAGACGTCTTGCAGCAGCCAGTTCAGAGTTTTCTGGAGAGGAAGTTGACTCCAGATCTGGTTGGCTGCTTTAAAGCTGGGTGACGTCTCCTGTAAGTCAATGAGCTCAAACTGCATTTCTGCAGGCTCTTCCTCAGGGACACACGAGAAAGGATTTTGGAAGAGGTTGAATGACTTCTCATGGACCCTGAAGTCGGAGAAGCGGTGGTCGAATTCCTGTCTGAGTTTATTTATGATGTTATGGTTCTTGTTTGAACGCAGGTGACGTAAAACGTGGCGCCCGTCTGTGTCGTCTCCAAGCACCTTGCAGGCGGGAAAATGGGTGAGATGTCCCTGTTTGAGCTGTCCCTGCAGCAGTTCAAGTTTTTGCTGGAAAGTTTTGACATTGTCAAATAGTGTGGAAATGAGCTTCCCATGGCCCTGCAGCTTCACATCGACCTTTTTCACGACAACCTGAAGTAGCGCCTCGTGGAGCTCAATCACTTCCTGTTTGTGTCTCATTGAAAATGGACCTTATCTTTTCACCGACGCTCCTGAACTTGCCAGCTTTTTCATTTGCTGATGCGGAGGCCATCGCAGCGGGGAATACATGAACAAATACACTTGAAGAAGGGTATAAGTTCTTCCATGAAGAATATCTCCACAGTTATCAAGGTAAGAAAAGACGGAGTTCAGTGAGCTAACCGCGGCGCTAGCTACAACATATGATGAAGATAAACATGGTGACTAAGGAGCCTCATCTCGTCTGCTAAATTATTAGAGGTATTTATTAGAGGCATGATCTAGACTTTTAAATGATATTTTAACATTCTGATATGTGTTTGCTATTATAATATAGAAAAGTGATGATGATGATGATGCCAGATGTTCACCTTCACCCTGCTTTGCTTCTGCAGGCTTCTAGTATCGCATATTGTGGAGGGACAGGTAGTGGTCAGAGCTCCATGCTTCAGGTCCATGAGGAACCATGGAGGGACAGGTAGTGGTCAGAGCTCCATGCTTCAGCTCCATGAGGAACCATGGAGGGACAGGTAGTGGTCAGAGCTCCATGCTTCAGCTCCATGAGGAACCATGGAGGGACAGGTAGTGGTCAGAGCTCCATGCTTCAGCTCCATGAGGAACCATGGAGGGACAGGTGGTGGTCAGAGCGCCATGCTTCAGGTCCATGAGGAACCATGGAGGGACAGGTGGTGGTCAGAGCTCCATGCTTCAGCTCCATGAGGAACCATGGAGGGACAGGTGGTGGTCAGAGCTCCATGCTTCAGGTCCATGAGGAACCATGGAGGGACAGGTAGTGGTCAGAGTTCCATGCTTCAGCTCCATGAGGAACCATGAGGAACCTCACAGACTGCAGGTTGAAACAGTCAGAGAGTCGCTGGGCTCATGTTCAGTTGTTTGACTTCCTGTTCTTCAGCTGTCAGATGAGAGCTGAAGAACTTTCATGTACGATGGACACTCCTGTATGACAGAGAGCTTACTATTCCTCTTCTGCTGCTCTGGATTCTGGGACTTGATTAAAGCTAATTATGTTTTAACAAGTATCAATTTCTATATATGTGTTAAAAACACTTCTCTGTTTTAGATCTCACTGGGTGTTGACAAGCTGAGTTGTTGGTTTATTCCTGTAGTTGTGCAGCTGGTAAAGGCTTTAACAACCATGTAGTTGAACTCCTGGATCAGCCTGCACACTCCTCCCAGCTCCAGCTGCCAACGCTTCCTCCTGCACTGACCTGCACAAGTCATCTACACAGAGGGAACAGACCAAGAACACAGGTAAAAAAAAAGAGGAACCATTGTTTTCCTTTTGTAATATCATTTAGTACGTGACAATCTCCTTAGTAGTTTTAGCAATTTAAGTAAAAATCTTAGCTCTCACAAATCTATCCCTCCATGTCCGACCAAATTGCTCACCTGTCCCTTTATTTATTTGTCATATTTGTTTATTTCTTGTAAGGGGCTCCATCCTGAACCTGCCAGTGAGGTGGTGGGGGAAACAGATGTGTGCAGTCCAGCTGTGCAGAGCTTACACAGGTGTCATTTATTGGTTTGTAATGTTTTTATGCTTGTAATGTTTCCTTTGTCATACTTACTGTGATGATGTCACTCATGTGTTTGTAGGACCACTTCCTGATCCCGACATCCTGACATCAGGAGGAAAACTACGTCCACTGGAGTCCCAACCACTCAGAGCTCTCCTTTTAGATTTCCTCCCAACTTTGGAGTGAGTCCCAAACAGATGATGTGTCCCAGGTTGCTGACCTCAAGGTTCAGGATGGCCACACAAGTCTGAGGCGTTCACACACATACTCCTGGCAGGGACAGGGTCAGCTGGTAATCACCAGATTGGAATGGTGCCACTTTGTCACTGACACATTTAGAACAATAACTGTTGAGCGAGAGCGGCGTGATGAATCGTTCACTGACCAAATGAAATCAAAACTGGACATGTTTTACTTCAATACCATTAATGTGTTTATTTCAATGCAGTAATGATCATATTAAAATGTATAAATGACCTTTTGTCACTTTGTGTTTTGAACATTAAATCTCAAGTTGTGTGAATCACTGTAAATAGTGTAAATAGTGTAAATAGTGTCGAACATGTCAATAAGCTGCTCCTTCAGGCCCACAGCCACCCTGAAGGAGAACATTAAAACTCATCAATCAGAGGCATTCTGGGGCAGCGCTGGGTTCAGGCTTCATCTCCTATTGTCTGAGCTCTGGTCCAGTATATGAGGCGGGATGCAGGTGGAGCAATGGACTCCCAGAAGATCTGGAACCCTCTCAGATGGGAATTTGGTGTAGAACCGGATCTGCTCATCAGAAACACAGTCGCGAGTAAAAAGCATGGGAGACAAATCCACATTCTCCAGCCTGGCTTCCAACTCCTTATTATATTCAAGAGCTTCATCTAGTGCAGCTGTGAAACCAGAAAATAAATTACTTATTATCTTTACTTACAGTTGTCAGACATTAGTGTCAGAAACACACGACGTACATCTGAATATGAGCATCAATTATTTATTATTAGACTTTACATCCATGGTCTTCATTGGCTACAGGGCCGATCACAGCTGACTTTGGGTGAGGGCACTACTGTATAACTTGAACAGGTTACCAGTCCGGACACAGACAGTCAATCACACATATATACCCACACATATTCACAGTCACCAATTGGCCTAAAATGTATGTTTTTGGTACTGTGAGGGGAAATAAGAAGAAAACCGTTGACACAACAGTCTGAATAGAATATAGGCACACACACAGCTCAAAGTAGCGTGTACTTCTGTGTTGAATGCTCATGAAGCCATCAGGAAACACAAGCAAATTCAAATGAAAACTGTATTTATTTCTACACAATAGTTAAACACAATGTTGCAGCAACATGTCAAAGTTTCATTTATGAATTTCAATTTTATGAATTAAAATCTTAATATGTTAAGCAATTCAAAATGAAATGAATAAAATGAAAACATAAAATGTATTACCTGACGGGAATAATTGCAACTAGAAAGGATCAGATGATTCCATTTTGTTAGTTACATTGCCAGAGAACAAACTCAAAGGTAAGACAGTGAGAATCCCCGTGTCATCTGAAGGCCACTTGTGGTTATGGAATCATCAGGATAAACACACAGGAAAGCCTCCCCATTCCCCAGCTCATGTTTCCGTACCATTCAGTCAAAACACTGCAAAAGAAAGAAAAAAAAAATAAACAGGTCACATTGTCACTTTTTGCTGTCGGTTCCTCAGTCCTGCTCCGTGGTCTTTGCCAGCTTTTTTGTTTGCGTGTGGTTTGTTCAACTATTTGTTACCATGTTGTTCAGTCACAGCTGCTGAAAACTGATATGAGCCAAACCAGCCTTTAGCCACTGTCGGTGTTCCCAAGAGCTCCGGAGGTTCCAGAGACAGTGGTGAGTCCAGTATATTCTAAAGGTCATTATTCTTACTGACACTTTTCCTAATGTTCCATTTAGATGAATAACGTGATCAGGAATTAAGCTTTAAAATGAACGATTGCAAAAATGCAATTCCATCTCCAGCTCATGATGAGCCTGTGTTTAAGTGAAATACCTGAGCGAAGGATTGCCATGTGTTTGATCGTACCTAAAGGTTTAGTTTTAGGTTAAGGCTCAAATTAGCATTTCAGAAAGGGCAGTGTCCCAGTCTTTTATGAATACTTGTCACCAACAACTTATATATTTAATTTGTATAATCAGAGGCAATAATCTGTTTTAGCCTCGCTGGACTACAATGAATTTACGGCTCACTAACTGCAGTTGAACTATTGTTTCACCTTCTACCGTACCGCATAGGACCGACTGAATACGTTTATGTGTGTGTTTGTTCTCCTCAAGGGTTGAAGAATCCAGTCAATCTGACAGAAATATTGTTAGTTAATGTGATAAACTTTGTCTATGAGCAGCTTGTAGAAGTGAGAGCTACAGAAACATAGAACACAAAAGCATCATCAATGGTGGAGACGTTACACAATGAAAAGCTTGTAGAATATACCTACACGGCAAACAGGAAATATTCCCTAGTTATTCAAATGAGAGACATTTGTTTGACTGATGTCACGACATGACATTTTGCATCAAAAGATTAGAAAACACAAATAAGCAGAAATAATGAGGAACCTGCTGTTGGTGAAGGTGTTTTGTAATCACATAGTACAAAGTTCATAATACTCAGTGTAGAAGTCTATAGTCATCTTCTCAGGTTATTGACCCTGGGCTAAATGAAAAGAATATATCAACTTAGTACCTGTAATCCTGCTTTGTGATGTGATTTAACGAACAGAATTTCACATGTTAGAACAAGACCTATGATGTTTGCAACACGAGCATCGAGGAACACAGAACATGAATTTATATGGAGTACACACTGCAGTACTCACATACCACTGAGCTCCTTCAAAATAAAAATCTATTTGAAAATGTTTCTTAGTAAGAAAAAAATTATATACCGTATTTTCACGACTATAAGGCGCACATAAAAGTCTTAGATTTTCTTCAAAATGTGCGGCGCGCCCTATGGTGCAGTGCGCCGTATGTGTGTGTTGTTGTTGTAAAGCGGACGTAGTAGTGAACACCATGAGAACGTTAAAGGGGGAAGTGTGGGCGTGGATTGTATATAAATGAACGGGTATGTGCGTTATGCAGAACATCGTTGTTTTAACAACCCTGAAAATGGCGAAGAGACACGCTTATGAAGCACAGTTTAAACTGAAGGCCATCAGCTACGCGGAGGAACATGGAAATCGAGCAGCCGCGAGAGAATTTAAGATTAATGAATCGATGGTTCGCAAGTGGAGGAAGCTGGAAAACGAGCTCCGACAGGTGAAGAAGACGCGGCTGAGTTTCCGCGGACATAAGGCGAGGTGGCCCGAGTTGGAGGAAAGACTCGAGCAGTGGATCATCGCACAAAGAACGAGTGGGAGAAGCGTTTCCACGGTCACCATTCGACTAAAAGCAGTAACGCTAGCAGAAGAAATGAAAATTGAACATTTCCAAGGAGGTCCGTCTTGGTGCTTTCGTTTCATGAAACGGTGCCATTTTTCCATCCGGGCCAGAACTACGGTAGCGCAGCAACTTCCAGCGGATTATAATGAAAAGCTGGCCATCTTCCACTCCTACTGCAGCAAACACATCGCCGACAAACACATCCAGCCCAGCCACATCACTAACATGGACGAGGTGCCGCTAACTTTCGACATCCCGGTGAGTCACACTGTGGAGAAGAAGGGGACCAGCATGGTAGCGATACGCACAACGGGGCACGAAAAGTCTTCTTTTACTGTTGTGCTTAGCTGCCATGCTAATGGACAGAAACTGCCGCCTATGGTGATTTTTAAGAGAAAGACTTTGCCTAAAGAGAAGTTTCCATCAGGAGTCATCATTAAGGCAAATCAAAAGGGCTGGATGGATGAGGAAATGATGAAAGAGTGGCTGAGGGAGGTGTATGTAAGGAGAACAGGTGGTTTTTTCCACGCATCACCATCGCTGTTGATCTGTGACTCTATGCGTGCCCATCTCACAGCCGATGTGAAAAAACAAGTGAAGCAAACGAACTCTGAGCTTGCTGTCATTCCGGGAGGCCTGACAAAGGATCTCCAACCGCTGGACATCGGTGTGAACCGGCCGTTCAAAGTAAGGCTGCGAGCGGCGTGGGAGCGATGGATGACCGATGGAGACCACAGTTTCACTAAGAGTGGAAGGCAGCGCCGGGCGAGTTACGCCACAATTTGCAAATGGATTGTAGATGCTTGGGCTAGCGTGTCTGCTGGCACTGTTGTTCGAGCTTTCGCAAAAGCCGGCATCATTTCCAAGGAGCCGCACGGCACGGAAAGTGACTCTGACAGTGAAGAAAATGAACCTGGTATGTTTGATGGAGATTTAGCGCAGCTGTTCAATTCAGAAACAGAGGACGAGGAGTTCGATGGGTTTGATTGATGACGATTACAGGTAAAAAAAATGTTAGTACTTTGTAATCAATACTTAAATAAAGCACAACCAAACTCAGTTTTGCTCCCGCTCTATTTTTAAATACGCACACTTGTATGCTTGTGTGTGTGTGTTGTTGTAATGCGGACACCATGAGAACGTTAAAGGGGGAAGTGTGGGCATGGAACCCGCGCCCTATGAGCAGGTGCGCCTTATGTGTGTGTTAAATGCAGTAATGGCACACATAACTGAGACTGCGCCTTTTAGTACGGTGTGCCTTTTGGTCGTGAAAATACGGTATACAATATCTACAAATGTTAACCTAGAAGATTCTATAAATAGTTTATTTGTGGTTTTCCCAAAGGAAGTTTTATTTATTGTTTTTAAAAAATGTTTTCTTTAGTTTAATGAGGTTCTATATGTGTTCTGTATATTATTTCTACCGACTTATCGTTATTAGTGAGAAATACAGTACAAGCTGTTTGTTTTGTATTTACTACAAATAGTGTTCTTTTATGTGTTCTATATTCTGCTTCCAAAAGACTGTAAAACAAACTTGCAACATTTAAGACTTTGTAACTGTGAATTAGATAATCTGTGGTCAAGCTCAGAATCTATCCAGAAATTAATTAATTAACATTCAACCAGCCATTTCTACCACTCTGATCATATTCCCTCCATCATTACTCCATGAAGGGAGTAAAGAACGTTCATCAATGACAGAGAGTGTATGAACTGAATCAGTACGCTCTGTCTGCTTCACGCTCAGGAGGAAATATCACGACTCATCATCGTGGGTAGAGAGACCAAACACTTTAGAAACACATTTCTCAAGTCAAGAACTATAGAAATGATCCCTGAAAGTATAGTCTTAATACTCCTCAGTACAAACAGCTGAGGCCTTGAATGAATCAGTCTTTCTCATCACTGGTGAGCAGATCTTTTTGTTATGGATCCAGCAAGAAAGAGATTTTCTCCTGTCTGGGATCATTTCCAGCTGATCTCTCCTGATACATTCAGCACAGAATAGCAATAGTGTGACATATATGAACTATTATTGATATGTGATATTGCATTGCAGAACCCTTGTACTAATGTCCATCTTCCACATTCTGGCATTTTTAAATGTGACATGTATGTTATGGTCCAAATAAATACATCAATAACACCTCATCTATGCTGAGGCAGGAAAGTGGGAAAAGTATATAAATGTACACCACAACTTGTAGAAGCTTGTTGAAATTCAATGACTAAATAGAAGTTTGCAGAAGTCACATAATAATTAAGATTAAGTGAAGATGTTCAGTAATGAAGAGTGATTCACGACCGTAGAAAAGAGCTGCCTTCAGAATATTTACATTTATTTCTATTAATTTTATTTTGTTCCAACATTAGATGGTGTTTGAACAAATTTCCATTATTATGGATGGATATGGACATGTGCCAAATAATCTGCAGAATAGCTTATGGCAGTGGTTCTCAAACGTTTTACACCAAGTACCACCCAGAAAATACTTGGCTCTCCAAGTACCACCATAATGACCAACACTATACAGTAGCCTAGTAAGACTCAGCATTCATCAAAAACGAGGCAGAGGTTTTACTCCTAAAGAAGTATATTTAATATTGTCAGCCATTGTAACATTTTACACAGTTAGATTGGTAACACTACGCTTAAATATAGGGAAATTAAAGACTGTACTTAAATAATGATTTAATTAAAATATATTGCACAGAAAAGTTAAATAAAACTGTACTGTACTTAAATGTTAAGTAAACAATGTACTGTACTTGATTAAAAAATAATCTAAACAGGCTGCTTTCTGAAACAGAAACACACGCACACGCACGCACACACACACACACACACACACACACACACACACACACACACACACACACACACACACACACACACACACACACACACACACACACACACACACACACACACAGAGGAAGAACAATAAGATTAAGACTAAAACTATAATAAAAAGATGGTCAATGGATTCTAGTGAATGTCTCTCTATCATTCTACTATAGATCTGGGATCCCCCCTCCCTTCTCGTGTCACATGGCCCCGCTTGAGCCAATCAAAATGAAACATGGCTGGCATTTCAGGAAATTATGTTTTATTCACGGACTGAGTATTTCAGACGATACATATTATGAAGTAGATAACGGCTTTAGAAACGATCGAAGTAACTCCTCTTCCACCGTCCAGTTCATCCATTTTAGTAATCAGCGGGCAGCGTGACGGCAGCGTTACGGCGGCGGCGTTACGGCGGCGGCGTTACGGCGGCGGCGTTACAGCGGCGTTACGTCGGCGTTACGTCGGCGTTACGTCGGCGTTACGTCGGCGTTACGTCGGCGTTACGGTAGCATTACGGCAGTGGCGGCACTTCGTGTCACGATCGCCCGTAATACTACGCTTAGCCACCCGCTAACCTCCGGGACTCGACGTGAAAAGTCATTTTACACACAAAATACTTCACTTTTTTCACAAGAATCAGCTTAGATAGGCCTTTTCTCACAGAGCTGCTAAATCCCGTGTTTTCAGCTGCAGTACAGACTAAGTTAGGGTATAAACGCTCTACCGTGAATAACTGTTGATGTCAGCGCTTTTATATTTATGTCAGTGATTCTTTGGCATACCACTAGAGGGAGCTAGTGGTACTCATACCACACTTTAAGAATGACTAGCTTATGGGTTGTAGTGGGAGTTTGAAAGTTCAGTGTTATGGTTAACTAATAAATGCACCAGTATTATGACTGGGCGAGTTTATTTCTTGATTTCAGAGACACTCCACCACTCTGATCATATTCCCTCCATCATTACTCTATGAAGGGAGCAAAGAACGTTCATCAATGACAGAGAGTGTATGAACTGAATCATTACTCTCTGTCTGCTTCACGCTCAGGAGGGAATATCACGACTCATCATCGTGGGTAGAGAGACCAAACACTTTAGAAACACATTTCTCAAGTCAAGAACTATAGAAATGATCCCTGAAGGTATAGTCTTAAACAGAGAGGGGAAGGCGGGTGGAGGGGGAGCTATATATGTGGGTGTAGACCTGAAATATAAAGTGGTGGAGAAAATGACAAGAGCAATGAAAGATGTGTTTGAATGCAACACAGTTGAACTCTGTATGAAAAAAAAGAATGTAATTGTAAGCTGCATTTATAGAACACCAGGGGCCAGTTGTTCAAAAAAATGTAATCTGGATCAAAATGATCCGGATTTGAAAATGTCATTTGTTGCTTTCCAGGATGCAGAGAGTTGCACAGTAAGACTCTGGAGTCCATTTGTGGTTCCCTTTCTAGGACCTCACCACTGGACACCGGGTTCTGTGCACCTTTCTTTTAGGGACCGAGCCCAGAAGGGAAGCTGCCTGGAGGCGAGGACCCTATTGCATCTGGAGTGTTTCTTTCTTTGTTTCTTCTCCTGACGCCATTGAACCCAAATTTGACATAAACTTGCAAACCAAATTTGGCACAATCATCAGGACTGGTGCAGACTACAAGAAAATACAAACAATTAACCCACAAAGTGCCAAAGTGTGCTCTCTAGCGCCACCTACAATCACCACAGCCATGGTGTGATCTCTCTAGAAATGTCGTAGAGAGATCAAAACAAAACTCATCTGTTCGTCTCATCACGACATAAAAATCACACTCTGACACCCCTGACCTAAGTCCAACAGGAAGTCCTCAATTTGATTTTAAGAATAAGATTATCAGCAGAAATTTAAATTGGGTCTCACAGCCTGTAGGAAAGTCATAGAGCGATGAAACCAAAGGTCACTTGTTTGTCTCAGCAAGACCTGGAAATAATGTAATGACACTCCTCACTTAATCCAACAGGAAGTCTTTCAAATTTGCCTTTCAAATCAAGATCCATCCATGCTCATGTCAGCACGGTCACCCAAATGACATTGCAACAGAGCACAAAGGAAGGTGGCGCCCAGCATGGGACATGAACCCACGACCTTGACATTGCGAGTCTCATGCTCTACCAACTGAGCTAGAAGAACCAGGAACCATGAGGGATCACCAAAATAAGAACCGGACACAGTGACCTGCAACCTTCATGTGATCCAAGTTTCAATCTTCAGTGTTTTTACTGCAAAATCCTCCAGAGAACAAAAGAATAATCAACTATTCTAACAATCAGTGGGTTGCTGTAAAGAAGTTGCATTTAAATGAAATCACCATGTAAGTTTCAAAGTGTCTGTGTATTCAAAATGTGCAGACACTCTGATGGTTCTATCTGCTAACTCTGTTTGGTGATGTCATAGTGATGTCATAAAAGAATGGAAAATATTAAAGTGACAACATTTCTTTCTTCACTTTGATCCTTCTTGACTTTGATCTTGACAAAACTATTATCTATTAATAGTTTATTGATACTTTCTCTGAGTTTATTAATACTTTCAGTAATAAAAATAAAGTATCAAGAAAAGATTACAGTTCCTGAGTAACATTGATGAGGAGACTCGTGGTGTAAAGGTTGAATGAGTCCAGTGACTTGAGTTGAAATAAAGGAGGGAGTTGAGGTCAAAGAAACACACTTTGACTCCAAAGATCCAAGTTTAAATCTTCAATGTTTTTACAGCAAAATCCTCCTGGAAACAAATAAATAATCAACTATTCTGACAACCAGTGAGTTACTGTAAAGAAATAAAAAGAAATAAGGTGCATTTAAATTAAATCACCATGTACAAAGTATCTGTGTATTCACAATTTGCAGACAAACTTAAAAAAGCTCTGAAAAATGTTGAAGCGTCTGTAGTTGAAGTGTTTTCATTAACTAGATGTCCATGAATGCACCATGCTGTGCTGCTCTCTGTAGTTTCATGGTGTAATGATTAGCACTCTGGACTCTGAATCCAGTGATCTGAGTTCAAATCTCAGTGGAACCAGACTTTACTGGTGCTGTGGTCAACATTCTCCACAATAGTAAGAACCTTCCATGGACAATAAATAATGATTGAGGACAAGTGATGAGTAATTTTCATTATCAGGTGGGACAGAAGAAGCTGCAGCCTGGACTTGAGGCCAGACGTCTTGCAGCAGCGTGTTCAGAGTTTTCTGGAGAGGAAGTTGACTCCAGATCTGGTTGGCTGCTTTAAAGCTGGGTGACGTCTCCTGTAAGTCAATGAGCTCAAACTGCATTTCTGCAGGCTCTTCCTCAGGGACACACGAGAAAGGATTTTGGAAGAGGTTGAATGACTTCTCATGGACCCTGAAGTCGGAGAAGCGGTGGTCGAATTCCTGTCTGAGTTTATTTATGATGTTATGGTTCTTGTTTGAACGCAGGTGACGTAAAACGTGGCGCCCGTCTGTGTCGTCTCCAAGCGCCTTGCAGGCGAGAAAATGGGTGAGATGTCCCTGTTTGAGCTGTCCCTGCAGCAGTTCAAGTTTTTGCTGGAAAGTTTTGACATTGTCAAATAGTGTGGAAATGAGCTTCCCATGGCCCTGCAGCTTCACATAGACCTTTTTCACGACAACCTGAAGTAGCGCCTCGTGGAGCTCAATCACTTCCTGTTTGTGTCTCATTGAAAATGGACCTTATCTTTTCACCGACGCTCCTGAACTTGCCAGCTTTTTCATTTGCTGATGCGGAGGCCATCGCAGCGGGGAATACATGAACAAATACACTTGAAGAAGGGTATAAGTTCATCCATGAAGAATATCTCCACAGCTATCAAGGTAAGAAAAGACGGAGTTCAGTGAGCTAACCGCGGCGCTAGCTACAACATATGATGAAGATAAACATGGTGACTAAGGAGCCTCATCTAGTCCGCTAAATTATTAGAGGTATTTATTAGAGGCATGATCTAGACTTTTAAATGATATTTTAACATTCTGATATGTGTTTGCTATTATAATATAGAAAAGTGATGATGATGATGCCAGATGTTCACCTTCACCCTGCTTTGCTTCTGCAGGCTTCTAGTATCACATATTGTGGAGAGACAGGTGGTGGTCAGAGCTCCATGCTTCAGCTCCATGAGGAACCATGGAGGGACAGGTAGTGGTCAGAGCTCCATGCTTCAGGTCCATGAGGAACCATGAGGAATGATGCCAGATGTTCACCTTCACCCTGCTTTGCTTCTGCAGGCTTCTAGTATCACATATTGTGGAGGGACAGGTGGTGGTCAGAGCTCCATGCTTCAGGTCCATGAGGAACCATGGAGGGACAGGTGGTGGTCAGAGCTCCATGCTTCAGGTCCATGATGAACCATGGAGGGACAGGTGGTGGTCAGAGCTCCATGCTTCAGCTCCATGAGGAACCATGGAGGGACAGGTGGTGGTCAGAGCTCCATGCTTCAGCTCCATGAGGAACCATGGAGGGACAGGTAGTGGTCAGAGCTCCATGCTTCAGCTCCATGAGGAACCATGAGGAACCTCACAGACTGCAGGTTGAAACAGTCAGAGAGTCGCTGGGCTCATGTTCAGTAGTTTGACTTCCTGTTCTTCAGCTGTCAGATGAGAGCTGAAGAACTTTCATGTACGATGGACACTCCTGTATGACAGAGAGCTTACTATTCCTCTTCTGCTGCTCTGGATTCTGGGACTTGATTAAAGCTAATTATGTTTTAACAAGTATTCATTTCTATATATGTGTTAAAAACACTTCTCTGTTTTAGATCTCACTGGGTGTTGACCAGCTGAGTTGTTGGTTTATTCCTGTAGTTGTGCAGCTGGTAAAGGCTTTAACAACCATGTAGTTGAACTCCTGGATCAGCCTGCACACTCCTCCCAGCTCCAGCTGCCAACGCTTCCTCCTGCACTGACCTGCACAAGTCATCTACACAGAGGGAACAGACCAAGAACACAGGTAAAAAAAAAAGAGGAACCATTGTTTTCCTTTTGTAATATCATTTAGTACGTGACAATCTCCTTAGTAGTTTTAGCAATTTAAGTAAAAATCTTAGCTCTCACAAATCTATCCCTCCATGTCCGACCAAATTGCTCACCTGTCTCTTTATTTATTTGTCATATTTGTTTATTTCTTGTAAGGGGCTCCATCCTGAACCTGCCAGTGAGGTGGTGGGGGAAACAGATGTGTGCAGTCCAGCTGTGCAGAGCTTACACAGGTGTCATTTATTGGTTTGTAATGTTTTTATGCTTGTAATGTTTCCTTTGTCATAACTTACTGTGATGATGTCACTCATGTGTTTGTAGGACCACTTCCTGATCCCGACATCCTGACATCAGGAGGAAAACTACGTCCACTGGAGTCCCAACCACTCAGAGCTCTCCTTTTAGATTTCCTCCCAACTTTGGAGTGAGTCCCAAACAGATGATGTGTCCCAGGTTGCTGACCTCAAGGTTCAGGATGGCCACACAAGTCTGAGGCGTTCACACACATACTACTGGCAGGGACAGGGTCAGCTGGTAATCACCAGATTGGAATGGTGCCACTTTGTCACTGACACATTTAGAACAATAACTGTTGAGCGAGAGCGGCGTGATGAATCGTTCACTGACCAGATGAAATCAAAACTGGACATGTTTTACTTCAATACCATTAATGTGTTTATTTCAATGCAGTAATGATCATATTAAAATGTATAAATGACCTTTTGTCACTTTGTGTTTTGAACATTAAATCTCAAGTTGTGTGAATCACTGTAAATAGTGTAAATAGTGTTGAACATGTCAATAAGCTGCTCCTTCAGGCCCACAGCCACCCTGAAGGAGAACATTAAAACTCATCAATCAGAGGCATTCTGGGGCAGCGCTGGGTTCAGGCTTCATCTCCTATTGTCTGAGCTCTGGTCCAGTATATGAGGCGGGATGCAGGTGGAGCAATGGACTCCCAGAAGATCCGGAACCCTCTCAGATGGGAATTTGGTGTAGAACCGGATCTGCTCATCAGAAACACCAGAGCGAGTAAAAAGCATGGGAGACAAATCCACATTCTCCAGCCTGGCTTCCAACTCCTTATTATATTCAAGAGCTTCATCTAGTGCAGCTGTGAAACCAGAAAATAAAATTACTTATTATCTTTACTTACAGTTGTCAGACATTAGTGTCAGAAACACACGACGTACATCTGAATATGAGCATCAATTATTTATTATTAGACTTTACATCCATGGTCTTCATTGGCTACAGGGCCGATCACAGCTGACTTTGGGTGAGGGCACTACTGTATAACTTGAACAGGTTACCAGTCCGGACACAGACAGTCAATCACACATATATACCCTCACATATTCACAGTCACCAATTGGCCTAAAATGTATGTTTTTGGTACTGTGAGGGGAAATAAGAAGAAAACCGTTGACACAACAGTCTGAATAGAATATAGGCACACACACAGCTCAAAGTAGCGTGTACTTCTGTGTTGAATGCTCATGAAGCCATCAGGAAACACAAGCAAATTCAAATGAAAACTGTATTTATTTCTACACAATAGTTAAACACAATGTTGCAGCAACATGTCAAAGTTTCATTTATGAATTTCAATTTTATGAATTAAAATCTTAATATGTTAAGCAATTCAAAATGAAATGAATAAAATGAAAACATAAAATGTATTACCTGACGGGAATAATTGCAACTAGAAAGGATCAGATGATTCCATTTTGTTAGTTACATTGCCAGAGAACAAACTCAAAGGTAAGACAGTGAGAATCCCCGTGTCATCTGAAGGCCACTTGTGGTTATGGAATCATCAGGATAAACACACAGGAAAGCGTCCCCATTCCCCAGCTCATGTTTCCGTACCATTCAGTCAAAACACTGCAAAAGAAAGAAAAAAAATAAACAGGTCACATTGTCACTTTTTGCTGTCGGTTCCTCAGTCCTGCTCCGTGGTCTTTGCCAGCTTTTTTGTTTGCGTGTGGTTTGTTCAACTATTTGTTACCATGTTGTTCAGTCACAGCTGCTGAAAACTGATATGAGCCAAACCAACCTTTAGCCACTGTCGGTGTTCCCAAGAGCTCCGGAGGTTCCAGAGACAGTGGTGAGTCCAGTATATTCTAAAGGTCATTATTCTTACTGACACTTTTCCTAATGTTCCATTTAGATGAATAACGTGATCAGGAATTAAGCTTTAAAATGAACGATTGCAAAAATGCAATTCCATCTCCAGCTCATGATGAGCCTGTGTTTAAGTGAAATACCTGAGCGAAGGATTGCCATGTGTTTGATCGTACCTAAAGGTTTAGTTTTAGGTTAAAGCTCAAATTAACATTTCAGAAAGGGCAGTGTCCCAGTCTTTTATGAATACTTGTCACCAACAACTTATATATTTAATTTGTATAATCAGAGGCAATAATCTGTTTTAGCCTCGCTGGACTACAATGAATTTACGGCTCACTAACTGCAGTTGAACTATTGTTTCACCTTCTACCGTACAGCATAGGACCGACTGAATACGTTTATGTGTGTGTTTGTTCTCCTCAAGGGTTGAAGAATCCAGTCAATCTGACAGAAATATTGTTAGTTAATGTGATAAACTTTGTCTATGAGCAGCTTGTAGAAGTGAGAGCTACAGAAACATAGAACACAAAAGCATCACCAATGGTGGAGACGTTACACAATGAAAAGCTTGTAGAATATACCTACACGGCAAACAGGAAATATTCCCTAGTTATTCAAATGAGAGACATTTGTTTGACTGATGTCACGACATGACATTTTGCATCAAAAGATTAGAAAACACAAATAAGCAGAAATAATGAGGAACCTGCTGTTGGTGAAGGTGTTTTGTAATCACATAGTACAAAGTTCATAATACTCAGTGTAGAAGTCTATAGTCATCTTCTCAAGTTATTGACCCTGGGCTAAATGAAAAGAATATATCAACTTAGTACCTGTATTCCTGCTTTGTGATGTGATTTAACTAACAGGATTTCACACGTTAGAACAAGACCTATGATGTTTGCAACACGAGCATCAAGGAACACAGAACATGAATTTATATGGAGTACACACTGCAGTACTCACATACCACTGAGCTCCTTCAAAATAGAAAATCAATTTGAAAATGTTTCTTAGTAAGAAAAAAACGATATAATACAGAAGGAAAAAAGACAATAGAACATTCGATCCACATGAGAAATAAATATGATTTTTCCTTTTATTTGTTGAAAAACTGTTGTTATTCTTCATGTTTCTTCTTGATGTGTTTCTAAAGTGTTGCTGCAACTTGATAGGATGACAAGGCCCCTGAGGAGGATTGGTGTGTTTCAGGAGAAAACAGGAAGCAAAGGGGATGGAAAGAAAAACATCCAAAGAGGAAAATAGTGACAGATGAAGAGCAAATCAAACCTGGTGAGACTGTGTGTGATGTGTAATGAAGCAGATCCAAGTGAAGTGTTTTGTTGTATCTAACAGTCTTCTGGTGCCTGGCTCAGTACACCAGCATGGAGCAAAGCCGGTCCCGAGAATAAAAAACAAAAAAAAACTGGTTGGGGAACAAAAAGTAAAGTCCGAGCTGAAACACATTGAACTATGTACTTTGGTGAAATACGTACCTTTATTATGCGTGCATGTGTGCAGAACTCTGATATGAGAAATGAAATCCATTCAGTGGTTAGTGTGATAGCCGGGAACTGAATGGCAAATTGAATTTCTCGTACTGGGTTCATATTTTTGTAAATTTGGCTATGAAGGAGTGAGTGGCTCATCTGATATAAAACTCACCGTACAATACTGGATTACAGCAGTGGATATCTTTTACTGATGTTATACGTCAACATCCCATTAAAAAAAATAATGTCATAAGGTAATAGATAGCTGCATGATTTTGTCCATCACATTTGGACCTTCAGCGTCATTTCTGCCTTTGATAGTAAGTAAGTTGTTCTGTGGTTCTCAGCTCCAGCTCATGTAGAAGACTTCAGGACAAAGTGAGACCAGTGTCACTCTGCAGTGGAACAAAGTGAACAACAACATCAGCTTCATCCTCCAGTTTAATGGTACCGAGACAAACATCAGAGCACCAGATGGAGACGGACCAGTAACTCACACAGTCTCATGTCTCTCTGCTGCAACTGAGGACACATTCACTGTCTTCTCTGGGTTTGGGAGCGTCAGAAGCAGCGGAGTCAGCATTAATGCAGTCACTGGTAAGATGCTGTTTTCAGGAAGTTGTGGGAGTTTGATTGTGATCCCACATGTGTATAATGTAGTTCTTTGTACTACCAACGTAATTCTTGTGGCTCTTTGTCTCTGACTGTTTGGCCGCCCCTGCTCTATAAGAACAAGAAGAAAGGTCGCCGCTCCAGCATCTTGCCGAACAACAACAACAACAAACGTTGGCACATCGACCAGCTTTTCTTCAGTTCTTATGGGTTCTAATAGGAGGATGCAGGGGCCTTTACTCAGACGTCTCAGCTGCAACGGAACAAATGTGTTTGTTGTGGCTGGTCCCGCAGTGTTTACTGTCACGTGATGATGTCACATGCCTGCGTCATCATGCAGCCGTTCACAACCCCGACTCTCTGCGGTGGGACGGAGCAACAGAGTTGGGTGTGGGTACGCTGTTTACCGTACCGTGCGGTACCGTGCAGTGGAAACGAGGCCAATGATGCCTCTTTACATGACTCAACAAAAAAGAGCTGGCTCGGTTACAGTTAGTCCAGAACTCAGCCGCCAGACTTCTGACCAGCACCAACAGGAGGGCCCCCCCCCCCCCCCCCCCCCCCCCCCCTGTGTTAAGATCTCTTCACTGGCTCCCTGTTGAGTCTCGTGTTCAATATAAAATCTTGGTGCTAACTTTTCGAGCCCTACATGGTCCAGCTCCTCCTTACATTGCTGACCTCATAAAGCCCTACAGCTCGACTCGGACCTCGAGATCGTTTGGGCAGAACCTAATAAAAGTTCCATGTACTTGCTTTAAAACCCGGGGAGACCCATCATTCAAAGCTGCCGCACCCCGACTTTGGACTGAACTCCCACTTGACCTGCGCTCCCTGGACTCAGCGGACATCTTTAAAAAGTGCCTAAAAACACATTTGTTTGCCAAAACATTCTAGTCTAATCGACCCACGCTGCCGACTGTCGACATTTGTTGTGTTTTTAAGATGTTTTTTTCTCTTATCTGTTTTTAATTGTTTTTACTGTGAAGCACTTTGTGACTCCGTGTCTGTGAAAAGCGCTAAAGAAATAAAATTTACTTACTTACTTACGTACTTACTTATTTACATACTCTCAGGTGTGCAGCTCAGCTCCAGTGCAGGTCTTGTTGACTCCTCCCAGCACACAGACACACGAGGAAGAAGAAAAAACACAGAATATACAGCAGCAGAGCGACACTTTGTTCAGTCACAGCTGCTGAAAACTGATAGGAGCCAAACCAGCCTTTAGTCACTGTCGGTGTTCCCAAGAGCTCCGGAGGTTACAGAGACAATGGTGAGTCCAGTATATTTTAAAGGTTATTTTTAGATTAATATTAATTATTTTATGACACGTTTCCTAATGTTCCATATCAGATGTGGCGTGTACATGAATAATGTGATCGGGAATTAAGCTTTAAAATGAAAGAATACTTTTTTTTTTGCATCTTTTCAAAGGTTTACCTCATGGAGAGGGGACTGGTGCTTTTTGTTCTCACAGGTTGGTGCAATTTTAAAAAGGCAATTACATCTGTAGCTCATGTTTCTAAAGTGTTGCTGCACCTTGTTAGGATGACAAGGCCCCTGAAGAGGATTGGTGTGTTTCAGGAGAAAACAGGAAGCAAAGGGGATGGAAAGAAAAACATCCAAACAGGAAAATAGTGACAGATGAAGAGCAAATCAAACGGAGCATACTTTTGATTAATACATTGTATATTCTGTTTTGCTTTAGGAGTGATCACCAATGTAGGTTTTGGCCAAACTCACTACAACTTTGTAAATACTCCACTGAACTGGACAAACGCTCAGCGTGTGTGCAGGGATGACTTCACTGATCTGGCCACTATTCAAAGTGCAGCTGACGTTGATGCAGTTGGAAACACAACTTCGAGCGATACTGGTGAGTCCTGAATACTTGCACCGTATTTGACACACACTGTTGTGGCCAGTCTTTCGTCCCAAACATCTAAATTTAGAGTTGCACATTGAGGAGATTTTCGACTCGCAGAAAGTAAAAAACACTCACAGAGAGATTTTCCAGGTTTCACAATAAAGATGTACTATTTATTTAAACAAACAAAAAATATTCTCTGTGGTTTACTTTCTTAAATAATACAAATACTTAACATAAATTCTAGTTTGTACAGGCTTGTGTGCCTGCGGTAGAAAAACCATCACTCCCTCCTCCTTCCACACTCACAGCTTCACCTCCTCCTGATTCTAAGGAGGAAGGCCTGACGAGGAGGAGGAGAGATCCATACATTTCTAATGATCAAAATAACTAAAAAACAAACAATAATAGGAAAACTTTAAATAGTATTTCTTATCATCACTTAAGTTTGCACCAATTTGACAAAGAACATTTATAGTCTCAAATGGCTCCAACACACACAGAATAATCCACAATGGCAAGTTTCAATTGTCTTGTTTTTGACCGAATCAACATCTTTTATTTGAGCAGGAAAAGCCTGGATTGGTCTTCATGATGACTTGCAAAACAGCTGGATGTGGTCCTTAAATGACAGCAGCTTCTATGGCGAGGGAGAGGCGACGTATAGAAATTGGTACAGTGGTCAGCCTGACAATTATGATGGAAGAGAAAACTGTGGAGAATTTGGGAGGTCATACAATGACAAATGGAATGACGGGCCTTGCAGTTACAATCGTCGGTCTGTGTGCTTCAGTGGTGAGTTTTTTTGAAGAGTAACATTTTAAAAGCATTACTTTTTGACAAGAGCTTCCAGAAATGTCAATACTTCAGGCTGTGTGTAAATGTGTTGAATAAGTCACTGCCTTAGAAACTACTGTCAAATATTCAGCTTTTTATTTTATTTTGATTCACAGCAAATAGTAGAAGAACTCATTCTTTGTTTATTAAAGAAAAAAAAGTGTCTATATTTCCAGGTACATGGAATGGAAAAGCAACCTTTGTTTGGATTGAAACATTAAGAAATTGGACAGAAGCTCAGAGGTTCTGCAGAGAGAACTATGTCGATCTGGCCAGGTACCGTATGAACTCACTAATTTGTTCATTCCATCCATGAATCAGTGAATTTGTTTTCCATACAGTACGGTGCAGATCTGCTACTCTTCCCTCCACAGCATACGAAACGAGGCTGAAAATGAACTGGTCAAGAGAGTCACAGGTGACAACCATGTGTGGATTGGTCTGTATCGGCGAAAAGTTTGGTCTGATGGGAGTGACTCTCTATATCGAAACTGGGAGAACAACCAGCCCAACACTACAGGCGAGACGTGCGTCGCTACATCATTGGAGTCAGGACTGTGGTCAGATGAAGACTGCTCCATCCAACGGCCTTTTGTCTGTTACACAGCAAGTAATATATATGTTATTTTTACTACTAAATACTGCATGCTTGTGGCGTGGAGATCCCACAATAAGACTTATTCCATCCTTGCAAATTCTTATTGCAAAAACAATGTTTTCATAAACTCCATTTACAAATATTTGAAAGAATCAGTGACTCATCTCTCGGCACGTCACTGGATTACAATGCAAATGTTTGAACGATTTACATAAACCTGTTATGCAACAATAGTTTATATGTATGTTGTATTAAATTGGTGCTTCTATAAACACAAGATACAAACATGTTTGGTCATTCTGTTTCACTTCTGCCACTGATAGTAAGTAAGTTGTTCTGTGGTTCTCAGCTCCAGCTCATGTAGAAGACTTCAGGTCAACAGGACAAAATCAGACCAGCGTCACTCTGCAGTGGAACAAAGTGAACAACAACATCAGCTTCATCCTCCAGTTTAATGGTACCGAGACAAACATCAGAGCACCAGATGGAGACGGACCAGTAACTCACACAGTCTCATCTCTCTCTGCTGCAACTGAGTACACATTCACTGTCTTCTCTGTGTTTGGGAGCGTCAGAAGCGGCGGAGTCAGCATTAATGCAGTCACTGGTAAGACGTCTTGACTCGTGTCATCAAACAGATGAACGATAGAAAAACAAAATACTTTAGTGAAAAAACAGTTTTTTTGTTGTTTTTCTTCCCTCATCCCTGAGTTATACAGTCAAGCAACACATGTTAAAGTTAAGTTACTGTTAAATGTACATACAGAATTTCTAAGTATAATGAATGCCGTCTTTCCGTTTACTTCATTCCATGTAAACCTGACTGCTTGACACTTCTTACAACAGAGGGACCCTGTAAGTATGCTTTTCTTTCTTTGTAATTGAGATTTTTCTTTTCCAGAATCTTTTCATCGGCTCCTGATCACAGGAATACCTCAAACCATACACCTACAAAGTGCAACCTGATGTGTTTTATCCAGGCACAATGTGAACGCGTTGGGTTTTGTTTTGTGAGCTTCTCTGTTTTTCTGTCAACAGATTATGTCTATAGGTTCAAAGTCAGTTTCAGTTCAAGTGGTGAACTATCACAACATGAAAAGGAGGCTCTTTTGGACCAGGTGGGACTAATATCAGTTAACATTTTAGTATTAACTATCATTTATCTTTCATTATTCTTTTGAAAAAAAATAAAAAATTTAATTCCTAATATGGACATATTTTCTGCGTGTGTTGTTGTTGTTCAGCTCATCGAGAAGTACGGCCTGCCACCCCAGTCTGTGAGGAATAAGTCTATTACTTGAAACTACTGGATCCAACTGGAGACGCACATGGAAGGATTTCAACCTTTTACATTCAAAGTCACTTTCCAGGGGAATTATATGATATATAATAAATGCATAGCATCCCTTTGTGTAATTAATGTCACTGCAAGAGTGGCAGGGATGAGTTTTGATGAAGCTATTTCCACTTTTCTGTCATCGTTAAATCATTTCCATATTATTGCTCAGGTCTGTCCTCTCGTCCTGACTCTCTATATTGTTCACACAAGTTAAAAAAGGCGACATTATGCAGGGATGTTGTCTGTTTGTCTCGTGGATTCTTGGATTTGTGATTTTGCTTTGCCATTTTGATTTTGTTCTGTGGATTGTTGCACCTTTGCATGGTGGTGGTGAAATTTGAGAAAGCTTCCTTGAAAGCGATTGACAAGCGCTTGAGCGTGATTATAGTGACATCTGCTGGAGTTTTGCATGTACTGCACGTCAGAGGAAGCTTTGACCAGGGATCATAATTTCATGACTGTGACTGGTCTCATCCTTTCATCTTTCATTTCAGTTCTTGATTTAAAATAAATAAATAGTTGTTTTCCAACCAAACTTGTGTCACTGTAGTAAATCACATTGAAGATCTTTATTTTCTAAAGAATAACTTCGACAGTCTTTCACTCTGGCCTCCACCTTTTCTCACTATACTGCTCTGGCTATGTGAGAAAACCCACACATACACAGGGATAACTTGCAAACGGTGCACAGAGTCAGTGTGGAGGAATACTGCCAATGCAGATCCCCCAAAACAAACTTTTTTGTAGGTATCCTTTTTTTTTTTTTATGCTTTTTATCTGTCAGTCATTCATTTGTTTACCACCATCAAAGAAATGCAGCGTTACATCATTGCATGCCAAGGCCTGATTGCTTCATCAATAAAGAAATGACAGTATTTTCAACAGAAGTTACCAGTTTTGGGTGCTTTCAATTCGCACCACAAGTCCTTTTGTTGCCAGTCTAACTAAAGAAAGACACGAGTCAGGTTTCTTAAAAATTGATTATCAAACTATATTGAAGTGCGGTAAGCAAGCAATATTCTCAATTTACAGAATTCTGGGTCCTGGTTCCTACTCTAAACCGAGTGACGTGAACTGCGAGCATGTCTGCCGATGCAACATGTGTATTTATGCATTCTTCTGCCCACAGGGGCAGGACGGTCCAGATGGTGAGTCACGGGGTCACCGCAGGGTTAGCTGAGGTTTGCAGGATTTCACGAAGCCAGGCTGGGTCAAGGGGTACTTGAGGGCGGTCATCAAAAGGGACCAGTTGTGACGGGTTTCCTCTGATTGTAGTCTAGGTTTCGATCCCCCCACTCAAGTTCCTGTTTCACAGGCTTTGTCTCCTCCAAACACTGAGATAAGCACATTTTACAGGCAGCATCCTGCAACCATAAACTAAAGTTGTTTCTCATTAGAGCTGACCTCAGCAGATTGTTAGTCATGCGCTAAGCAAATTTCCTCAGAGCAAGTTAGTATCTTTCACACAGTTTTAAGGCAGAGCAGTTATTTTAAGAATAGAATCTCTTAACACCAGGTAAAGTCACTTTAGGAATGCTGTAGAAGGAAAGAGCTTGCAAACTTTGTTCTTCAATTACAGTATTGATCATTTATACACATATACAACCATATAAGTCAAAAGCAAGCGAGGACAGAAAAAGAAAAAAGATGAAGCTATACAGCAATGAACAATTCCCCTCTTCTAGATCCTTATTCAGAGTTTAAATTAAATTCCAGTTTATTGTCATATGCAAATCACCAAACCTGTTTCCCCTGTACGAGGAAATTCTTCTTCTGCTGTTCACAGAGAATGCCAGCAGCAAAATAGCATGTGAAAGAAAACGGTGCAAAATAAGTCAATGACTATCTACAATACATAAATAGAAAGTGGTGCAAGAATAGGTGAAGAAATGTTTATGTACAAATAGAAAAACTAGAGTCAAAAGATGCAGCATGAAGCATGTACAAGCAGTCTTGTGCCAAACGTGTTGTATGAGGCAGAAGGAAGAAGGATCTTCTCATTTTCACCGCTCAGAAAAATAAAGGGAAGACTAAAATAACACATCCGACGGATGTTCTCCTGAGGGACATTCTCCTGAGGGATGTTCTCCTGAGGGACGTTCTCCAGAGGGATGTTCTCCTGAGGGACGTTCTCCTGAGGGATGTTCTCCTGGGGGATGTTCTCCTGAGGGATGTTCTCCAGAGGGATGTTCTCCTGGGGGACGTTCTCCTGAGGGATGTTCTCCTGAGGGATGTTCTCCTGAGGGACGTTCTCCTGGGGGATGTTCTCCTGAGGGATGTTCTCCTGAGTTCTCCTCCCAGACTTGGATCAAAGCATCAGTGCAATCCTTTTTGTTTGTTGTTTGTTTTCAGTTTCGTCATGACCATGTGTTAAACTAGGCTATTTTCATTTATTTTTATTTGTGCATGAGGGTGAATTTTCACTCTTTCACTTTAATAAAGTTGCCGGCCTGCATGCAATTCCTGTCCTGACCATTGAAGTGTGGGGGCGCTAGTCTTAAACGTCATTAAAGGAGACATATCATGCTTTTAAATCCTTCCTTTTTACATATAAATCATACAGTTGTGGTCTATATAAAGCGGAACTGCAATGCTTGGGTCTGAATTCCTCATTATTAGAGCTCCACAGGCCCCTTTTCTACCCCTTTTCTGATGTGCTTCTGAGAGCAACTCGTTTTGGGGCGGTCTCTTCAAATGCAAATGAGACACTTCCTACCCCGCCTCCTCTCCAGGTTGCAGAGGTGACACTCGGTTCAACGCCACCCTGTTCGGCCATCTTTGTAGTTTGATAGAACAGATACAATTATCTAGCGGCGCAGAAACTTTCTATTCACACATTATTTACAAAATGTCAACAAGGGAAGATTTGTCCATCCAGCCATACATGTTGGAGCCAGAGTCGGACCCGGCGGAGCGAGATGAAAATGACGATGATGCACCTGAAGAACAACGTCTTCATATGGATGTAACGCAATGGTGTGTTACTATATTTACACTAACTTCTCCATCCATGCCCACTACTACAATACTGCCTGTATTACAACGACTATTTAACACAGAAGTTACATTCTAATCTAAAACGAGCACACAGCGCTAACATATGAAGACGGTGCAACTGCTAATGCTAACAAAACAATGACAGGGACGTCTTATCATCACACTTTTTAGCGTTATATACAGCTTACCGAAGTGCTCTGTTCGTCGTCTCCATAGAGAGAAGGAACTGACCGCTCAATCAGACCAAGTCTTTCGGCAAATCCTTCTTTATACTGGCGGAGGTTACTGAAGCAGTCATCCTTAAAGTGATTCGCGCACACAAAAATGATCTTACCCACAGATGTGGGTACATTTCTGTGAAAAATAAAACTCAACCAGGCACTTCGAAAAGGTTCTGATGCTGGGAGACGGTGTAACGAAGCTTGTGGGTTACTACATCCAACAACCGAACATTTCGACTTATCCTCTCGTAACTTCGGTTGGACTACAAAATCGCAGCGAGAAACAAAAATGGCGGATTGCTCGAAGTGTCGATGTCCTAATTTGGCAGTTCCGCTGAGAATACTGTGACGTCATTGTTCAAAAAACGTAATAGAGAAAAGAAAAATCGAAACCGATCGCAAAATATGACCAAAACAGAATATAAAGATATCAACGGTGCACCTGAAGAGACTACTTTGAACTTTTCTGTACTTCTAAACACTCTAAATATACAACAACATTCATTTAAGGGCTAAAAAAGTGGATTTAGCACGATATGTCCCCTTTAAAGGACATCATTTTTCCTGATCGCTTTCAATCGGCTCTCATGTCAGAGGTCTTCTCCTGCCAAGACGTCCTCAAATAAATGTGGCTTCTGGAGCCCATGCTCTAAAGTAGCACAGAAAAGTATTATTATCCACTTAAATAGTTCATTAGGAATATTATTAAACTCTTAAAAAACATTAGGGGTTATTTGGAAAAAAATAATCAATTCATAATAGTAGATTTACACATAGGTTAAAAAACAGATAACGTGTTAATTTCTAAAAAAATATTGCTATAAATAGCATAGGATATAATCACACATATGTAAATATTGGATAAAATCTCATTTAAAATCTTAAAACTATCATGATTAGAGAAAATTGGACGAAAATACTTCAACAAACGAGGAAGTGAAACATCGTGCATTTTATTGTGAAGGGCCAAATTCGACAATGCTCTGATAACCTCCGCGAACCTATCACAAAACCTCCGCGAGACCTCTGCAAACTTTGTTTTCCGGAAATAAAGTGATCTCAGAAAAGAGGCGGATGCTGCCTCGTGCTGATCTGAAAACTTGGGAAAAGTTAAGAGGGTTGTATGATCTACATCCATCTGCTGGGTGAGAGACAAATATTTACTTCTGAGTGACGTTATATTGATTAGTGATGGTAATTACTCCATGCTGATCAATATATTGTTAAACTCTGTTAGAGCAGCATGAGCAGCCGATGAAAGGTGCTGTCTGTACAAGGTGGACAATTACAGAGCCAAATCATTCCTAGCTCCACTCAGCGGTGAGTGAGACACAGTAAGATGTGTGAATGTGATTGAGTGTGATTGAGAATGGTTTTTTTTTGGTGCCATTCTTATTTTTATTTCGTGTTATGTCGGAGGTAATATTTAGTGCACTCACTCACTGTTACCGGTGCAGAGGGAGAAAATTAAGCATGACCAGTTTGAGCCTGAAGGGTTTTCTGGGGTGAAATTCACAGGGGTGTGACAAGTGTCCAACATATCAGGACCATAAATGATGGTAGTGAATCATTACTGGCTGATTTGAGCAATTAATTCCATTCAAAGCCTTGAACTGGCAGCAGTGGGATTTGCAGCCATGCCTCCTCAGAGACTGGAGTCTTAATCCCACAGCTTGGATGACTCGGCAACACTACCTGAATCAGCTTGGATTAAGGGCTCGTCCAATTCTGACGCCATGAGTGTCCATGGGTGATCAACATCAGAATGGTGTTCTTTCATTACACAAAATCAAGATCATTGTTAACAAGCGTTGATGTTTTGCACTCATTCACAGCCATTCCAGTGAGAATCTTGATTTGCAGCAAGTGTTGGATCCTTGAACATGGTTATTTGACAGTGAAAACTTGGAAGAGGAGAAAACCTGAACTGTCACTAGCAGAGGATGGTTTCGATCCATCGACTTCTGGGTTATGGGCCCAGCACGCTTCCGCTGCGCCACTCTGCTAAGTGCAGGGTTCTCAAGGAGTGTCCACTGTACTTGGCAGTTCTGTTTGCATTATTTGAGAAATCGATTTCATTGTCGAGCACGAGCACTCATTGTTTCATTACGAAGAGGCACTCTGTGGTTTATTTCCGAACATGTTTTCTTCCCAAATCAACTTCCATTGTCTGATCTTGTGACCTACTGAGGTCCTTTGTTTAGGTGTATCGGGGACATGAATGTCGGCTTGAATCGATGACGAGAGAAAGCTGAAGACGTCCTTACAGAAAACAAATCTTATCTACATTGGGACGCCCCCAGACGTCCAGAGGGACGGCGCCTGTGACTGGCGGTGCCATGGCTCGTCCCCTGCTCTTTAGATTATAAATGCTCATATTTTCAACATATGTGATCAGATCAGCCCAAATAACAACTGGAAAGAGTTGATGGAGGACATGTTTGATAAACAGGACAGGTCCAAACAAACGTTTCCTCCTTTTACAATCGATCCCGACTCACCTGACGACTTGCTGCTGTGTTTATGCAAAAGTTTCTGTTTTCAACTGTATTAAGTTACTGACTTTTATGTTTGTATGTATGTTTGTGTGCAGGAGACGCAGGAAGAGGCGCAGGAGGAGGCACAGGAGGAGGTGCATGAGGAGGCACAGGAGGATGCCCAGGAGGATGCCCAGGAGGAGGTGCATGAGGAGGCACAGGAGGAGGTGCATGAGGAGGCACAGGAGGGGGTGCATGAGGAGGCACAGGAGGATGCCCAGGAGGATGCCCAGGAGGAGGTGCATGAGGAGGCACAGGAGGAGGTGCATGAGGAGGCACAGGAGGAGGCACAGGAGGGGGTGCAGGAGGAGGTGCAGAAGGATGTGCAGGAGGAGGCACAGGAGGAGGTGCAGGGGGAGTTGCAGAAGGAGATTTCTCCTGATTCACACCAAAGTTGTTCAATCCTGCAGCCAGTCAGTGAGGATTGAAACAGATTGTTTCTCCTCCACCAATAAACAGAGCAACACCATTACCCACAATCCCTTGCTCTCATGGTAAAACCCTGAACCTGGCCAGAATCAGCTCTATTTGATTCAGCTCTATTAAGTTTGATAATTGTTTCATCTCTGGACAGAATTTATTCCATCATTTTACAGGCCGGATGTTGGTTCACAAGCTTTTCTGGCTGATCTGGACTTTTGGATTTTGGACTTTTGGACTTTTAGACTTTTAGACTTTTGGACTTTTGGACTTTTGGACTGGAATTTTCCCCCTGAAGTTGGACCTGAACATTTCCTGAATGTTGCCTGGCAGCAGGTTGTTGGTTGCTTTAAATTGTATTTGAAGAGTTTTGAACTGGATTAGCTCAGGGAATGTGAGCGTTTCCCTGGACCTCCCTCTTTGAAGGGATTTCTAAACTAACAGATCTTTAGCTTTGGCCGGACTGAGAAGCTTCTGGAAAGTTTATTTTGGAAGTTTTGAAGTTTCCAGCAAAGTTTGATTTTTACTCCAAAGGATTGGTTTGGATTCACTCTTTCAATAAGTCCCCCTCTGGACCTTTATCTGATGTTTTATCATCTAAATCATGATTTCTGGAGCTGTTTGACCCTTCTGATGATGTGTTGCTGCAATAGTAATCCTACA
Source organism: Lipophrys pholis (assembly GCF_963383615.2). NCBI lineage: Eukaryota > Metazoa > Chordata > Actinopteri > Blenniiformes > Blenniidae > Lipophrys > Lipophrys pholis. The sequence goes on along the minus strand of NC_137646.1, from coordinate 7,583,553 downwards.
CTACAGTAATCTAGTACTACTAGTGGCACTAGTACTCAGGATGAAAGACGTGGTACTGAGTACTGAAGCCAAGATTTTACTTCACTTTGTCTTTAGACGAAGATGGAAATCTAAGTTAGGGAAGAAAGGTTGGTTTGTTTTTCAGCCTCTAATGTTTTTTCCTTCAAGGCCCGAATACTCCTCCTGGACCAATCCTGTGCCTCCTCCTGGACCAATCCTGCGCCTCCTCCTGTGCCTCCTCCTGTGCCTCCTCTTCCGTACTGAGTGAAGCCCTGAAGGAAGACAAATGATTAGTGACACAGAAGCTTCTCCTGGTCACTTGTCCTCCCTGGAAGGAGCTGAACTGGTTTTCACAACTCAAGTCGTCCTTCAGGAAGACCATGCAGCCTCTTCACTGGTCTAACCACAGTGTCACAGCGCCCCCTATTGGCTGAGTGTCCTCAGAGCCCGCTCTTCACATTAAAAGACACATTTCTCAGGAGAAAAATACAGAAAATAATAATTACAGATGTGAGGCTACAAATAGAATCAGCAGCATTCATTTGCAGTTACATTATACTATTTACACTTTCTAAGCAGGAGGAGGAGGAGGTGCAGGAGGAGGCACAGGCGGAGGCACACGATGAGTCCAGGAGGAAGTGCAGGATGTGTGCAGAAGGGTACGTAGGAGAGGGTGCAGGAGGAGGCGCAGAGAGAGGTGCAGGAGGAGGAGAAGGGGGAGGAGGAGGCACAGGATGAGGCGCAGGAGGAGGAGAAGGAGAAGGTGCAGGGGGAGGCACAGGAAGAGTCCAGGAGGAGGTGCACTGCAGGAGAAGGCCCAGGAAGAGGCACAGAAGGAGGTGCAGGAGGAGGTGGAGGATGAGTCAACTAGGAGGTGCAGGATGTCAGCAGGAGGAGGCGAAGGATGTGCACAGGAGGAGGTGCAGGAAGAGGCGCAGAATATGTGCAGGAGGAGGGGCAGGATGTGTGCAGAAGGGTGCGCAGGAGGAGGTGCAGGATGTGCAGGAGGTGCAGGAGGAGGAGGAGGAGGAGGAGGCACAGAAGGAGGTCCAGCATAAGTCCAGGAGAAGGCGCAGGATGTCTGGAGGAGGAGGCACAAGATGTGTGCAGGAGGAGGCGCAGGATGTGTTGCAGGAGGAGGCACAGGAGAAGTTGCAGGAGGAGGTGCAGAATGTGGTGCAGGATTTTTAAAGGAGGAGGCGCAGGAGGAGACGCAGGAAGAGTCGAGGATGAGGTGCAGGATGTCTGCAGGAGGAGGCTCAGGATGAGGCACAGAAGGAGGAGGAGGAGGAGGAGGTGCAGGATGTGTGCAGGAGGAGGTGCAGGAGAAGGTGTAGGAGCAGGTGCAGGATGTGTTTCAGGAGGAGGCGCAGGAGGAGGCACAGGAGAAGTTGCAGGAGGAGGTGCAGAATGTTGTGCAGGGTTTTTAAAGGAGGAGGCGCAGGAGGTGTGCAAGAGGAGGCGCAGGAGGAGACGCAGGAAGAGTCGAGGATGAGGTGCAGGATGTCTGCAGGAGGAGGCTCAGGATGAGGCGCAGAAGGAGGAGGAGGAGGAGGTGCAGGAGGTGTGCAGGAAGAGGTGTAGGAGCAGGTGCAGGATGTGGTGCAGGAGGAGGTGCCGGATGTGTACAGGAGGAGGAGGCGCAGAAGGAGGTGCAGGAGGAGGTGCAGGATGTAAACAGGAGGAGGCGCAGGATGTGTGCAGAAGGGTGCGGAGGAGGAGGTGCCGAAGGAGGTGCAGGATGTGTGAAGGAGGCGGAGGAGATCGGAGGAGGAGGCACAGAAAGAGATGCAGCAGGAGGTGTAGAAGGAGGTGCAGGAGGAGGTGGGAGGAGGAGGTGCAGAAGGAGGTGCAGGAGGATGAGGAGGAGAGGGAGGATGAGGCGCAGAAGGAGGCGCAGGATGAGTCCAGGAGGAGGTGCAGGATGTGTGCAGGATGTATGCAGGACGTGAGCAGGAGGAGGCTGTGATGGAGTGGCTCCATCAGCACACACACACACATGCCTCACTCATTTCCTCATCCCCTCCGTATTTCTCATGACATCATTCACTGAGTTCATCTTTGGCTCCCCCCCTGTCAGCACAGTGATCCAGGGGTGCACATCTGGACTGGCCATGGTTTACCCGTGCAAACATCCAAACAGCCTCACACACACACTCACACACACACACTGACCGGTGACATGACGGGCCGGAGCTGGTGACAGGGAAGAGGGGCGGAGTTAACCCTGGTTTAGAACAAAGCCTGAGCGCGAGTTTAAGGTCATGTGATCATTTGGTGTTTTGTTTAATTATTAATTTTTGTTTATCAGGGGATTATTTCATGATTTTGTGCGAGAGGTCCCGGGTTCAATTCCCGGACGAGCCCTTTGGTCATCAACCATGGTCCTTTGTGTTAAATATCCAAAGATGCTTTGACTTTGTGTGTGAGAATCCTCCTCCCAGACCAACCAGCAACATCTTCAAGAAGCAAAAGGACTCAACCAACAGTATCGGGGCTTTATTCACTTTGAGGAGCTTTCAAACAGCAACGCCGACACATTTCATGATTTTCTCCTAAAAACACTCGATGCTCTGGGTCTGGATGTTAAACTGATCCTGGACCAGGAACATGATGGAGCCAGAACAATGTCTGGGCTCATTTATAAAGGTTGATTATGACATAACAGGTCCTGAAAGATGCGTACGCCACTTTCCACACGAAGTTTGTGATCTAAAATAAACTTAGGAGGAGACTGTGCGTACTAGTATGACAACAATGGACCTGGACCAGGAACATTTTTGTTACAGGGGGAAACTGGTAGAGCTGATGGTGAAGTGGTTAATTGAACCAGATGGTGAAGTGGTGACTTGAACCAGATGGTGAAGTGGTGAATTGAACCAGATGATCAAGTGATGAATTGAACCAGATGAACTTTGACCAGGAATATTTTGTTACGGGGGACAACTGGTAGAGCTGATGGTGAAGTGGTTAATTGAACCAGATGGTGAAGTGGTGACTTGAACCAGATTGTGAAGTGGTTAATTGAACCAGATGGTGAAGTGGTGACTTGAACCAGATTGTGAAGTGGGGAATTGAACCAAATGGTGAAGTGGTGAATTGAACCAGAGGGTGAAGTGGTGAATTGAACCAGATGGTGAAGTGGTGAATTGAACCAGATGGTGAAGTGGTGAATTGAAGTGAGTCAAAAATGATAAAGAATATAGAGCGATGGTGAAGAAGACTTGAAGAAGTTTGTAGAATGGGACAGAAAAGTGTATCATGTTTGTGAGTGAGACGTGTCAGAGTCTGTTTGACTTGTGTCTCCTCATGATCAAGAGACACTAACTCACTATTAATCTACTCGCTGCTATTGATGTTGGACGTAAAGCTTGGTGATGCTGGGGATTGAACCCAGGCTTTCTGTCAGAGCATCTCAGGAGTCAAAGTAGCAAAACTTTACATGGACTCTTGTGTAACCAGAACTGAGTATCACTCAAACTGCGGGGGAGGGGCTCATGGACCAGAGCAGTTGTTTCACCTGACCTCCCCTGGTTGGACTGTGATCACTTGTAAGCGTTGGTGGTTCTGTGGTAGAATTCACACCTGCCACATGGGGGCCCCAGGTTCAATTCCAATGCAACAGAACTTTACCAAACCCTACTTTGTGAAAAGTTGATGCAAGTATCACACCATGTTTTTTGGGGGTTTATTTCTTACTTGTCAACTGATGGTGCTTTTCCACTAGTACCTACTCAGCCCTACTTGACTCACCTCACTTTTGATGCTTTTCCATTACATGGTAGTACCTGGTACTTTCGTGGTACCTGCTTGGTTGAGGTTCCAAGCGAATTGAAGCGACCAAAATACTGAACCAAACTGTACAGACACATTTTGTACAGTGGAAACGGGGCTGAACAGTCACGTGTCACATGGACACTCACCTTGGCAAACACTTTGTGACCTGAGAGGGAGTGATTGGGAAGAACGTCTGTCCTGAAAAGACGTTTCTGATCTGAACCCGAGGGTTATCAGGAACCACACACAGGGAATATTACACTGCCATAAAACACTTCTGACTCATGTTGTTGTGGCAGAGAGGTTAAGTCGATGGGCTTGAAATCCATTGGGGTCTCCCTGCGTAGGTTCGAATCCTGCCAACAACGTTGGTCAATGTTTTGTAAATTTAAGAGAAAGACTCTTCTTGTGGATTATTTTATAAAATAAAACCTCTGATGTAGAGACGCCCTGAAATCCAAGGACCGGAGTCCCCTGAAGACAGGTTCTCCTCTTCAGAGGGTCTCATCATGAGGACAATTTGTAGGACCAGAATTAACCAAACAGCAAATATGTTGTGGAGGGAAGATTTTGTTTGTATTTTAAAGTAGACAACTGAATAAATACATTAATAACTATAACTTAATAATAACTTGTGGAAGCCGTGAAAGAAGGGACGGCAGAGTTGTCGAGTAGATTTTCTTTATTCTTTCCACACAGAATGACAGTCGTCCTGTCAAACATTTTACCCCGTGACATCACCGCACATCCACCTTTAACAGCTACCGCATCACCAACACACCCCTCACACGTCACCGACACACCCACTCCACTCTGAATTAGAGAACTTTTCCCAAAGGTGCACCACACAGGCCCCTCCTGAACATTCAGAATGGTACCACCCAGTCGTTAAAAAAATGACTTAAGTCCTGTTTGGAGGTCTTAGCACGCGGCCATAACGGCTGCGTTGCACCACCCCTGGAGTAGGTGCAGGTACCAGTCATGCGTTATTGGATGTGATATTGTTGAGGCGCCGAAAGGCCCCACAAGGCCTCCAACTTCCTCCACCATGATAGTCCTTATCCTGCACCAGAGGCCAAGTGGCTTGAGCCGAGCGCACCGCCGGCCGGAGCTGAAGCAGAAAAAGCTGGGAGAAGAGGAACAAAGTGTCATCTGATCCCAACAGCGCCGACATATTTTCTATCAGCTCCGTGAGTTTACTGTCCCACAAACCGCTCCGCTCGTTCTTCCTGTGTCAGAATTTAACAAGAGCCTCTCTTTACATCCCCATCTGAACTGAAACAACCATGGAATTGATCAGCTGGTCTCTCAATGCAATCGACCAAATTTTTATTTTTTATGGAGAATCAGTCAGTAGGGTGCTCTCTCTCTCTCTCTCTCTCTCTCTCTCTCTCTCTCTCTCTATATATATAAATATTTACCACCTTTTATACCCATAAGGCCACAAATCCTCTCATGAATCAGCAGCAGCAGAAAATGAAAAGAAATAACCTGCTTACCTTTTTAATCGTCCAAAACAGCCCTGGCTTAAAAAAGCTCTTCAAATCCAACTGTCTCTTTTTGTCCATCGTCTCCCACCGTCTTCCCAGCGAGCTGACACACACAGTTTTAACTCAAAATCACAGTTTAGAGTGACGTGGCGTGAGAGCGCCGGAAATTCCCTCTCCTCCTCACCGTTCAGTTTTTACATCCAGTTTTGTGTACAGTGAACTTTCTACTGATTTCAACTCGATAAAATATACAGCTGTCCAAATATAATATTTTAAAAAAATTATTAAATTCATAAAAGTAAATTAAAGGGGTTAGATTTTATTAAATTTGTTTGTAATGAGCTGCTGGATCCAATCAAATAAGTGCCGGTCAAAATCTGTGATGGGCCAGATCCTGTTTCGGCAAGATCCGGCACAAATTAAACTCTGGGATTATGTAACAAGACATCATTGTCCATTAAGTTCCTAATATTTTGGAAACTGTGCTTTCGAAAACTTTGCTTTATGTTTCCGCCCAGTTTCAAACAGGGGACCTTTTGCGTGTAAAGCAAACGTGATAACCACTACACTACAGTAACTCTGCTGGAGGTTAACAGGGTCGTGTGAAAACATTTGACTACAAGTAGGAACTCAATCCAGAGATTAAAGGTTTTGGGAAACTAGAATTGTCCAAACTAGACTCTATGGGATTTGAACCGATGCCTATAGAGAGTGAGCTACCAGCAGCTTCTCTCTGTTGAGGAGGACATCAGTCCTCACCTCCACCCTTTCTGACAGGGTGTCTGATGGATGAAGAATTCATCAATTCCTTGGCTTGGTTCACTGGTGTGTGTGTGTGTGTGTGTGTGTGTGTGTGTGTGTGTGTGTGTGTGTGTGTGTGTGTGTGTGTGTGTGTGTGTGTGTGTGTGTGTGTGTGTGTGTGTGTGTGTGTGTGTGTGTGTGTGTGTGTGTGTGTGTGTGTGTGTGTGTGTGTGTGTGTGTGTGTGTGTGTGTGTGTGTGTGTGTGTGTGTGTGTGTGTGTGTGTGTGTGTGTGTGTGTGTGTGTGTGTGTGTGTTCAATGACAGTTGGATCTATTTGATGTTTCACATTGTGGATTTGCTGTGAGATTCTCTGCACTTTAACACTTGAATTGTGAATCTCTTTGTTTAGTGTTAAAGGTAAGATCAGAGTCTTCAATAGATCAGATCAAAGTACTTTAATAGAATGTATTCAGTCCTCCTGACTGTCCTTTTGGAATGCCAACAGTTGCACCTCTTTGTGGATCAGTGAAGCCTGGAGCAGCCGCGGTAGAAAAGATGCTCTCTCAAACTGATGCTTCTCAACTTTATTGAGCCTTGCAGGTGAACACACCGTAAGAACTACAATGTAAACAGAAAAATACCATTAGCAACTCTTAACAGCATGTTTTACCTTTACACTTTTACCATATTTACAACCTTAAATGAATTGCCTTAAGTTATTCACCGTTGACAATCTGTACCTTGAGTGCTCTTAATATGTAATTTCCATGTATATTTACAACTTTGTCCTTTTTAACCATATGTTTGTACCATGAAATAATATAAATGACCTTTTACTTTACATTACAATTAAACTAAGCTTGAAATCACAGTACACTAAAATTCGCTTTTACTGCTCATCAACGTTTGTGGTACTTCTATCTGATTTACAACAACTACTTCTGATTTACCACACCTTGTCTGTGAGTTCTTTCAAAATAAAAGCATGAGCACTATGCTATAATTACAACATAAAATAAACACTTATGAACCATTGTAAAAAAAGAACTTAATATCCAGGTCATGTATAAAGCCTATTTTCTGACATATTTGTATCCCTGCTAATCTCTTGTTGGTCATGCTGAGGTGATACAGTGGAGCATTTTCACTGTTTCTCTTCTTTATTCAAAAGCCCCGTTTCCACAGCGCCCCTTGGTACCGGTACCGATCAGGTACCGGTTACTATCCGTAACCAGACCCGTATCAGTGCCGCGTTTCCATTACACGGGTAACGGTTTGAAATGTAGGCGGGGTTATGAACGGCCGCGTAATCACACAGGATGTGACGCCATTACGCAGCGGTCAACGCGGGAGAACTCGAGGAACAAACATGGAGGACTATGAGATCGTCGTGTTCTTTCTCCTGGCCTTTTGCTTCTTTGCTAAACAGAGACAGGCTGTTTTGCAGAGAAGGCTACAGGCTTTAGACGAGGAGAGGCGGGAGGAGGAGGAGAGGCGGGAGGTGGAGGAGAGGCGGGAGGTGGAGGAGATATGGGAGGAGGAGGAGAGACGACTGCGGGAGAGAAGAAAGAGGCGACGCAACCGGGTAACTGTACTTTACTTCAGTTAAAATATAGAGCATACTTTTACTTTCACCCCATGACGTTTGGCCGCGATTATCTGTAGTTTTTACTCCATTACATGTCTAAAATGCACCTCATGATTAATCAGCCATTAAAATGTCACCTTCATAAAAATGTTGTATTTTTCAATAGTTACTACTAGTAGTTGTTTTACCGCTGCAGAAGCCATTTGTACGTACTTTAGTTTATTGTACAGTTATTGGGAAGAGATATATTTCACCTGTAATTCATAATTCTTCAGATTTCGTGTTACCGAAAACGGGAAGCCTCATACTGGGCTTTTTTAGTAATTTAAAAGTGTTTCCAATTTTCTTATGTCACTGGCTTTTAATTAAGATTAGATAAGATATCCTTTATTGATCTCACATGTGGAGAAATTTGCAGTGGTACAACAGGATAGTAAAAAAGAAAGAAGCACACATAGCAGAAACTAGAAAAACAGTTAAAAATACAATATAATAAAATAGAAATAGATTGATGTTTAAATGTGTATAAATGTGCTGTTATGTCTCCCAGGTCATCCTGGCAGTGCTGCAACAACACCGCCACAGGAGTACAAGTTGGGCTGTCACTCGTAGCAACGACTGGTGGGAGAGGATAGTGCCTTGCTTCACAAGCACACAATGGGTGCAGAACTTTCGGATGTCTGAAGAGACCTTTCGCTACCTGTGTGGGAGAGTGTGTCCGGCGATGGAGAGGCGTGACACAAGCTTCCGTGTGTGTGTCCCTCTTACCAAAAGAGTTGCCATAGCTGTGTGGAAACTTGCAACGAATGCCGACTATCGCAGCATTGGCCACCTGTTTGGTGTCAGCAAGACCACCGTGTGTCGCTGTGTGCAGGACTTTTGTGACACTGCTGGTCAGTTCCTGGTTGCAGAACAAATTAAATTTCCAGACCAGGAGAAGCTGCAGGAAATGGCAGCCTACTTCCAGAACAGGTGGGGGCTTCCGCAGTGTGTTGGGGCAATAGATGGGTCGCATATTCCCATTTTGGCACCACAGGACTGCCACTGCGATTACTTCAATCGGAAAGGCTGGCACTCCATTATACTTAAGGGAATTGTGGATGGAAGGGGTCTGTTCTGGAGTGTTTTCACTGGCATGCCTGGCAGTCTGCACGACGCGCGTGTTCTCAGACTGTCCACCTTCTGGGAATTGGTTAACCGTGGCTGCCTTTTCCCTGCATGCACCAGCAACATCGGCGGGGTGGATGCAGGCTTCTACATCCTGGGTGACTCCGCCTACCCACTGCAGAGCTGGCTCATGAAACCCTTCCTGGACACTGGGCGGCTGACAGAAGGGCAGCAGGTGTACAACCGGAAGATCTCCAGAGCTCGGGTGGTGGTGGAGAACGCCTTTGGAAGGCTGAAAGGCAGGTGGCGCTGCCTGTTGAAGCGGAATGACAGTGATGTCAGCCTCGCAAAATCCATGGTGCTGGCGTGTCGTGCTCTGCACAATCTTTGTGAGACTCATGGAGAGGAGTACAACAATGGATGGAGCCCCACTGTGGAGGCAAGCGATGCAGCTGAACCTGTGGTGGCACTGGGACAGGGTGCAGATGAGGAAGGCAGGGATGTGAGAGAGGGACTCCTGCAATTCCTAAATGCATGAAGTGTTGTATATATTTGAAGAACCTGTTTAGTGTTGTTATTTCAAACACCTGTTTCTGTTACCTGAGTTACTATTTTGTTGTTCTTGTTCTGCTTGTTTCAGGCTGCATTAAATCTGCAACACTGATCTTTGCGCCCTTGTTGTCCATCTACAAGCCAAACAAATCAGAAAGCTCACTGCTAACAACCCCAGCCAAGTTTTTCTGAAAGCGTCTGACAGAAAAAATAATCTGAATTGTAACAAGTTTTCATTTCATTTCAAACTTGTTCCTCACAAAATACGGCTCAATTCACACCCCAGTCAGAGTGGAGACCTCCAGCACATCACAAGTGTTGACCAAAAAGTAGATGCACATATTGGGGTGTGAAAAAACGATTTATTTGAACATATTTACTTATTTGAACATATTATTTGAACATTTTATTTACATATTATTTACACATTTTAACGGGCTATTCATTTGGCCCTGTGCCACGCTGGGCTCTCATGGCCTGTGCGAGCAAAGCCACCCCCTGCAAGAACGTTTCATTAAATAGCTGGCTCTGCTGAGCCAGCTGGCGCCGTTCCTCCCACCTCTCCTCGCGCCTCTCCTCCTGCACCTCCTCCTGGCGGGCCCGGACCTCCTCCTGGCGGGCCCGGACCTCCTCCAGACGTATATTCTCCCGCTGCTCCATCTGCTGGCGCAAAAACTCCCGACTGAGGTGTGCCACCCGCGCATCTGAGGCCTGCATCTCCCTCAGGAGCTCTGTCAGGTGGTGGTGTTGTTGCTCCCGCCTTCTCCTGCCTAAACAGCAAACGGCGAAAGAACTTAAGTAAAGCGTTGGACAGTAACAATATAATACATTTAATTTGGCAGCGCCTTTCACAGTACTCAAGGACACTTCACAGAAGTATAAATATACAGCATGAATATAATAATAGAAACATCCAGCTGCAAAAACAGCAGAAAATATATCAGTACTCTGCATCATTTGTGCTATGCATTGTTAGGTATTTATCACAGTATTCAATGTAATGGTGCATGTATATACTTCTACTTAACAGAATACCAGTACTGCAATAACAACATGTAAAAGCTACTCCTTACCCGGGCGCTGCTGGAGCGACACAACCCCTGGATGAGGTGGTGAGGCTGGTGGCGATGCAGGTGATGGGGTTGGGAGTGATGGTGTGCTGCACCGCCCCTCCACACTACTGGGTCCAGGGGAGGTGAAATCCTCACCCATCGACTCACTTCCTCCTGCAGAAATGTAAACAAACCACACGTTCAGACTGCGCCGATAACTGGGGCTGAAGCTCACTAGCTAAGCCGCGTGCTAAAGCTAACGGGCTCGCGCCTCGTGGATACAAAAAGCATGGATTTCAGAGTTTAATAACTTTTATAACTTACCATCTCCCTCCACCAGAGACTCCAACAGGGCCGTGGCGCTGTCCAAACCGGCTTCTCTGCCCCGACTGGCCGGTCTGTGGCCATAAATCTGGTCCATGGCGTCCAACCACCGCCAGTGCTTCCTCTGGACCCCGCTGCGGCTATTGTGATCTTTTACCTTGCGGTAGTCACTGCGCAGTTTCTTTAATTTTGCCCGGCATTGTGCCGGACTTCTATTGAAGCCGCCACAGCTCATCCTCTCGGACACCGCCCTGAAGGTTTTCTCGTTGCGAATTGCCCCGTCTAGCTCTCTTTGGATTTGCTCTTCTCCGATTATGGAGAGGAGCAACTGTACTTCCTCCGTTGTCCAGGGATCCATTTTCCACTATCTTTACTGATTTGAAATGGCGGGCTTGCCGTTAGAGTAGCGGTTGTCACAGACCAATCAGCAGACGACAGTGTTGAAGCTCCTCCCCCTCATATCCGGGAGGTTGCGCCTGGTATCCCAAACGGAGGGGTAGCGAGGGGTAGCGAGAAATGGTTACCAATGGCACCTGTTGGTATCGGTAACTGTGACAGTGGAAACGCACACCAAACGGTTACCACAGGTCCTGTACCGGTACCAAGGGGCGCTGTGGAAACGGGGCTAAAGATTGTCATTCATTCAGAATATCAGATTCTGATCAAAGTAAAGATGAAACTAAAGAAGAGATTTTTGTCACTTTGATCTTTCCCAATCCTTGGAAATAGTATAGACTAGTTAGAACCAGCAGATGGCGTAATACTACTTCATGGATGCCAACTGCCATTAAAGCCAAAAGAAGAAGAAGAAAGTCCATTCAGGATAGTGTTGGTGACTTACAGACTGCACATCTCCATCTTCAGCCCACAACAATCAGGGTTCTAATTTACAGATGATTTAAGGTCCGTTTACACCACAACAAAAACAAGTGGAACCACAAAACTTTAGTCACATTTGGGCTCCGTTTATACGACAGTGGTGCTCGGATCCACTGCAACCGTCACTTTTTGGTCCCGGCTCTGAAGGTGGAACTTTTCTTTCACAATCCTGACTCCCCCCACAGGGACAGCCGGAGGCTACGGAGCGCTGTTACTGAGCATGTGCTACTGAACCAGACTGTCAAACTGTGACCTGACAGTGTCAGAGTCTTGATCTCCTGCCTTATTTATGACAATCACTGGAGTCCTTTAGCTTCTTCAAAATGTCGGCTCGTTGGTCTAGGAGTATGATTCTCACTTTGGGTGCGAGAGGTCCTGGGTTCAATTCCCGGACGAGCCCTTTGGTCATCAACCATGATTCTTTGTGTTAAATTTCAAAAGAGGCTTTGACTTTGTGTGTGAGAATCCTCCTCCCAGACCAAGAAGCAAAAGGACTCAACCAACAGTGTCGGGGCTTTATTCAGTTTGAGGAGCTTTCAAACAGCAACGCCGACACATTTCATGTTCACACCAGATTACCTTTGAACGTCCAGTCTCCAAGGTATTTCTGAACTATGTACAGTAACGTGGCCTCATATCTTATAGCACCATCTTCCTCTCCTTCATCCTCACAAACCTTCCAGCCACCTCCTTCTTATCAAGCACAACGTCTCTCTATGGAGAGCAAAGTGAGCTTTGAGAGTCTGGCCTCCTTCATGCCCAGAGAGAGTTTTGAATTCATTTCAGGCTGAAACTGCGTTCTGCTTTTGCACTAGTGACTGACTGGTATGTCCTTTCCATATGGCTGCAGATGATGAAGGGCAGAACAGCTTCTGTGGTGTTGAGCTTGATTTCTAGTTCACTACACATGGCAGAGAAATAAAGAAATCCATCCCAGACCTGCTCAGCTGTATTCTGGCTCTTATATTGGTAGAATCATTAAACATTACACTCTAGAATCATTACACTCCTGCTATTGTGCATGTGCACCACGGCTGTAGTAAACAGGTCCTCTGATAGTTTTCGAGTTGAGAAAATCAGATGAGGAAAATGCACACAGTTGCATCAGCACTTCTTTTAACAACCTAAGCTGTGAACATGAAATGAATTTTCTTTTTTTTTGTGATGTAGCATGGAGGACATTATCTTTATCTGTTGTGTGTCTGTTTTGTATTTAACGAGTCATTTCTTTGGAGCACTGAGTCCATCAAAGAAATGACACCATGCGGTGGTGATTGGTGTTGAATGTTGTTTCCAATTAGTGAATTATGCAGCTTAGCATTTGCTCGTGCATTAGATGTATATTGACTTTATTGAAATAGACTTTTTCTTGCTTTGGTTTAGTCCTTCTGAATCTATATTACAAAGAAGTGTCCCACCTTTTCACTGAACTGGGTTTATCTCTAGCTTAGTAGTGTTATAATGTTAAATCAATCGACCGGTGAGAGTGACAGACTGTGGAAAGTCGAGACAAAATGTTGAAATGTGCTCTCATAAACTCCAGTTAAACTTTTGATATTTGGCATTCAAAATAAAATCCTCTGGTAATTAGTTAGTGTGCACTATGAATGTGCTCCATGAAAAATCCAAAAAATAGCACAGAGCAGCAACGAGCCTCAATTCAGTCCCACCCCAGGAGGGTCATGATAAAGTTTTCTTTGTTGGCTCGCTTCAGAGTGCAAGTGTGAAATTGCTAGTCAGATGGAGCAAAATCGCACGTCTGCGCCAAACCGCGCCCCCTAGTGTCTAAAGTTTAAAATCCACACAGACAGAATATGATTCCCAAAAACCTAAACTGATATACGTTCTCAATATTAACTCCATCGATGGATATTGTGGCTTCACCTTTTACCAACAAAATAATCAATATACTCACTTCTCCAGTTAAAACACTCGTGGACAAAGTTTAGAAGTGGCACTTCAAAAATAGTTGAATTCTGGTTGTAAAGGTTCCTGGACTGGTGTCTCCTGAGGTTAACTGATGAGAGAAGAGCCAACTGGTTCTGTAAACTCTGTTGGGTGATTCTTCAAAGCTCAGTGTGACATCACATATCGGCCTTTACCAACTTCAAGGCTCGGTGTGGTCACACGGGATCAATGGAGTTAAGCCCCGCCCCCTTGGACCTGCTGCCATGACTACCATCAACCGTAGCAACTAATAATGTTTATTTAACTTTTCTGTGCAATATATTTTAATTAAATCATTATTTAAGTCCAGTCTTTTATTTTCCTATATTTAAGCGTAGTGTTACTAATCTAACTGTGTATAATGTTACAGTGGCTTACAATATTAAATATACTTCTTTCGGAATAAAACCTCTGCCTTGTTTTTGATGAATGCTTAGGCTTACTAGGCTACTGTATAGAGTTGGTCTTTATGGTGGTACTTGAAAAGCCAAGTATTTTCTGGGTTGGTATTTGGTGTAAAAAGTTTGAGAACCACTGCTGTAGAGGAAAGGACATTGAGGCCAAATGGGCTTCACTCGCTTGTTGTATTTCTGTTATCAATTCATTTACTTTACATTTAAAGGTTCAAGTGTTTTTACTGAAAAGGACAAAGTGAAGCCAAAAACTTCAGTTGTATTATTAATTATCAATTATTCTTTATTCAATTGAGTCATTTTTTTTCAGAAACATAATCAAAGTATTTGATTTTAACTGGCCTGTCTTTTCTGTCACATTTAGTAATAGTATTGTTGTTTGAAAATGTTTAAATCTTTGGTAAAATAGTCAATTTCAAAACAAATGATTAGCTGCAACCCTGTATTCCAGTTTTAATTACTTGTGCTTTTTTGTATTGTTTGTGCTTTAATATGTTCTACGCTTTTGGTCTATTTCATATGTAAACATTCATAGAGGCTAGCTATCACTGCTTTTCTCTGCATTATTTGCAGATCAGGATGATTTAATATAATCAGCAAAGAAATGGATCTACTGAGTAACACTTACTATCTTTCTGCAAGATGTAGGAATGTTTGATAATAATACATTTTCTTGAACAAGTGATAAGGGGAGAGCGCGGACGCAGTCCCCCACTACCAGAAATTATGCAGTCGAGATTCCCACATTTGGGGAATTCGCAGGGGTCAGCAGAGCCGGAGTGCAATGGCTGAGCCTCACCCTGGGTGAACCACCGTCTTGATCATGGTATCTCCCCTACCAGGTAAGTATGAATTGTACACGCTCCACACACACACTCCTTTCACACACACATACACCTCACTTATGGTCTCATCATTCACATGGGAAAAACACTAGAGTCTATCTGGGATGAAATTGAACATTAAGACCAAATGGGCTTCACTCACTTGTTGTATTTATCAATTCATTTACTTTACATTTAAAGGTTCATGTGTTATTACTGAAAAGGACAAAGTTAAGCCAAAAACTTCAGTTGTATTATCAATTATCAATTATTCTTTATTTAATTGAGTCATTTGTTTCACAAACAAAAGCCAATTATTTGGTTTTAACTGGCCTGTCTTTTCTGTCACATTTAGTAATAGTATTGTTGTTAGAAAATGTTCAAATCTTTGGTAAAACACTCAATTTCAAAAAGAATCAATAGCTGCAACCCTGTATTCCAGTTTTACATATTTATGCTTTTATGTATTGTTTAGCTTCCTTTATTTTATTCTACTCCTGTTTGGCCTATTACATTTATATTGAAATAATCATAGAGCCTGGAAAACAGTCAGTGCTTTTCTCTGCATGACTTGAAGACTATATTAGATCAGCACTGAAATGAACCTGCTGAGCAACACTTAATATCTTTCTGTAAGTCGCGGTAATGTTTGGTAATACTACATTTTCTTGAACAAGTGATCAGGGGAGAGCGCGGAAGCAGTCCCCCACTACCAGAAATTATACAACCTAGATTCCCAGTGAATTCGCGGGGGTCAGCAGAGCCGGAGTGCAATGGCTGAGTCTCACCCTGGGTGAACCACCTTCTTGATCATGGTATCTCCCCTATCAAGTAAGTATGAATTGTGCACGCTCCACACACACACTCCTTTCACACACACATACACCTCACTTATGGTCTCATTATTCACATGGGAAAAACACTAGAGTCTATCTGGGATGAAATCGAATTGTTCCTGTAGAGCAGTCATTCTCAAAGTGTGGTATGTGTACCACTAGTGGTACTCGGGGCTCCCTCTAGTGGTACGCCAAAGGATCACTGAAATAAATATAAAAGCGCTGACATCAACAGTTATTCACAGTAGCAGACAGGAATTGATGGCAAGAGGTGGAGGTTTTTAACCCTTTGGGTCCTAAAGCTCATTTTGACTGTTTTCACTGCTGTTGCTTTTCCTTCATATCTCACTATATAAAGTGTTTTTCTTGAAAATTTGGTACCGGCGTGTGAACTAATCAGTTGCGGGGTGACCAGCTGTGCCAGTCGGCGTTGTCATGCCCACCTGATGGTGGGTACAGGTGGGCATCTCCACCTATACAGCTCCGGACAACGTTTCTGAACATGAATTTCCAAGAGTTCCTCCCCTGTACCATGAATAACGACATATACAATCAAGTTCTTATAAAAGATAAAGTTTTTATGTGAAAACAGTTATTCAGCAGTGCTTTCTGTGGACTGACCCCGACAAAGGGACCTCATTTCTGGGTTCGCATCACGGCAACTCACAGTAGAGCGTTTATACCCTTAACTTAGTCTGTACTGCAGCTGAAAACACGGGATTTAGCAGCTCTGTGAGAAAAGGCCTATCGAAGCTGATTATAGTGAAAAAAGTGAAGTATTTTGTGTGTAAAATGACTTTTCACCTCGAGTCCCGGAGGTTAGCGGGTCACTAAGCGTAGCATTACGGGCGATCGCGAAACGAAGTGCCGCCACTGCCGTAACGCTGCCCGCTGATTACTAATATGGATGAATTGGACGGTGGAAGAGGAGTTACTTCGATCACTTCTAAAGCCGTTATCTACTTCATAATATTTATCGTCTGAAATACTCAGTCCGTGAATAAAACATCATTTCCTGAAATGACATCCATGTTTCATTTTTGATTGGCTCAAGCGGGGCCATGTGACACGAGAAGGGAGGGGGGATCCCAGATCTATAGTAGAATGATAGAGAGACATTCGCTAGAATCCATTGACCATCTTTTTATTATAGTTTTATTCTTAATCTTACTGTTCTTCCTCTGTGTGTGTGTGTGTGTGTGTGTGTGTGTGTGTGTGTGTGTGTGTGTGTGTGTGTGTGTGTGTGTGTGTTTCTGTTTCAGAAAGCAGCCATACAGCAGTGTGTGAAGTTCAGTCAGCATGTTTTGATTTTTTTTAATCAAGTACAGTACATTGTTTACTTAACATTTAAGTACAGTACAGTTTTATTTAACTTTTCTGTGCAATATATTTTAATTGAATCATTATTTAAGTACAGTCTTTAATTTCCCTATATTTAAGCGTAGTGTTACTAATCTAACTGTGTAAAATGTTACAATGGCTGACAATATTAAATATATTTCTTTAGGAGTAAAACCTCTGCCTTGTTTTTGATGAATGCTTCGGCTCACTAGGCTACTGTATAGTGTTGGTCATTATGGTGGTACTTGGAGAGCCAAGTATTTTCTGGGTGGTACTTGGTGTAAAACGTTTGAGAACCACTGCCATAAGCTATTCTGCAGATTATTTGGCACATGTCCATATCCATCCATAATAATGGAAATTTGTTCAAACACCATCTAATGTTGGAACAAAATAAAATTAATAGAAATAAATGTAAATATTCTGAAGGCAGCTCTTTTCTACGGTCGTGAATCACTCTTCATTACTGAACATCTTCACTTAATCTTAATTATTATGTGACTTCTGCAAACTTCTATTTAGTCATTGAATTTCAACAAGCTTCTACAAGTTGTGGTGTACATTTATATACTTTTCCCACTTTCCTGCCTCAGCATAGATGAGGTGTTATTGATGTATTTATTTGGACCATAACATACATGTCACATTTAAAAATGCCAGAATGTGGAAGATGGACATTAGTACAAGGGTTCTGCAATGCAATATCACATATCAATAATAGTTCATATATGTCACACTATTGCTATTCTGTGCTGAATTTATCAGGAGAGATCAGCTGGAAATGATCCCAGACAGGAGAAAATCTCTTTCTTGCTGGATCCATAAAAAAAAGATCTGCTCACCAGTGATGAGAAAGACTGATTCATTCAAGGCCTCAGCTGTTTGTACTGAGGAGTATTAAGACTATACTTTCAGGGACCATTTCGATAGTTCTTGACTTGAGAAATGTGTTTCTAAAGTGTTTGGTCTCTCTACCCACGATGATGAGTCGTGAAGCAGACAGAGAGTAATGATTCAGTTCATACACTCTCTGTCATTGATGAATGTTCTTTGCTCCCTTCATAGAGTAATGATGGAGGGAATATGATCAGAGTGGTGGAGTGTCTCTGAAATCAAGAAATAAACTCGCCCAGTCGTAATACTGGTGCATTTATTAGTTAACCATAACACTGAACTTTCAAACTCCCACTACAACCCATAAGCTAGTCATTCTTAAAGTGTGGTATGAGTACCACTAGCTCCCTCTAGTGGTATGCCAAAGGATCACTGACATCAACAGGGGGGTGACAGGCTGTGCCAGTCGGCTGATGGTGGGTACAGGTGGGCATCTCCACCTATACAGCCCCGGACAACGTTTCTGAACATGAGTTTCCAAGAATTCCTCCCCTGTACCATGAATAACGACATATACAATCAAGATCTTATAAAAGATAAAGTTTTTATGTGAAAACGGTTATTCAGCAGTGCTTTCTGTGGACTGACCCCGACAAAGGGACCTCATTTCTGGGTTCACATCACGGCAACTCACGGTAGAGCATTTATACCCTAACTTATTCTGTACTGCATCTGAAAACACGGGATTTAGCAGCTCTGTGAGAAAAGGCCTATCTAAGCTGCTTCTTGTGAAAAAGTGAAGTATTTTGTGTGTAAAATGACTTTTCACTTCGGGTCCTGGAGGTTAGCGGGTCACTAAGCGTAGCATTACGGGCGATCGTGACACGAAGTTCCGCCGCTGCCGTCACGCCGCCGCCGTAACGTAACGCCGCCGTAACGCTGCCCGCTGATTACTAATATGGATGAATTGGACGGTGGAAGAGGAGTTACTTCGATCGCTTCTAAAGCCGTTATCTACTTCATAATATTTATCGTCTGAAATACTCAGTCCATGTATAAAACATCATTTCCTGAAATGACAGCCATGTTTCATTATCGATTGGCTCAAGCGGGGCCATGTGACACGAGAAGGGAGGGGGGATCCCAGATCTATAGTAGAATGATAGAGAGACATTCGCTAGAATCCATTAACCATCTTTTTTATCATAGTTTTATTCTTAATCTTTTTGTTCTTCCTCTGTGTGTGTGTGTGTGTGTGTGTGTGTGTGTGTGTGTGTGTGTGTGTGTGTGTGTGTGTGTGTGTGTGTGTGTGTGTGTTTCTGTTTCAGAAAGCAGCCATACAGCAGTGTGTGAAGTTCAGTCAGCATGTTTTGATTTTTGTTTAATCAAGTACAGTACATTGTTTACTTAACATTGAAGTACAGTACAGTTTTATTTAATCTTTAAGAACTGTTTTTTGTTTGTTTGTTTTTCATTTATTTAAGTACAATGTTTATTTAACTTTTCTGTGCAATATATTTTAATTGAATCATTATTTAAGTACACTCTTTTATTTTCCTATATTTAAGCGTAGTGTTACTAATCTAACTGTGTATAATGTTACAATGGCTGACAATATTAAATATACTTCTTTAGGAGTAAAACGTCGGCCTTGTTTTTGATGAATGCTGAGGCTTACTAGGCTACTGTATAGTGTTGGTCATTATGGTGGTACTTGGAGAGCCGAGTATTTTCTGGGTGGTACTTGGTGTAAAAAGTTTGAGAACCACTGAACTAGAGAATACTACAGTATTTAAAATAATCTTCAGTCCAAGAGACGGGTGACTTTGCACTTGTTTATGAGCAAGTTATATAGTAAAGAATTTTCAAAATATTCTAAAAGCGATCTCCAAGCCCGTAAAATATTTCAACAGTTGAGAAGTGATTTGCAGGAGTGGTCAGCAGCTCCTTAACTGTCTGGTAAGCCATTTATACTGTAATAATTAATACACACTCAATTAATACACACAAGTTTTCTACAGCACAGCTGGTTCTTAGTGCTGCCCCCTGGAGGTTGATAGCTTTTCTACAGTGGGAAAGTGGGAATTTCCCCAATAAAATATAGAGACTAACAATAGAGCAGTTTCTTCTCATTGAATTCAAAACAGGTAATAAAGTTTTTCTCTTCAACATTAATTTCATGTGTTGTTTTGTACAGAATATAGTTCTCCGGTTCTTTTCAAAATGTAATACTGTATGAGTAACCATAAACTGTTCCTGAGTGATCGCGTGACGTCAGACCGGAAACAGGAAAGAGAGGAGCGGAGCAAGCGCGAGTGGAGTTCCAGCAGCGTGCAGAGCCACGGAGAATACGTCGATTTTTTAGCTCGAGCCGCCCTCCACTACTGTTTGGAGCTTGTTGGACTCTCTCGGCTGTGTTGTCGTGTCTCACAGAGGAAACATTTCATCTCGTGCAGCAACAATGAGTTCAGTTCAGGCTTTGGGAGAGTTTGAACAAACTATCGTCCAGCACGAGGAGGAGGTTGATCGTCAGCACAGACTGCTGGAAACCATCTGGAACCCTCAAATCAAGCTCCACAGAACAGGTATGGAAAAGTGTGAATGAACACATGAATGTGACTGGAGCAGGATCTCCATTGTTCTGACTGGGTTTGGTTTATCCACCGCACACAGAAGCAGGATTTGTGTCTCTGGAGGGAAACTTGGATTGAACTCAGACTTTGACTCTTTTCCATGTTTCCAGGTTTTAATCAATACACAGTTGTAGTTGAAGTCAGAAACAGGAGAAGAGCGTCTAGAATCACCTGGAACTACCTGACAATACATTGAAACAAGGTTAAAATAATAATATGAGCAGCCATTGACAAAACATAGAGGGTATTTTTCTTAATCATTTCTGATTTCAGTGGATTTGCATTGTTTGCAACTTCCTGTGTTTGGTCACTTCCTGTCCTCTCCAGTCCAATCACAGCAGAGAATAGTCCCTCCTCTCTCCAAAGGCGGGCTCAAGCCTCCAGCCTCAGGATGCAGACACTTCCTGGCTCCAGGTTTCCATATTAAAAGACGATTGTCTCTGAGTATCAGTGAAACCAACATGGAGGAACATGGAGGCAAAAGCACCTGGAAGAATGTAAACCTCTTGTCTCTGGAACAGTGAGGCTCCAAATGGCAACATGGAAGAATTATCAAGTTAAAATACTTCAGCAACTAGAGTTTTAGAAATATGAACATCTAAGATGTTTAAAAAGATTGTTGCACTTCCTTTTTTATTTATTTTTTCAAATAAGCATATGAGTATGGTACATGCAGTATTCTTATCTTACAAATACATTTCCAATATCCGTTTAGAAGGACATAAAAACCAAAAGAACCAAACAACTAAATGACATCATCAACAAATGTGGGACCCTCCCTTCTCTTCCTCCTCTGTTCCTCCTATTAATCTAGTCTTTTGTCATTAAGTAAATGAAAAGATAAATAAATAGATTGTAGATCAATGAAACTTCTCTTTTCCATTCCTACTTTAAACAGCCGTCCCTCCATACAAACAGCCGTACTGAAGGTCTGTTAAAAAACCTTCCATCCAATCAAGAGAAGGAAAAAGAAAGAGAAAGATGGATGCCCGCCGTCTCCTTCCTAGAATGTCTGTCTACCTTTCTACCTCTTTATTCTTCTCCCCCTTTCACCATGTGTCCAGACACCCGCTTCTTAAATGTCTAAATAATGTAATGAAATGATCCTAAAACAAATCTGCTTAATGCAAACACAACAAGTAAATACCTTAGTTAGAGATGTTAATTCAAATCAAAACAAACAAAGCAGTAGATCTTAATGAGAGTGCTTTGTAAATAATGAAGTAAGTCCCTTGTGGGGTGATTCTGTTAGAATCCTCCTTTGTATATAGGGAGACCACAGGTCTTCACATTCCTTCACTTTGTTTTGGAACCTTGCTCTTACTTGTTCCATATTCAGCACATCTTTGATTGGGTCCCACCATTGCTTTATGCAGGGGGGGTTTGGTTCCAGCCAGCACACTCTAATCTTTTACTTTTCTACAATAAGTAACATTCTAATCATTTTTGGCTTTAAAACCCAATAAAAATCATTTCAGGTCTAAATAAATGTTTTCATCCAAGATTCTTTTGATCTCTTTCTGTATATTTTTCCAATATTCTCTGAGTTTGGGACGGTCCCAGAATATATGTCTCTAGTCTCCTACTGGACCACAACCCCTCCAGCATTTATCACATGTTTTACTATATTAGGACATATTTAGTGGGAGCAGAAAATCTTGTGTTTTTAATTTCATTCACCTTCTTTCCATATAATGCTCCTAAACATTTGATGTCCTTCTTTAAATGATTCCCCCCAATTCTTCTTTCTTTCACTTTCCCATTTCTATTTAAAGTTCATGTTGTTGTCTTGTTCAGCTGCTTTCTAAAGCTTTGAAATGACTTTCTTCTTCTTCTCCAGCTTGGTCATTAGTACTTTCTCTACTTCATTTGGTTCTTTACCTAAGAATTCCCATCCTTTGTGTTTTAGAAGACGGCTTCTAATTAGTAAGAATTTATAAAAGTCTTGTGTTGGCAGATCAAATTCAGTTTTAAGCTGCTCAAATGGTTTCATATTTTCCCTTTTTGAAAAGCCGTCCAATATAGAGCAGCCATTTGGATTCCCTCCTATGAAATCCCCCGTTTATGGTTGAAGGAAGAAAATCTAAATTCTTTCCTATTTTAGTCGCCCTGCAGATTGAACCAGACATTTTCATTCTCTTTTTTATTACTGCTCATATTTTCATTGTTCCTTTAACCCATTTGTTTTTCATCTTTAATTCATTCATTAGTTTTTGTAATAAAAAGGTAAACTTTCTAATATTACGTTCAGACATGAGATTTGTTCCATATCCCTCCATCCTGTCTCCTCATACTTATTTATGATTCTTTATTGTGCTGCCCAATAATATATTTGACATTAGGTAAATTCAAACCTTTTTCTTTAGGGCGCTGTAATAGTGTATACCTTACTCTTGGCTTTTTATTTCTCCAAATACATTTTGATATCATTTTGTCTGTTAAATGTTTCTTTTGGGAGCTGAATTGGTGAGGATTGGAACAAAAATGGCAGCTTTGGCAAAACATTCATCCGTATAGTTTCAATTCTTCCTAGAAGAGAATTTTATTACATTATTCTTGCCAGAAGAGACAAAGTCACAGTAGAACCTTTACAGGATTGTCCAAGAGTTCTTCTTACTCTGAAGTCAGACAGCTCCTTCTTAAAGGCTGAATTGTTTTGAGTCTGCATTGAAGGTCAGCAAAAGTAGCACAGGGGTTCCAAAAGTGCTGACACAGGTCATCCTAGAACACAGACTGCAAAATTACACATCATTATTTATGAGACAAAACAAGATTTCTCTAACAATTAGTATCTTATACAAAAAGGTCCTGCCAGTCGTGATTTATAAGATCTGCCTTTAATGCCATAATTGCCTCAGGTGATTTTATTGTAATCAAATTACTCGTCTGAGTCATTTTAAAGTGGGAACTGTAGAAGTAATGTAACTTTTATTTTGTACTTTTTTGTCTCTCCAGAGCTCCAACTGCACCGTGACTGTAGGGAGGAGCAGCTCTTTAAACTGGGAACAAACTCCAGTCTGGAGCAGGAAGAACCAGAACCTTCACAGAGCAAAGAGGAACCAGAAGAACCAGAACCTCCACAAATCAAAGAGGAACCAGACCCTCCACAGATCAAAGAGGAACCAGAAGAACCAGAACCTCCACAGATCAAAGTGGAACCAGAAGAACCAGGACCTCCACAGATCAAAGAGGAACCAGTAGAACCAGAACCTCAATGGATCAAAGGGGAGCCAGAAGAACCAGAACCTCCACAGATTGAGGAGCACCAGGAACTCGGTACCAGCCAGGAAGGAAGCAGCTTCTACTGAAGTTTGAAGGTGATTCCTTTAGGGTTCCTTCAATTGAGGAACAAAGTTCCCTGAGTGAACCAGAAGAAGTACCAGACACTGAGCAGTTCCTCTCTCATGACTCTGAAGTCCACGATGTGAAAAAACTTGTTGACTCAGAATCAAGTAGAAATGCAGAGATGAAAAGAAGAAGCATGTTTCAGAGTGATTGTGTGGACAAGTTCCCTGTGTCAGAGAAGCAGGCTGAATGTGAAAAGCTTCTTTGTGAGGAAACATGTGGAAATATGGTCCAGAAAAAACCTCAATTACGTCAGAATTTAACAACTTTCAATGATAAGAAGAAAAGTGGTGAAATCTTTGTTAAAAGTTCCACCGGACAGGATGGTTTGTTGGTTCAGAAGAGAACTCTCACAGGTGAGAAGCCATTTTCTTGTGAAACATGTGAGGAAAGTTTCAGAGGATCAAATGATTTGATGAGACACAAGAGAACTCACACAGGTGATAAGCCATATTCTTGTGAAACATGTGGGAAAAGTTTCAGATGTTCAAATAATTTGAAGATACACAAGAGAACTCACACAGGTGAGAAGCCATATTCTTGTGAAACATGTGGGAAAAGTTTCAGATGTTCAAATAATTTGAAGATACACAAGAGAACTCACGCAGTTGAGAAGCCGTATTCTTGTGAAACATGTGGGAAAAGTTTCAGGGGATCAAATGATTTGAAGAAACACAAGAGAACTCACACAGGTGAGAAGCCGTATTCTTGTGAAACATGTGGGTGGAGTTTCTGTGATCGTAGTAATTTGTGGCGACACATGAAAAACCATAAAGAGATGAAATCATGAAAGACTCTATGTGAGATGTGTGGATGGATTTCACTTATATAGTGTTTTTCCACCGTATGAAAGCCGATTCATCCTCCATAAGAACAAGAAGAACGTTGGGCACTCCAGAGTCTTGCCGTACTAAATGATGTCATGTTCTTCAGCCAGCTCCCTCTGGCCAGAGACTTTTTGTTCAGCAGTACCAACCGTCAGGACTGTCAGTTCCTGCAGTTAAAACCAGACCAACATCATGTCCTGGACACAAACTTTCTCTTTTCTTACTGAAACACTTCAGAGAAATGTATTTCTGAAAACGCTTGAAGTGAGAAATAAGCTGCAGTTGAAAAGTTAAAAGGTTTTACAGAAGTGTCAGCTGTGAGGGGGTGAGAGTATGAACTCTCCTGCTGAACAAGCATTTTTTCCAGCAGCTGGCTGACGTCAGCGCTGAACTTTTCTTCTTCTTCTTATGGGAGGATGCAGAGGCCTTTAGCAGTCCCCAAAGTGCTTTACACTGTTAATCACATTCACCCATTCATTCACACACCAATGGAGGCGGCGACCATGCAAGGCACTCAGTCCATCCACTGGGAGCAGTTTGGGGTTCAGTGTCTTGCTCAAGGACACTTGGACAGGTGGACAGGTGGAGATGAGAATGGAGCTCCAACAGATGTGGTTCAGGAAGTCCAGCTTGAGCCCAGAATCACAAGGTCTCCTCCAGTTTGAAGTCAACATTGCTGATTTAAACCCTGTTGAGACGCTTCAGGAAATCATTTAGTTTCTGGTTCGTCACCAAAATGAGAAGATTTCAATCAGTTTGGTTTCCATTTGTGTTGAACTGCACAGAGGCTGACAAAAGGTCCCTGCTTGATAATGAAGGTTAAAGAAGCACATTTCATTAGTAGTTCTAACAATGCTGCTTTCTGTGTTTTGAAAAATGTGAGGTTAAAAATCTTGTATGAGCAGATGTGAACTTTGAAGAAATGGAAGTAAAATGTTGACATGAATCCAATGGCTTTAGTTCTTCACTGTTTTTATTTAACATTAATGAGTCGTAATTTCATTTTTCACTCTTTTTACACTACGGAGGAAAAACTACTGTTTGTTTACCTGCAACACGTACTGAAGTACATATCATGAAAGTGAAACTCTTCAGTGGAAACATGCAATGATTTCCTCGTCTCAAACTATTTATTCTAACAACAACCAACAACAACAAAAAAATGTATGTGATGTGGAATATTTTGACTTGAGTGACATTTAAACTTCACGTTCCTTAAAGCACACTGTTGAGTGTTGAGACGTTAGATGAGGCTGTTAAGCTTGTTAAGAAACAGCAAGTTGTGCAAAAAGACCATTTTAAATGAGATCAAACCGTTAAGTTCTTTCAATGACTTTAATCTGGAAGTAACTCATATTTTAAGATTTCTATATAGAAAAGTTTCTGAATTGTACAAATCTCTCATTGATTACATTTACACTACTAAGTACCACAGTCACACCATGTTTCAGTAGATGACAAAGGAAATTAAACCTCATGTATGAGACTCTCACTTTGATTTTACATTTTAAAACTGTATTTCAATGTTTCTAGATGGAGTTTTTGAAAGTGATGTTTCAGAAGTGCACAGAAAGTTTAAAAGTCCCGTGATTCTAACAATTGATATGTCTTGTGTAAAAGATGTAATAGATTGTATACTTAAGCAATTACTTATGTATGCAATAGATCCTTTTTAACAGGTATTTTTCCTGACAGGATGAAAATAGCCAAGGTGGTTCCAAGCTATAAAACTGTAGACAAATACATCATCTGATATTCTAGAATTTGTTTCCTCAGTTGGAGAAAAAAACCAAAACTTTAAAACATTATATGTAAACAGACTGGATAATTTTATAGAAAATACAACTTACTGAATGATCATCATTATGAGTTGAGAAGAAAATGATCAACATCTTTGACATTAAATGGGTTTTGTTATGGGTGGATGGATGGACGCAATAGAAATACTGACCTGCAGTTCCCCCTATATCCAGTAGGGGTCAGTATGAAGCAGCTTTGGAGACATGGGGAGCAGGAGGAGGGAAAAGGAGTGTTTGAAGTACACGGCCAGTATTGCAGATACTTTTTACTAAGATAAGCAGCTCATCTACTTTAATGTGGGGGAGAACAATGTGTCATTATTTATGAAGTGAATCATCATGAATGAAAATAAAAATAAAGTTTTTTCATGATCTTTGAATGATTTGGGGACTTTTTTTTCTTTTATCAGTTGATTGTGACCTTAATAAAATGCAGTACAAAGTTTGTAGGTAAATATAAATGACTTGTTGTGAACAAACTCAATATATGCAGGGTAAATAAAATCTACACAAAGTATCACTGCAGAACTGAGAAAGGATTTGTTCACAAACAATATCAACAAGAGAACAACATCAACCTAAAACAACAAATGTACTTTCACTACACAGTTGTTTGTGAAAATAAAGGCAACAGTGCAAATCTAGGTGAGTTAACAAAATAATTAACTCGATTAAATACATGTAACCTAAATATAAGAAGAGTAATGTTACTTTGACAGTGAACACAAAAGGGTTTTTCTATTCAGCCAGATTCATATTATAAGTAAATATCTTTATATAGGTATTTATCTTTCAGTTCCAGTAAAATAACTCATTTAGATTTAATTCAACTGACTGAATATATTCCATGTCTCTCTGAATAGTCTAGAGTTAATCAGTCTACTGTAATTACTACTCTGAAGACGATGACCAATTACACTGAGAAGAACAACATGAACTAATGCTGGAGATGATTAAATCTAACTTTCCTTCTATAAATCTGCTCCCTGGATATTGCTGCCTTGCTCAAAGGCGTCTGGCAGTGACTGCTGTCACTGTGCCGCGGTCCAGTAGTGGTTTGGGGATTCCCCTCCTCCTCCCTCCATTTTTTGGGGGGTAATTTGCCAGCTAGATATACGATAAACAATAAAGTAAAAGAAGTACCTTTTAAAGTAATCCACAGATTTCATGTGTTTTCTTAGAACGTTTAAAAAAAAGACATAGATATAAATTGCTCTTTCTGTAAAGAACTCCCTGAAAATATATTTCATGTGTTTTTGTCTCGCCCCTTTTCTAACAAGTTCTGAGAAGATATTTGCACCTTGATCTCTACTAGTATTGAAGCATCTTACAGTGGATGAGCCTGCTGTATGACACGTCTCTAGCTGATCATGGATCATTGCTATGACTCTTAATGTTGATCATCTTCCTGAGCTGATTCATGAGGCCAGTGGGGGGGCTTTCGCCTGCTCTCTTTAACTTGTCCATGGATGAGTTATCTCAACAACTGAATAGTTGTAAAAGTGGATGTGTGCTGGGTAACAAGATAATTAATCATCTCATGTCTGCTGGTGATCTGGTCATTCTCTCTCCCAGCAGGTTTCAGCAGCTTTTAAATATCTGTTCTGAGTATGGCTTAAAATCTGATGTTAAATATAATGTTAAATATAATGTTAAATATAATGTTAAATATAATGCCACATAGAGCACAGTTCTGATATGTAGAACTAAGGAGGAGAAGGATCTCAACTTCCCTCATTTTTACCTGTCAGAACAGGAAGTCACTGTCAGTAGCAAAAGTAAATATCTGGGACATCTCATCTCTGATAAAATGTGTGATGATGATGATCTGGATAGACGATGCTGTACGCTGTATGTTCAAGCATACGAGCAAGGATATTTTCTATGTGCTCCATCCATCCATCCATCCATCCATCCATCCATCCATCCATCCATCCATCCATCCATCCATCCATCCATCCCTCCATTTTCTCCCACTGATCCGTTTCCAGGTCGCGGGGGTGGCAGTCTGAGCACTGTCACCCAGATTCTATGTGCTCTGATAATGTGAAAATGACTCTCTTTAGAGCTTATTGTACTCCCTTGTATACTGCCCCCTTGTGGATTAAATATAGAAAATCAAGCCTACCACGACTCAAGGTTGCTTACAATGATGCTCTGAGGATCCTGCTGGAAAAAACCTGGCTGGGAAACAGGAAGTGAGATGTTCTGTCAAGCAGGTGTTTCTACATTTCAGGCTCTCATGAGGAATCTGATGTATAAATTTATACGCAGGCTTGAGGACTCTCAGAACACCATTATAATGCTGCTGGATAATCTCAGTCATAGTCCTGTAAAAAACCACTCATCCTTGTGTATGGTATTATTGTATTGGTATGGATGTCTTTTATAAATAGGGTCATATTTGACTTATCTGTGATTATCCTATTTCTGATATTTTGTTTTATATATTTGTGAATGTTTTTTTATGGACTCCTGTGTCTGCAATAAAGATAAAGATGATGATGATATATAATTTTATTTGATTGTAAAGAAAAAAAAAAAGCATCATTCCAAACTAGTTCTGTGTACAAATGTTTATCCACAAATAAATGTTGACTATGACCTACAGCAACAACAAAAGTTGAGCAAGATGGCTGAGCGGGAGTTCAGAGTGACGGCTCCTCCACTATCTAACTGGCCAGGTTTAAAACCTGTGGTTTATGAGACTGTTGACGGCAAGCTTCTAGTTGAGGACCAGTTTTTAAACTTTCTCCTGGTCAGAATGAGAACAATGAGCCAGGACCATCTGGTTCTAACAGCTTCCAACACGTTGGACTTGAAATGGATTGAATCCTGAAGAACGAGGCTGTTTGAACTCTGTCCTGACACCAAACAAAGATGTGTGGCTTTTAAAGGAGATCAGAAAAACATCAACATCATTAAAAGTTGCTTCAAGGTTTTGAATGAGTGCAGAGAAAACCTCCCTCGGTTCGTCTCCCACTATTTGGATGAGCTACCGCCTGTCACCTCTAACAGCATAGATTAGTCCAACTTGCTGAGTAACATGGAGCGGCTCCAGAGTGAAATGTCTGCGCTCAGACATGGAGTGAAACTACAAGCTGGTGTCAGCGAGGGGCTGCATGAAATCACCTCCACTACTGAGCACAGAGTTGCTGCTTTTAGTCACCATCTGAAACCAGGACATGACGGAGGGCAACACAGGGCTACGCCCAGCGTCATCGCACATGGCAGTGAGGCATCACTCCCTGGAGCCTCTACCCTGGGTCAAAGACTGGTGAGGAGGATCTCAGCAGAGTTAAAGTAGAGACTTGGCCGTGATGTAACTTGTCAGCGTATTGACACTGCAAGCAACAGGTCCAGCTCATTTAGACCAGGATACAAAATAGAGCAGTCAAACCTCAGTTGATAACCTTAAGCCACTCCACACACCTTGTAGTCAGTGTTAACATCAGACAGAAGAGAGTATTTCAAGATCAATTCTAACTCTGCAGACCTGAGATCAGATCAAATCAACTGGCATCAATTCAAAATGTCTGATAAACAGAAGAGAGGTTGACATGCAGGAAATATAAATCTGTTGTTTTGTTGATATTTTAGTCTAATTATGACAAACTGAAGGCAGCATGTAAAGAAGATGGATGAAATGTA
The DNA here is from genome assembly GCF_963383615.2 of Lipophrys pholis. NCBI lineage: Eukaryota > Metazoa > Chordata > Actinopteri > Blenniiformes > Blenniidae > Lipophrys > Lipophrys pholis. The sequence continues at coordinate 7,553,593 of NC_137646.1, read as the reverse complement.
TCTATAGAATAATCTCCTAGTTTGAGGCACATCACAGCATCCTGGTCTTTTTGTGAGTTGCCAAACCGTCTGTATATTCATCCTCTTTCATTTTGATAACTTTTTCTGAACGATGCACCAAAGATAAAGTCATGATCGTGTTTTCATTTGAGTTTATAGTACTGTGCTAATATTTACTATGTGAAACAATATATTTAATGAACTAGACCTTTCATGACTGGGCAAAGAACCAGCCAGTGTCATGATCTTGCTCAGTCATGAATTCTTGCATCAATGCTACAATGGGAATCCTGAACCAAATAATGGTGAAAGTCAAATATTGTTGCAAATGTGGGTCAGGATACTCTGATAATCATACATATAATGAAATTATAACTTAAATTTGACTGGTGACTGGAATTGAGGGTCATGAATTTCAAATGATGATCTGTTGCATTTTATGACTTGATTGTAAAATTCTATTGTGTGTATGCCAATATCTTTTTGGAAGAAACACCTTAAATTCCACTATGTAGATAATCAAAAGGTAACAGGCTGTGGGTTTCATACAAGTGTGTAAAGTTATTCTCACCTTTCAAACAGGATGTGTGTGAGGGAGCGTTGGATGCTCTGCCTGAGCAGGTGATCAGGCTGACAGGGCCTGGAGGAGGGCGGGCTGGGTGCTGGTGATGCAGGCAGATACTGAGTTCCATTCCATGTTAAAGCTGAGGAAGGCTTCTGGGATGATGTTGAGACTGCGGGATGGCCAAACGGAGACTCCATTTTCTTTGTCATGCAGTCTTAAGAGAGGCGGCTCAAGAGGTGCAAAGTCTCGTGATCGGGGTTCATGGCACTTGTAGTCTATTGACAGAAAAGACACAAGACAGAGTTCTTTCGTAGGTTATGGTTTTTCAACACGTCCCTAATATATTTTGAGGTAGGTCAAACATTGAGTAAAGAGCCTGTCCTTTGATCTCCTTTGCTCTCCTTTGCTCTCCTTTGATAAAATGTTATCTCCTTTGCTCTCCTTTAATCTCCTTTGATCTCTGAGTGCTAAAATAACTCAAAAATACCTTTGTCAATGCCACATGCATTTGCAAAACCAAGCTAGAGGAGGATATTTTGTCTATTGAAGCACAAGCAAAGTTCTCCCTGCTCGGACTCAACATATTAATTGACTTCACTGTGAGAACAGAAGTCAGCAGCACCGATATCATGACTCGAAGAGGTAAGTAACATTGTGTCCAGGACTCTGCCATCTCATTATGTCACCTAATGAGCTCCATGCTTGACAGTCACAATAGAAAATGGCTGTTTGGTGATCAGATGCTCAGTTTAATTATGAGAAGAACCAAAAGACTGAGAAAGAGAAAATCGGTTTTAGTGTTTAATCTTGGGCTTCATTGGAACCTTCACCATTTCCATTATTTTGGGGGAAATAATATATTTAACAACCCTTCTCATTTTTTCCTCCATTTGTAGATTACCTTAGTGCTAAGATTTGATTTTAAATCTCATGAGTGCTCAATGTTTATGTTAGGACAGCCCAATGTTGTAATTCAGGATTGTGACTACAGGCTGAGGAATTCAGAACCATACTTCCACCTCAGGGAACGTGGAGAAAAATAAATCGCTGCCAAATAACAGCTGAAACCTTCTAAACAGGAAAGGTAATTGTCAAAGAAGAGGATGATTCAGTTGAAATTTTTAATTATTAAGAACCAAAAATGCAAAACCGACTTTGAGTACATCCGTCCAAATAATTGGTCAAACCAAGAGAATGTATATGAAAGTGTCAGGCTTCATTATCCCTCAGCTTATCCTTTGCAAATCAAAGCAGCTAACTTGAATTCATTAGAAATCTCTATGTTTTGTTCTTGAGGATGAATGTTTGTCATTTCTTTTAGCATATTCAAGCCCCAGGTCTGACAGGGCCCACAGAGACCGTCCTGGACAGCGTTCCAGGCTCATTGATGGTGATGGAGACGCCATCATGAGTAACAGCTCTCAAAACTTCCAGCGGAAACAGTAAGTGTTGGAAGATTCCCTTGTGATTTCAATTCAATACTCTACTTCCTGGTATGAGGTGAAAAGCCTTCTTTAAAATATGTATGAAAGTATTCAATGAGGATCTGGTTGAACCTCTTGGCAGCTGGTGGTGCAAGAGGTGCAGCTGTTGGTTTGAACAGAAGAAAGTAGAACATCACTGACTAGTTATTCTTCTTGTAAAATAAAGCCCCTCATCTCTAATGAAAGTGTGATTTGAACTGGGTTCGGTTTCTCATTTGTCACAATACAGTTATTGTTCTTTAGGTTTCTTATAGAAATGGTGCATTTGAATTACTGGAATTATATTAGATTTTAAAGGAATTAAGACTTTATTCACTTTATTCATCACAAACAATCTCCATTGAATTTGTCACTTGATACTTTGTACAGAGAGTTTGTATTTTTTGGTCTGTCGTTCATACTCTTGAGCTAAATGTTGTGTAATGACATGACGTGGGAAATGTGTGTTATTGGAACAGTTCCCAGTTTCAAGAAAAGGACGAGGAAACTGGAGATATAATTACATTGACTTTTCTTCAAGACATCAGAATCAACGTTCAGGAATAGGTTGCTATGACTTTTCTTAACGATTCCGCAAACACTTTCTGGATAAAAAGCAAAAAACATCAAAATAAAAGTCTGATACAAAGTGGATGGAAGAGGCACCTCATGGAGGAGGTCAGAGGATGTTGCCAGCAAGAAGCAGGAACACATTTCTTCTGGAACTTTATTGGATTTATTTTATTTTTTTACAATTGATGTTTTGTTAAATTCTACAGATTTTCTGAAGGTGTGTGGATCCTTAAATAGCAAGTTTCAAGAAAGATTGACCAGTTCAGAAAGAATTTTTATCAGAATAAATAGTGAATGGTGACATGAGTTAGAGTGTGACTTCCTGTTTTGGAGTGAAATGATCACTGTGTAGGTCTCGTTCCGTCTCCTGTCTGTGCTCAGGGTGTGAATGGGGTTGGTCGGCTCATGGGGCCTTCCAGTGGCTCAAGAATGTCGGAGGAGTGTCTTGTGAGGTCATCTTCTGTTCTCTGACCTTCAGAGCAATTCTACACCCTGTGGGCAAAATATCATTGCATTAAATTCTCATCAGTCATTGAGAGATGCTGATCAGGCAAACGGAACCTGCACCGGGCAACAATAGACATCACAGCATCAAACTTCTACATTAAATCATTTTAAGTTTGGATCAAACCATAAGGACTGGATCGCCTCGGTTCTCCTTGAGGAAACCATGCTGGCTTTGTCTTTGGCTGGGGTGGATCGTTAGGTAGGGCTCACAGCGGGGGATCGCTCAGAATCACGCGAGATTTCCTCATTGGATGATGATTTATTGAGTTCACAACTGTATGATTTAATATGTATAATTACATGTGTGTTAGTGTGGTTCTGAAACAGAGAAACAGAATTAAAACATAACTAGCAGAACACAAATGGTCTATAATGCAAGAAACATCCATTTGTCTTCACTATATGCTAGTATAGCAATAGAGCTGAAATAATAACAATAAAGTATAAACATGGCCGAAACTGGCATTAAATAATGAAACAAGGCTGCTCTGTGGACCGAAACAGCTTCAACCATGAAATGGGGAAAAAGAAACCATCCACAATACAATGGCTCCCTCTGCTGGTCGCATGAATAGCTACAACAGGCTGCACCGCGAGGTGTCATGTGACAACGGGTGGACATGCGGGAGGCGGTGCCTTATCGCCAATTAGCTGGATTTACAGCGAATATAAGAGAGATAAATGACAAACTATAGCATCTCCAGAAAGGAAAGTCACGGCACGAGGCCGAGCCAGGCAGGCAAAGCCTGAGCTCACATTTAGCAACGCTAAGCAGACAAAACACTTCCAATCTCGCACCGACAGTAAAGGAACAACAAAATAGCCCTTCTTACTTGTAAAGACACACAAAACAGGACAGATGTAAGCAGGCAGCTAGTCCGTGCTGAGAACAGGAACTACTGGCTAAAGTCTGGGACCGAATGTTAGCAGCCCGTGAGCAGCCTGAGTCAACTTGTGATTGGCTAAAAGTCCAGGTGAAGCGAGGCGTCTTCCAAAGGGGAGAGAGCGAGTCAACAGAGAGTGTCTGATGCTGAGCGGCCACAAGGGGGCGTTTTTCACAATAAAGTAGCAGTCTTTGTCCTGGTGGTCCACCGTCCTGCGTGTCTCACATGTCCCTCATTTTACCAGGAAGTGTCAACAAGATAGAGATTTCTTTCACATTGGAAACCGGCCAAATAAGACATCGTGGCTAAAACCTAAAGACACAACAAAACATGTTTACGAGTACCAAAATAATAAACTCTTGTTATTTAGATGTCTTATGAATCCCAACAAAACACGTCCTCAGGTGTAATTCTAATGATGCTCTTGAATGTTGTAATAGATATTCGTGTTTCCAGCTCAAGAAACAAGCAAACACATTGAACAGAACTCAGTACCAACTTTGTTAGTGAGACACATAGGCGTAGGAACCGGGGGGGGAACGTCCCCACCAATATTGGAGACTTGCGCATTTGTCCCCCCCAATAATCATCCCGCGGAGGAGAAAAATATTTGATTTTGAGATTTTTAACTGGCATGCTTTTATTTTGACGGTGCAGCACACCTATCTGCCACTGCCCCGCCCCCTCCCTCACCCGCTCCCTCAGATATTTAATAAGGGGACTTCTTATGAAGGAGGTCAAACGGTCTGCAGGGAACCTTCCCACGAATATGGCTTGTTTATAACATCATGTTGTTGTTTACATTCATATTTAGAAAGTAGATCTTCTGAATGAAATCCTCTTAATCCTGAGATGCTCATTGCTCCTTTATTTACCTGCAAACTTTGTCAGTGTTCCCAAGTATCGCCAAAGCTTGTCAAAGTGTTCTGTCCTCTTATTCCAGTACAACGTCCCCACCAAAGAAAAGGAGGAAACTGCAGCAAGACTTGCTTTGTTTTTTTAAAGAGTAATGTCAGTATGAGTAACGTTACTCTACACAAGGAGAACATCGAATTACTCCAACATTTATCAACGAGTTTGACTTTATATGAGACATTATGTGTAAAATGTCTCATCAGGAGAATGATAGAACATGGAGCTCTTCTAATAGAGTGAGAACCTTTACTGTCAGGGCCAAGTTCTACTCTAAACACAGTTCATGTGTCCGGGACAATATACATCTGCAACCCTGTTCTTAAAAGTCTTTATTCTGTAGGACAAAAACCTCAACATATATATTTTAAGCTTTTGTAAATCAAATACTGATAGTGTATATGACCATAAGTAATACTGTCTGTTGTAAACACTTGAAATTCCATGCAGGGACATCAAGGACTCAAGGCAGAGAATGAAACTGAGGGACAGACACGAGCAGAGCAACAGGTAAGAGACAGGGACATCTAACAGGAGATATTTGACAAGAGTTCACAACAATAGTAATTGCTTGCTTGTAGTAAGTGCCGTCCCCTGGCGCTGTGTGACTTTGTGACTTTTCCTTTTATGGTGTTCAGAGTAGGGACAGACAGCGGGCAGACTCTGACGTCAAAGGACAGAGGACAGCGCCATATCAGCCACGCCCAGAATTCATTGAGACTCAAGTTCTGTCAAACAGAAACTTTAAGTTTCCAAGAAAAGTGGTACAAGGACTTTCCATGGCTTCATCATGATGCAGTACTGAAGGTTTTTTGTGTTTTTATTACAAGACAATTTAGCAGGACAGACGCACCGTCTTCACTGGGACATCAGAGCCCACCTTTATCACTTCTGGATTTACAAACTGGAAAAGGGCTTTAGACAAATGTAAAGCACATGAGAACAGTCCTACACAGAGTCATGCTGTGTCTGTGACGGCACAAGAACGTCCTCCTGTAAATGCTCAGTTGATCAACAAGACGTCAAGTTGCAAGAAAAGCGTGACTGCAGAGGACAGGAGGACAAACATTTTGGCTCTTTAGCTTCAGCCAGTGACTGAAATTCAAAAGAATCAATTCCATTTTCAGTCACCTTCAGTAAATGTATTGTAGCGATCAGGGAGCTGATCGCTGTGTATGCAGCAATGCATCTTGGGTGTTTGGGGAATATGGGCTTTAAACTTCAATTAATGTTGTTCTAATTAGTTTTGGCTGTAGTGTTGGTGTTTGTGTTGTCATGCTTTTACTGTTTTATCAGTTGACCCAATTTAATTTATTGTTATTTTAGCACCAAGTACGAGAGTTGTACTGTGTTTGATATGCTCTGGTCCGTTTTCTACAAATGTGTTCGTTCTGATTTTTCACAATAAAAGCGCCTGTCTGTACAGCGTGCGGAAGGAAGCCTGAATCGTCCTTCTTCTTCTCGGCTCGCCACAGTATTTTTTTACTGATATATCAAATGGACGTTTCTAGTACCAGAACTGCACCTGATAAAGTAAGAGTACTGTCTTGTGATGACATCATCACTGTGCTTTGACCAAGAGGGAGAAGAGTTTTCTCTGGGTGGCTTGCCCACATCTTAAGATCATAAAACATTTACATACAGATATACATGTATGAATATTGGTGAGCAGTATTTGTACAAGAAACTTTTGAAAAAGAAGAAAGTAAAAGAAGAGTATTTGGTGAGTTTTCCAGTGTCGTTCATTCATGACATATTTCTCAAACTATTTACGGATCTGTCAGGTTTCCAACATGTGTCCCCCCCCCAATGTTAAAGTCATTCCTCCACCCTGATTAGAACACGTAGTAGTGGACTGTGTGTGTGTGTGTGTGTGTGTGTGTGTGTGTGTGTGTGTGTGTGTGTGTGTGTGTGTGTGTGTGTGTGTAGGGAGTCTGGAGTGATGTGGGTGAGTAGATGTAATAACCTTGGCCGTCCACCAGAGGGACACAGAAGTCTGGTTAGTGAAGGAGGAAGCGAGGGAGAGGGGGAGAGAAGAGAAGGACAGAGTTCTGGTGAGGTTCGGTTCTGAACCTCGGTTCCTCCACACAGAGATTGAAGTAGCTTCTGGAAGCTCATCTGGTTCTCTGGTTCTCTGGTTCCTACGGTGGGGAACCGTAGTTCCTACTGTGATGGTGGAAGGAATGCAGCTTCCAGGGAGGGGTTGCCGGGGACCCCCTGGTGGGGGTCACGTGACCAATGGGGAATTTTTCCACTGGTGACCACATGTTTCTTAATTCTCAAAAAAAACATTGTCACCCCCCCACAATGTCTGCTTCCTGCCTTGTTGTTTTAACTTTCCAAGTCATCAATGATGTCCTCATATAACAGCTGCTTGTCCTCTTGTGGTTGATGCTGATTATTGTAAGAGCAGTGAGGCCATCCCGTCCCTGGATGACCTCTGACCTCAGGTTGGTCTTGATGAGCTTCAGCTTTGAGAAGTTCCTCTCTGCTGAGGCCACAGGCAGAGTGCAGCTCCTTCTCAGGGTGATCCACACATTGGCTTATCTGAGTTCCATTTCATTTCCAACTGTGGAAAAAAATCTAACAACATTTAAAACATCAACATTTACAAAGCGTCAGCATAGTGAAGGCAGAAGTAAAGCGGGGCAGGAAATTCCTGGCAGTGTGAAAACAATAAGTGTTTTTCCCAATAAGCAGTGAAAATATTACTTTAATATACCTATTATTATTGGCTACAGCAAAGTCACCTTGATTCAGACATATTTCTCTTCTTAAAAAAAAAGAGAGAGATTCACACCAGCATTAAAAAAAACATTTTCCCCCGTTACAGAAATGTGGAGATGTGTTGACATATTTTATTGGAATCAACTTGTGTCCAGTCCAGCATGAGAGGCCCCAGTTTGGTTTTGTCTGGGAGCTGATTGGACGATGCTCAATGAATTGAAAGGAGTGATTCCAGCCGATCACTCTGACCTCCATGTAGAAGTCCAGGCCCAGTGTGGCTGAGCTGAGCTTTGCTTGATCCTCCTTCAAACACTAAATATCATGGAAGATAAACCACAGAGATGTAATCTGAGTACCTTAGTGAAACTTTTAAAGTTTTCAACTGAGCTAACATTTTTAATATTTGTACAAGCAGATTTGTGGTCCATCTGAGGTTGTCATAGTCAAACTCATGTATCTTGTAAGTGATTAGAGATTTAGTATTTTAACTTCAGATTCAGAATCCTGATGAATTTTGCATTATGTATGTATGTCTTCAGATTCATTAAGCAAAGTTGATGTTTCACCTAAAAGGGCAGTGTAATGTAACTCAGGTCTTGAAGCCTGTACTCCAAGTGTTTATTGTGGATGAAAGTGGAAATTTCCCCAATAAAATATAGAGATTAACAATAGGGCTTCTGGATGGACGGTTAACTGAGAGTGACCTCCAGGGCCTGATAGGGGTGTGCGTGTGCGTGTGCGTGTGCGTGTGTGTGTGGGTTGGGGTGTGTGGGTTGGGGTGTGTGGGTTGGGGTGTGGGGCTGTGTGGAGTGGGCGAATGAGGGGGGGTGCCCTGGCCACTGGCCTCCGGCTGGGCTCGCACTGGGCCCTGCGGGTCTCGGACTCTGCTGTCTGGCCGTTGGGTGGGGTGGGGGCTCCCTGCCCGGGTCCCCTTGCGGCGCCTTATTTGGGGGGGTGTGGCCCCCCGGGTCCTAGGCCGGCCGCTCGGGGGGTGGGGTGGGGCAGCGCGGGGGGTCCAGCTGGGCCAAGGTCCTAGCGACGGGGGGACCCCCTCCCTCAGAACCCTCCCTGCCTTACCTCACCTTATATTACCCCACAATAGGGAACAGTGGGGCGGTGCCTAGGTGGGGGGTCCAGGCTACTTAATTGCGGTCTGGGTCCTCCCCCGACTTTGCACCACCCACAATTTTAACCACACTTAGTCATGTAGGGTCTTGAGGGGGTAAGCCGCTTTCGGGGTTCTGCCGCTTGTCAGCGGTAGAACGCCCGGGCCCCGCTACCCCCCAATTTTAAACCGCACCATAGACACACACATCGCATCCACCTTTTCAAAACACAAAAACACACCCTTACATACATCCAACACACATATAGGGCAGGGGAAGGGCGGGAGACGTGGCTCCCCCCAGCACCTCCCGCTGGGGTCCCGCCCCGGCCCGGGGTGAGTGCGGCTGGAGTGCGGGGGGCGCGCTCCCTCGGGCGCGGCGCTTGTGGGGGGGCTGGGGTGCGGTGCTCCTTCTCCACTTGCTGTTGGATTGGTGGAGGTTGGGATACCGCGGTGGCCGGGAGGGGGCCCGGCCGGCGGCCTGAGGGTGCGAGAGTCATCACTCCCCCCCCCGTTCCGTGTGTGTGTGTGTGTGTGTGTGTGTGTGTGTGTGTGTGGGTGTGTGGGTGTGTGGGTGGGTGTGTGGGTGTGTGTGTGGGTGTGTGTGGGTGCGGGGTGGGTCATGGGTTGGGTTTCCCAATCAAGACCCGGGGGGAGGGGTTATGGGGCGGGTGGATTATGAGGCTCCTGGGGGTGTAGAGTTGACTGTTCTCCGACCGGGGCCTGCGCCGGGCTTCGCTTTCCTGGGTCTGGGGGCGGGGCTGGTCCGGGGCGCGGCGGCTGGGGCCGTCTCTGCCTTACCGGGTTGGGGGGGGGCGGTGGGTGGGCCTGTTCCCGGGGGTGCGGTGGGACTCGCCGCCGGGGTTGGGGGGGCTCTCGGCCCGCTCGGCCCGGGGGCCCTGCTCCGGCCTTTTCTCGGCTTGGCGGCTTGGGTCGGGGCCTGGGGCCCTGTGCCCTTTGTCCTTCTCTTGTGGGCCCCTCTTGCCTGGGGGGGATTCCTCTCTGCATTCTCCGTCGGGTGCTTTTTGGGCGGGGGCGGGGCTCTCTGGGGTGGTTCGCTGGGGTCTCCCCGGGCCTGGGGGGCTTCTGTCTGCCGGGGTGGCGGTGTCCGGGCGCGGTGGCCTCGGACCCCGGGGTGTCACCACGGGTCCCCCCACAACAGTTCCGGCCACACCCAGTGGACAAGCCACACACACTCACATACACACACACACACACACTTTCACTCCTCACGAAAGGTGCTTCTGAAGTTGCTTGTTGTCTGTCATCATTTGCTCAAACTTTAAAAATCATGTTCCTCTTTTGTTGTTGCCTCTTTGTTATTTCATGTTCCTGCTTCACGTTACTGTCTAGATAGAGCTGCTCAGGCTGGTTAAATCTAGGAAATCATCTTACTGTTTAGATAGAGCTGCTCAGGCTGGTTAAATCTAGGAAATCATCTTACTGTCTAGATAGAGCTGCTCAGGCTGGTTCAATCTAATAACAGTTGGAAAGTATTTGGATGAGTGTGATTATTGCAAATAATATATGTAGCACAACAAGGACATTGTATGTTATCCCCTTCCCCCCACCCCCCTCCCCCCTCCCCCCTCCCCCCTCGACTTTCTTCTCTCTCTTCTCTTCTCTCTCTCTTTGTGCGTTCCCCCCCGGTCGTGTACGGCAGCCATGCCAGCTTCTGACGGAGAAGGCAACAGGAGGAGACTCCAGGTCTCTCCCTGTTGCAAGACCAAAAACTGTTCTGACTCCGAAGGCTCTCAATCACATCATATTGTTGGCCCAAGCTGCCGAACAGGACAAGGGCACGGAAAAAAAAAAAAAAAAAAAAAAAAAAAAAAAAAAACAATAGGGCAGAGTTTCTTGTCATTAAATTCAAAACAGGTAATAAAGTTTTTCTCTTCAACATTAACTTCATGTGTTGTTTTGTACAGAATATAGTTCTCCGGTTCTTTTCAAAATGTAATACTGTATGAGTAACCATAAACTGTTCCTGGCATAGACATATAGACTAGATGCCTCACTGACTGCAGGAACATACGTCAGTGCGTCCGCCATCTTGGGAGGGGCATTTGTCAGGACTTCAGCAACGATACCACATCACTGTTCTGCTTTTGGTTGTACAAACAGACAAAATAAGGACAATGGACTGCGTGGGATTACCTTCCACAGGTAGGAAAAACATATTTATTGTTGTTGTCGTTGTGTTTAGCTCACATAACATTAACTTGGGACATAGATGAGCTTGAGCCGTGGGAAATGCTCTCTATTCCCTGGCTTAAGCTCGCCCTCAAACAACAACAATATCAACGTCTATTGGGTTCATCTAACGGAGGCTATTTTAGTTGCAGTGTGTAGAATATTACATTTCAAAAGAAATGAGTTGCTCAGAACCAGAATGAAAAGATGGAGAACGGAGGGCAAAGAGCACAGTGTGTGGTCTTCTGGAGGAACTGAGAGTGAAAAAGCTAATAAATGAAGAGCTGAAAGAGAATATGTCATATAATATGGAATAATAGATAAATGTGTAACAATAAATAAATATGTACTAGGTAAATATCTAACAAGTATTTTCTATGTAACATTAAAGGTAAATAAGTACAAATAAATGAAAGTATAATAGGTAAATATGTTCTTGTGTGTAAATATGTTTAAAAAAAAAATCTAAATTTGTTACACAAAAAGTTATAACTTGTACCCTAATGTACATGTTCATTGTACATAAATGCCACATTGTGTGTAAATAAATGCTTTTACATATTTTTGTCATGGCTCCATCATGTTGCTGCTCTAAAAGGAGAGGACAGCGTCCCAATGTCCCGTCTGAAAACTTCTTCTATTTCCTCTCAATACTTTCTATTAGTATGCTACATTGAATAAATAAATAAATAAAATAATTTTTAATTTAATAAATTACAAATGAAAGCAATGATTCTTCAGTCATGTAAATGTATATTTGTGTGGTTTTCTTCAGAAAACACATCGCGGTCACAGAGACTTGTTTAGGCTGACGGGTCAGACTTGCCCCTCACAAGATGGCGGCCGCTCTGACGTGTCGGAGCGGTGGGCGGAGACAGGCTGCGCGGTGTCTCGTGTTTATGTCTATGGTTCCTGGGTGATCGCGTGACGTCAGACCGGAAAAAGGAACGAGAGGAGCGGAGCAAGCGCGAGTGGAGTTCCAGGAGCGTGCAGAACCACGGAGAATACGTCGATATTTTAGCTCGAGCCGCCCTCCACTACTGTTTGGAGCTTGTTGGACTCTCTCGGCTGTGTTGTCGTGTCTCACAGAGGAAACATTTCATCTCGTGCAGCAACAATGAGTTCAGTTCAGGCTTTGGGAGAGTTTGAACAAACTATCGTCCAGCACGAGGAGGAGGTTGATCGTCAGCACAGACTGCTTGAAACCATCTGGAACCCTCAAATCAAGCTCCACAGAACAGGTATGGAAAAGTGTGAATGAACACATGAATGTGACTGGAGCAGGATCTCCATTGTTCTGACTGGGTTTGGTTTATCCACCGCACACAGAAGCAGGATTTGTGTCTCTGGAGGGAAACTTGGATTGAACTCAGACTTTGACTCTTTTACATGTTTCCAGGTTTTAATCAATACACAGTTGTAGTTGAAGTCAGAAACAGGAGAAGAGCGTCTAGAATCACCTGGAACTACCTGACAATACATTGAAACAAGGTTAAAATAATAATATGAGCAGCCATTGACAAAACATAGAGGCTATTTTTCTTAATCATTTCTGATTTCAGTGGATTTGCATTGTTTGCAACTTCCTGTGTTTGGTCACTTCCTGTCCTCTCCAGTCCAATCACAGCAGAGTATAGTCCCTCCTCTCTCCAAAGGCGGGCTCAAGCCTCCAGCCTCAGGATGCAGACACTTCCTGGCTCCAGGTTTCCAAATTAAAAGACGATTGTCTCTGAGTATCAGTGAAACCAACATGGATGAACATGGAGGCAAAAGCACCTGGAAGAATGTAAACCTCTTGTCTCTGGAACAGTGAGGCTCCAAATGGCAACATGGAAGAATTATCAAGTTAAAATACTTCAGCAACTAGAGTTTTAGAAATATGAACATCTAAGATGTTTAAAAAGATTGTTGCACTTCCTTTTTTTATTTTATTTTTTCAAATAAGCATATGAGTATGGTACATGCAGTATTCTTATCTTACAAATACATTTCCAATATCTGTTTAGAAGGACATAAAAACCTAAAGAACCAAACAACTAAATGACATCATCAACAAATGTGGGACCCTCCCTTCTCTTCCTCCTCTGTTCCTCCTATTAATCTAGTCTTTTGTCATTAAGTAAATGAAAAGATAAATAAATAGATTGTAGATCAATGAAACTTCTCTTTTCCATTCCTACTTTAAACAGCCGTCCCTCCATACAAACAGCCGTACTGAAGGTCTGTTAAAAAACCTTCCATCCAATCAAGAGAAGGAAAAAGAAAGAGAAAGATGGATGCCCTCCGTCTCCTTCCTAGAATGTAGGTCTACCTTTCTACCTCTTTATTCTTCTCCCCCTTTCACCATGTGTCCAGACACCCGCTTCTTAAATGTCTAAATAATGTAATGAAATGATCCTAAAACAAATCTGCTTAATGCAAACTGTGATGGAGCGGCTCCATCACGCGCGCTGACGTGGCGCATATCATCGCGGCGTACCCGCCGCATAATGCGCGCACACACACACACACCCACACCCGGACACACACACACACGGACACCCACTTACTTACCTACTCTGCAATAACCTGCACTCACATACAAGCCAGTTTCCCTCTTTTGTCTGTATCGTGACCAAGGGTGCACACTTGTAGCGGGACGATTTCTCTCGCATACATTCTCTCACACACACACACCTTCACTCACCTCCCAGTGTAGCGGAGGGCAGCTGGCAGTGACGCGCCTGCAGGGTGACTGGCGAACCCGGGTCATACCACCAGCCAGCTTAAAAGGTGTGGGCCCGGAAGGTTTCGCAGTCACGTGAACACTATTATTATTTATTTCCTTTAAAACGTTATTGCCGGGGTTACTGAGGGGTTATTGTAAGCATGCATAAATCCTGTCAGTAAGGGGTAATTTATAGTTAATTATTGCTAAGATAAATTATAGAAAATATATTTACTTATGTAGTAGGATTTGGGTTTCAGAAAAAATAAGAACTTTTGTCCGCAAAAGGTTACGCCCAGTGGGAGGGGCTAATCGGAAAAAACGGGCCGCGCTGGGCCTGATGAGGGATTGGACTCTTGTTAGAGAGGTGGTGACAAGTACTGACCTGAGGAGCATTATTCTTATATCCTGGAGTTGAGGATTAACTCTTATGTATATAGACCTGTACAGATTTGTATATAGAGTTTTCTTTGCTTTGTTTATTTTCCCATTTGGGTATTTTTCCATTTGTTTTTCACTTTGTAAATAATATGATCACTGTTTTGGCGAGGCCTGAACAATAAATTAGAAAAACAACACAGCTGACGACTACGCCATCGTTTTTCCCATTTTTGGGAAGGTTGTTGGGTGGACCCCGCGACACAAACACAACAAGTAAATACCTTAGTTAGATATGTTAATTCAAATCAAAACAAACAAAGCAGTAGATCTTAATGAGAGTGCTTTGTAAATAATGAAGTAAGTCCCTTGTGGGGTGATTCTGTTAGAATCCTCCTTTGTATATAGGGAGACCACAGGTCTTCACATTCCTTCACTTTGTTTTGGAACCTTGCTCTTACTTGTTCCATATTCAGCACATCTTTGATTGGGTCCCACCATTGCTTTATGCAGGGGGGGTTTGGTTCCAGCCAGCACACTCTAATCTTTTACTTTTCTACAATAAGTAACATTCTAATCATTTTTGGGTTTAAAACCCAATAAAAATCATTTCAGGTCTAAATCAATGTTTTCATCCAAGATTCTTTTGATCTCTTTCTGTATATTTTTCCAATATTCTCTGAGTTTGGGACGGTCCCAGAATATATGTCTCTAGTCTCCTACTGGACCACAACCCCTCCAGCATTTATCACATGTTTTACTATATTAGGACATATTTAGTGGGAGCAGAAAATCTTGTGTTTTTAATTTCATTCACCTTCTTTCCATATAATGCTCCTAAACATTTGATGTCCTTCTTTAAATGATTCCCCCCAATTCTTCTTTCTTTCACTTTCCCATTTCTATTTAAAGTTCATGTTGTTGTCTTGTTCAGCTGCTTTCTAAAGCTTTGAAATGACTTTCTTCTTCTTCTCCAGCTTGGTCATTAGTACTTTCTCTACTTCATTTGGTTCTTTACCTAAGAATTCCCATCCTTTGTGTTTTAGAAGACGGCTTCTAATTTGTAAGAATTTATAAAAGTCTTGTGTTGGCAGATCAAATTCAGTTTTAAGCTGCTCAAATGGTTTCATATGTTCCCTTTTTGAAAAGCCGTCCAATATAGAGCAGCCATTTGGATTCCCTCCTATGAAATCCCCCGTTTATGGTTGAAGGAAGAAAATCTAAATTCTTTCCTATTTTAGTCGCCCTGCAGATTGAACCAGACATTTTCATTCTCTTTTTTATTACTGCTCATATTTTCATTGTTCCTTTCACACATTTGTTTTTCATCTTTAATTCATTGCCATAATTGCCTCAGGTGATTTTATTGTGATCAAATTACTCGTCTGAGTCATTTTAAATCTGGAACTGTAGAAGTAATGTAACTTATTTTGTATCCTTTTTTGTCCCTCCAGAGCTCCGACTGTAGGGAGGAGCAGTTCTTTAAACCGGAAACAAACTCCAGTCTAGAGCAGGAAGAACCAAAACCTTCACAGATCAAAGAGGAACCAGAACAACCAGAACCTCCACAGAGCAAAAAGGAACCAGAAGAACCAGAACCTCCACAGATCAACGGGGAACCAGAACCTCCACGGATCAAAGAGGAACAAGAAAGTCCACAGATGAAAGAAGAACCTGAAGAACCAGAACTTCCACAAATCAAAGAGGAACTAGAAGAACCAGAACCTCCACAGATCAAAGAGGAACCAGAAAGTCCACAGATTAAAGAGGAACCAGAAGAACCAGAACCTCAACAGATCAAAGAGGAACCAGTAGAACCAGATCCTCCACAGATCAAAAAGGAACCAGAACCTCCACGGATCAAAGGGGAGCCAGAAGACCCAGAACCTCCACAGATTGAGGAGCACCAGGAACTCGGTACCAGCCAGGAAGGAGAGCGGCTTCTACTGAAGTTTGAAGGTGATTCCTTTAGGGTTCCTTCAATTGAGGAACAAAGTTCCCTGAGTGAACCAGAAGAAGTACCAGACACTGAGCAGTTCCTTTCTCATGACTCTGAAGTCCACGATGTGAAAAAACTTGTTGACTCAGAATCAAGTAGAAATGCAGAGATGAAAAGAAGAAGCATGTTTCAGAGTGATTGTGTGGACAAGTTCCCTGTGTCAGAGAAGCAGGCTGAATGTGAAAAGCTTCTTTGTGAGGAAACATGTGGAAATATGGTCCAGAAAAAACCTCAATTACGTCAGAATTTAACAACTTTCAATGATAAGAAGAAAAGTGGTGAAATCTTTGTTAAAAGTTCCACCGGACAGGATGGTTTGTTGGTGCAGAAGAGAACTCTCACAGGTGAGAAGCCATTTTCTTGTGAAATATGTGGGAAATGTTTCTCTTCACAAAGTCATTTGCCACGCCACAAGAGAACTCACACAGGTGAGAAGCCATTTTCTTGTGAAACATGTGGAAAACGTTTCGCTCAACAGAGAGGTTTAATGATTCACAAGAGAACTCACACAGGTGAGAAGCCGTATTCTTGTAGAACATGTGGGAAAAGTTTCATTCAACAGAGTCATTTGATGAGTCACAAGAGAACTCACACAGGTGAGAAGCCGTATTCTTGTAAAATATGTGGGAAATGTTTCTCTTCACAAAGTAATTTGCAACGCCATATTGGAACTCACACTGGTGAGAAGCCATTTTCTTGTGAAACATGTGAAAAACGTTTCGCTCAAAAGAGAGTTTTAATGACTCACAAGAGAACTCACACAGGTGAGAAGCCGTATTCTTGTGAAACATGTAGTAAACGCTTCTTTCGACAGGCTAATTTGATGAGACACAAACAAACTCACTCAGGTGAGAAGCCGTATTCTTGTGAAACATGTGGGAAAAGTTTCAGTGTATCAAATGATTTGAAGATACACAAGAGAATTCACACAGGTGAGAAGCCGTATTCTTGTGAAACATGTGGGAAAAGTTTCGGTCAACAGAGTCATTTGACGAGACACAAAAAAACTCACACAGGTGAGAAGCCGTATTCTTGTGAAACATGTGGGTGGAGTTTCTGTGATCGTAGTAATTTGTGGCGACACATGAAAAACCATAAAGAGATGAAATCATGAAAGACTCTATGTGAGATGTGTGGATGGATTTCACTTATATAGTGTTTTTCCACCGTATGAAAGCCGATTCATCCTCCATAAGAACAAGAAGAACGTTGGGCACTCCAGAGTCTTGCCGTACTAAATGATGTCATGTTCTTCAGCCAGCTCCCTCTGGCCAGAGACTTTTTGTTCAGCAGTACCAACCGTCAGGACTGTCAGTTCCTGCAGTTAAAACCAGACCAACATCATGTCCTGGACACAAACTTTCTCTTTTCTTACTGAAACACTTCAGAGAAATGTATTTCTGAAAACGCTTGAAGTGAGAAATAAGCTGCAGTTGAAAAGTTAAAAGGTTTTCCAGAAGTGTCAGCTGTGAGGGGGTGAGTATGAACTCTCCTGCTGAACAAGCATTTTTTCCCAGCAGCTGGCTGACGTCAGCGCTGAACTTTTCTTCTTCTTCTTATGGGAGGATGCAGAGGCCTTTAGCAGTCCCCAAAGTGCTTTACACTGTTAATCACATTCACCCATTCATTCACACACCAATGGAGGCGGCGACCATGCAAGGCACTCAGTCCATCCACTGGGAGCAGTTTGGGGTTCAGTGTCTTGCTCAAGGACACTTGGACAGGTGGACAGGTGGAGATGGGAATGGAGCTCCAACAGATGTGGTTCAGGAAGTCCAGCTTGAGCCCAGAATCACAAGGTCTCCTCCAGTTTGAAGTCAACATTGCTGATTTAAACCCTGTTGAGACGCTTCAGGAAATCATTTAGTTTCTGGTTCGTCACCAAAATGAGAAGATTTCAATCAGTTTGGTTTCCATTTGTGTTGAACTGCACAGAGGCTGACAAAAGGTCCCTGCTTGATAATGAATGTTAAAGAAGCACATTTCATTAGTAGTTCTAACAATGCTGCTTTCTGTGTTTTGAAAAATGTGAGGTTAAAAATGTTGTATGAGCAGATGTGAACTTTGAAGAAATGGAAGTAAAATGTTGACATGAATCCAATGGCTTTTGTTCTTCACTGTTTTTATTTAACATTAATGAGTCGTGATTTCATTTTTCACTCTTTTTACACTACGGAGGAAAAACTACTGTTTGTTTACCTGCAACACGTACTGAAGTACATATCATGAAAGTAAAACTCTTCAGTGGAAACATGCAATGATTTCCTCGTCTCAAACTATTTATTCTAACAACAACCAACAACAACAAAAAAATGTATGTGATGTGGAATATTTTGACTTGAGTGACATTTAAACTTCACGTTCCTTAAAGCACACTGTTGAGTGTTGAGACGTTAGATGAGGCTGTTAAGCTTGTTAAGAAACAGCAAGTTGTGCAAAAAGACCATTTTAAATGAGATCAAACCGTTAAGTTCTTTCAATGACTTTAATCTGGAAGTAACTCATATTTTAAGATTTCTAGATAGAAAAGTTTCTGAATTGTACAAATCTCTCATTGATTACATTTACACTACTAAGTACCACAGTCACACCATGTTTCAGTCGATGACAAAGGAAATTAAACCTCATGTATGAGACTCTCACTTTGATTTTACATTTTAAAACAGTATTTCAATGTTTCTAGATGGAGTTTTTGAAAGTGATGTTTCAGAAGTGCACAGAAAGTTTAAAAGTCCCGTGATTCTAACAATTGATATGTCTTGTGTAAAAGATGTAATAGATTGTATACTTAAGCAATTACTTATGTATGCAATAGATCCTTTTTAACAGGTATTTTTCCTGACAGGATGAAAATAGCCAAGGTGGTTCCAAGCTATAAAACTGTAGACAAATACATCATCTGATATTCTAGAATTTGTTTCCTCAGTTGGAGAAAAAAACCAAAACTTTAAAACATTATATGTAAACAGACTGGATAATTTTATAGAAAAATACAACTTACTGAATGATCATCATCATGAGTTGAGAAGAAAATGATCAAAATCTTTGACATTAAATAGGTTTTGTTATGGGTGGATGGATGGACGCAATAGAAATACTGACCTGCAGTTCTCCCTATGTCCAGTAGGTGTCAGTATGAAGAAGCAGCTTTGGAGACATGGGGAGCAGGAGGGAAAAGGAGTGTTTGAAGTACACGGCCAGTATTGCAGATACTTTTTACTAAGATAAGCAGCTCATCTACTTTAATGTGGGGGAGAACAATGTCTCATTATTTATGAAGCGAATCATCATCAATATGCAAATTTGAATGAAAATAAAAATAAAGCTTTTCTCATGATATTTGAAAGATTTGGGGACTTTTTATTCTTTTATCAGTTGATTGTTACCATAATAAAATGCAGGACAAAGATTGTAGGCAAATATAAATGACTTGTTATGAACAAACTCAATATATGCAGGGTAAATGAAATCTGCACAAAGTATCACTGCAGAACTGAGAAAGCTGATTTCTCCCACAGCAAAGCAACGCAGTAACGCCCCAGATGAAGGTGATCACAACATTGTGCTACGTCACTACAAGTAGGCTGCAGCAGTGCAGCGGTGATGACGGGGGTTTGTCCCAGTCCTCCGTCAGCAGAGTGTCAGTCTGACCGTTACGGTTCTTTCACAGCCCCACATTGGTGGTAAATCACAGGAAGTGGTGACGCTGCGTCGCCTCCACCATTAATATCAAATACATTAAGTGGTAAAACTAAGAGAACAAGAATCAAATCAATGTAATAATCGGCATGTGAACCAGGAAAGTTCAATCATTCTTAAGCTGTTTGAGTTTCATAAAATAGACCTAAATGATTTTCATGATTACACATTTTTAATAGAGCCCAAGATATTTGATGGGTTAATTTTACTCTCCATTCATTAGGAGGAGCACAGAGGCTTTTTTCTTTCTTCCTTTCTCTAACAACCAATCAGCTTTCAGCAGACTGCGTCATACATGGCAACGGGGTCGACCTGGCCTCCTCACTAAGATAAAAGTTGCTGTTGTTGTTGCTACACACTGAGGTGAAGTGGCTTAGTCCAGGGAAATTCATGGACTAAAAAGACGCACTCGTACTACCAGTAGCTAATTCGATGCTTATGAGTACTACTAGTAACATAAAAACATCCTACTAGTATGACTAGTGGAATTAACTGCTAATGAGGGATGGAGACGTCACAACACTAAAGGCCTCTTCATCCTCCATAAGAACAAGATGAAGGTTCAGCAGTGCAGGTCCTGCCGAACAAAATGAGGAAGGAATTTGTTTGGGCTGTGCCAACTGCCCTGGCAGAACTATGTGGAATTTTCTTCTTGTTCTTATGGGTTCAGAAAGCGAGTACCCTGAAATTCTAACCTGCTCCGGAG
This sequence comes from Lipophrys pholis, assembly GCF_963383615.2. Classification (NCBI taxonomy): domain Eukaryota; kingdom Metazoa; phylum Chordata; class Actinopteri; order Blenniiformes; family Blenniidae; genus Lipophrys; species Lipophrys pholis. The sequence continues at coordinate 7,533,175 of NC_137646.1, read as the reverse complement.
CAGGTTATGCTCTAGACAAGAGGTCAAAGCTCCGCCTCCTGAACAATCAGATCTCTTGGAAAATGCCCCGCCCATTCTTAAATGATGGTGATTGGTGGGCAGGTTCAGCACTGAGCTGCAGCAGAGCTGAGATGAGAAATGAATTTAGAAATCTTTTTGACATAATAAAATAAATCCTGGTCTCTGAGGCTTTGAAGGATGTTTTTGTTCTTGACTTGTTCCAAGTCTGTTTATCTCCACGAGGGTTGATCTGGAATAATGAGCTTAATGATCACACCTGACAGAACTGCAGAAACAGGAATTTATGGAACCAGAACTACTCCTGTCGTCACGGTGATGAATTAATATTCCAACATAAAACACAAGAGAAACTCAGCCTCAAAACAACTGGATGGAAAATCTAAACTAAAAGAAGATCAGTGAGGAAGTTCAGCCCGACACGTTTCTGTTGGAATAAAGTGAAACTGAGTGATCACAGTGCTGTCTGTTTATATAGTCTGATGAATTAATCTGGTATAATCTCACCAAGTCAGCATTAACAAGTCAGGAATGTTCTGGCTTTGGCTGCAGCAGCAGTGTTGCTTTTAGCTGCTGGATGTGTTTTAATTCTTCATAATCTCAGAGATTAACTGCTCCTTCAGTAATCTGTAAACTGCTCTGCAGAGTTTCTCTGTCTGTGATTGGTCAGATGCTGCGAACTCCGCCCCTTTCATGTGAACAAGCACACATAGGTCTGGGTTGAACCAGAGAGTTGATAACCTGCTTGGTAGTAACGGTGATCAGGATCAGTCAACCCAGGAAACAGAGAGATCCTGGATATGTTGATCAGGGTTCCTAGTACAGGCCACAGGCCTCAGTGTGATTGACACAATATTTATATTTACTTGCCGCTCATTAAATTAGCGGCGGCCTTGTGCATGCGCGGTTCCTTCTCATTGTGGACGCAGTGTGGTGAGGGTCTCCTCTGGTCTGACTGCAGGAGGGAGGGAGGGACTGTCAGACTGACCGCAGGTCTGTCAATGCTTCAGGACGGGGGAGGGGCTCACAGCAGGACCTGCTGCTCGTTGACCACAGTGACTGCAGAACCAGACCTGCTTTCACCTCAGAGTCACCAAACACACTAGAAAGTCGCTAGAATTGTCGCTAGTCGCTTTTCACAAAAAAAGTTGCCAACAGGACCTGAAAAGTCACCAAGTTGGCAACAGTGACAGGCTCACACCCCTGCTGACACAGACAGGATCTTTGTTCTACACTTCTTTTGAAACTTGCTTTCTTTACTTAACTTCAAGAAAGAACTATTTAGTTTTCATTCAACAGGAGAGGAGGGTGCATCATTCCCAGATGAACTGCAATACCAGGCTGATGCGTGGAGTGGACAGAGCAAGCTCCTATTCCATCTCCCTGTTCCAAAAATCAATTTAATATACAGTCCCTAGATAGGGGACATATCAGATATTAAACTGAGAACAGATTTTTCTTTTACAAGATTTTATTGACACATTTTACAGTTCATTTTCTTCAATTTCTTCCACAGATGTTTTCACTCATTTAAAACATAAAAGCAAACAAGGAACAAGCTTCTGTTTTAAAATATCATAAATACAGTACTTTAAATAAATAGAGATTTACAAATAAAGCAGTACCTGTTGAGTAAAATGAGAAACATGAGGAAATAAAAGTGTCTATCGTTGTAAAAGTCAATAAATAGGAGTGCCTTCAGTTTAAAAGGTCTATTCTGTTGTGCAGGAGAGCAGTGAGTCCCTATCAAGGGGAACTCATCCTGTTCTCTCAAACATTTGGTCTCTCGGGGTTCTGCCATGGTGCTCAGAGGAGGTCCTCTCCCTCGTGCTCCTTCCCTCCGTCCACACCCGGAGAGCCAGGCCGCCGCTGCCTTGACCTTTTCTCGTGAGGCTCCGGCTCCTTCGTCCGAATGGGCAGGGAGGCGATTCTTCTTTGTGGCTGTGTCCTCGGCCTGCCGCCTGCAGCTTCCACCTCACGGACCGTCGCTGCGGCCATCTGGATCACAGCCATGGGGGGGATCTGCCTATGCCTTCTTACCAGCAGGTTTCTGGAGGTCCAGGTGGCGTCTTTGATGGCGGCCAGGGTGAGCCACATCTTTTCAAAGTCCTGTGCTGTAAGGACCCCCCCCCCCCCTGCTGGTAAGTACGGGAATTGCAAGGAGCCGGCCGTTGCCCACTGGTCTACGGCAGCGCTGCACTCCCAGAGGAGGTGCCTCACCGACTCAGGAGCGCCACAACCAGGCCGGGGGCAAGTTGAGTGCGCTGCCATTCCTCGGGAGTGCATGACGGCCCTGACTGGGAGAACCTCGTGAGCCACCAGCCATGACAGGTCCCGGAGTCTGTTTGGGAGGACAGGATGGTTCACGTTGCGCCAAACTGTGGAGGGCTCCCCGAGTGCAAGCCCGCGCACTGGACTCACTGGTTCCCGTTCCTGCACAACAAAAATGAGAGATTTGTGGTTAGTTAAAATCTGCAACTCCACCTGTTCCAGGTTAAACTGTTTAAAAAATGTCTTGATAAAATCATAGGCCGGTGGCAGGTTAAAAGAAACTGGTATTTTAAGATCAATGGGTAAAATCTTAATCCTTCGAAGGTAGGACCCCATCCAGAAACGAGCCATTGCTGTCGTCTTTGGGTTCCTGGAGGGGTCCGTGGCAACAGCCATGTGCTGTGCTGTGTAGAAGCTTCCCAGTGTTAGATAAAAATCCGGTACTCCCTTCCCTCCTTTATCTTTAGGCTTTTTCATGACCTCCCTTCTTAGTCTGTCCCACTTTGATCCCCATAAAAAATAAAACATGGCCCGGTCCAAGTCTAAAAGCACTCTCCTAGGAGGCATAAACACAGAGCTGATCAATAAAAGCAACGGTAAAATCACAGCTTTGATGATTAAAACCTTTCCTTCCATGGTCAGTCCTCTAAGTCCCCAGAATCCCAGTCTTTGTCTTACTTTCCCTACCACGTCCGGCCAGTTTGTCCCTCCCCCTCCCTCCCTGTCAAATTTCACCCCCAGTATTTTTTGCTCAGTCTGGGTCACGGTCAGGGGAAGTCCAGTCTTGTCAGTCTCCATCCATGGTCCATAAAACTGGGCTTGGGTCTTGTCTCGGTTGAGCTTTGACCCAGAGGCCTGTCCATAAAAGTCAGTCACGTCCAATGTCCTGTTGACTGATAAAAGGTCAGTGCATAAAATGTTCACGTCGTCCATGTAGAGGACACATTTAGTGGTGAGTCCCCCGCTCCCCGGGATACTCACCCCATTGATTCGTTTATCCCTTCTCAAGATCTGTGCCAGAGGTTCCACACATGTTACGTACAGGAGGGCAGATAACGGACAGCCCTGACGGACACCGCAGTTGATTTTGACTGCTTTTGTCAGATGCCCATTAACCACAAATCTGCTGCTGATGTCCCGGTACAGCAATCCCACCCAAGCTAGAAACCTTTCTGGGAATCCCATTTTCTGCAGCACTTTGAAAAGGTACTGGTGCGAGACCCGATCAAAAGCTTTTTCAAAATCTAAATTTAGGACTACCAGCCGGATGTTTCTGTCTCTCGCAAAACAGATGGTGTCTCGGATCAGCAGGAGGCTGTCGGTGATCCTCCTCCCCGGGATGGCACAGGCTTGATCCGGGTGAATCAGGTCCTTTAAAAACAACGACATTCGTGAGGATAAAAGTTTACTAAAAAGTTTACAGTCAAAGTTTAAAAGCGTGATAGGTCTCCAATTCTTAAGGTCGGTCTTGTCTTTGTCTTTATGAAGGAGAGTCACTATCCCAACTTTAAAACTGTCTGGAAGTTGCTCATGTTCATCAAAGTCTTTAAAAACGGTGAGCAGGTCAGGTGCTAAAAGGTCCCAAAAGGTCAAATAAAATTCCAAAGGAAGTCCGTCTTGTCCGGGTGACTTGCCTTTTTTAAAACTATTCACACATTTATTTAACTCAAAAAATGTAAAATCTTGGGTTAAAAGCACACTGTCCTCCACTGTTTTTTCAATAAAATTTAAAACTTCTGTCATGGCATCAATATTTACAGGTTTCTTTTGGTAAAGGTTTTCATAAAAACTTTCTACTTCCTCCTTCATTTCTTCTGTTGAGTTAGTAGTGGATTCATCTTCTTTCCTCAGTTTTCTCATGGTGCCAGTTTTATTTATAATTTTCTTGAAAAAGTATCTTGAGCATTTTTCCCCTTCCTCCAGTTCCCTTTCCCTACTTCTTAAAATGATGCCTTTACTTTTGACTGCTGCTAAAACCGACATTTCTTTTTTGATTTGTTTGATTTCATCATTAAAATCCAACCCATATTGTGTTAGTTTAAAATATCTTTGTAGTCTTTTTTGCAGTCCCATCATGCGTCTGTTTTCTTTAGCTTTTTGATTTTTGCCAACTTGTTTGAAAAAAGTCTGAGTCTTTCCCTTCACCATTTCCCACCAGTGTGCCTGTGAATCGTACATGTCTTGAAGGGTCTGCCACTCCCTGTACTGCTCCCTGTACTGGCTGACAACATTGTTGTCCTCCAGCAGGGAGCAGTTGAGCTTCCACAGACCTCTTCCTACAGTCACACCAGAGGACAGTGAAAGGGTGCAGGACAGAATGAGGTGATCGGAGAAGAAAACAGGGGTTAATGTAGCATCGGTTGGTGGGCAGTCTCTTGTAAAAAGGTAGTCTATGCGAGAGGCTCTGGTGCCGTCACTACTGAACCAAGTGAAGCCCTCCTCTCTGGGATGCATGGTTTTAAAACAGTCTTGGAGTTTAAAATCCCTGCATAGATTCTGCAATAAAACCGATGTCTTGTCGACTTTAAAATCTTCCCCTGCTCCTCTCCTATCTTTTCTAGTTAAAATACAATTAAAATCACCTCCTAAAATAAGTGGCACTCGTCCTAGCATGTGGGACTGCAAGTCCTCTAAAAGGTCATACTGATCATTTTTCTCATTAAAACCATAAATATTCAAGAGCTTAAAATCCTGGTCCATAAAAGTCAAATGTATTAAAAGTGCCCTACCGTCTCTCACCACAGTGCTGCCCTTCACCAAGATCCGGGGGTTATTTATTAAAATGGCCACTCCATCATTTCTATTACTGTTGGAGCCACTCCATACTGACGGGAGTGGCCACATTTCCTCCCACTGTTGGTAAGCGTTTAAAAACGGTATAGCACACTCTTGTAATAAAAACACATCTGACTTAAATGAACTTAAAAAGGATAAAACACTCTGGGCTCTAACTTTCGACTTCACACTTCTCACATTGATGGTAGAGAAGGTGAGGGTCATGAGTATGGTTAAAAACAACAGGTAGGACATTTTAAAAAGACTACAAAGTTTGAACTATAAAATCAGTTAAAAACAGTGACTAAGTTATCACTTGTGAACTGAGCTCTTCCTTCACTTCCATAGGTGAGGTGTGAAGGCTTTGAGCTCTGTTCCCCGTTCGGGCTCTGGGAGTTGGTCTCTCCTGCAACCTCCTATTCATTTTTGAGCCTTTTGGGGTTGATTGCAGAGCAATTGAAAGAAAAGAAACCTCATTGGGTGAATTTGAGGGGAAGACTCTGGGTTCCTCCACCGACGAACTGTCTGAGTACACCTCAACTCTTCCCCTCTTCTCTGAGCCCTGGGGAGACTCAGAGGACAATTCTGATGCCGGTCTCTTGGGGAGTTGGGCATTGGGGAGGGAGGCATCATTGCTGGATCCCTGGCTTTCCTCACCACTGGAAACAGCTCCACCTGCTGCCTGCCTGCTCTCATCTCCGGTGGATTCACCTGAGAAGGTCTTTGCAGGCCCCTCCCCTTTTGCCTCAACTGATCCTTCTCCTCCAACCACAGTGGTTGGTGGGGGATCAGGGTTCACAATACCCGCCTCTTCAATTATCTCTTTCACCTGTTCCTCGTGTCCGTCACTTCCTTCCTTTTCTGTCTGTTTTGCTGCCTTCAACTTGTTGGCAAAGGATTTGGGGCAATCTCTGAAGAGGTGGTTGGTCTCTCCACAGAGGTTGCACCTTCTGCCATTGGTACACTCCTCAAAGGTGTGACCAATTTCTCTGCACTTCCTGCAAACGACCAGCTCACAGGCTTCAGCCAGGTGGCCGTGCTGACCACACTTACGGCAGAGCTTGGGCTGGCCCTGGTAATGAATATAGCCCCTGTTTTCACCCAGGACTACCATGGGTGGGAGATGTTTCAGGCCCTGGAAGCCCTGGGGGTCCTGCCATTGTTGAATGGGGACCCTCCAAGCGCAATTCCAGATGCCGTCCTCATCCCTCACCTTGGTAGCCTGGCCTTTAACAGTGCAGTATCTACCCAGCCATGCACAGATGTCTTCTGCATTCACTGTTTCATTGAACATTCTGACAATAACGGTTTTAAGCGCATTGTCAGAAAGCTTCTCCACATTGAACACAGCAAACTGGGGTTTTACATTTTCAAAACGGGACCAGAACTGTCGCAGGAGTGCTGCAGAACAAAAACTTACATCAAATCCTTTGTTAAAGGGCAAGGTCAGGACACAATTCAGGTCTGTCGGGGAAAAGTTGAGCACACCTTGCACGAGCTTCCTGGAAAAATCAAGGCGTGACATACATACCAATTTCCCTTCTTTTTCTACAAAAGTAAAACGTACGCTGTGGTGCCTCCTAATGCCGGCATGACTGGCCGACATGTTGGAGGCACCACCAGCTTAAAAAGGTAAAAAAACAATTAAGAATACAATAAATAGTTAAAAATATAAATAAACTTTAAAAGTTAGCAATAAAAGGTCGAGCAGACAGAGAGAAAGCTATTAGAACAGCTCCCCTCAGTCTGCACAACAACACTTTTTTTCAGGACAAAATACTCGACTACAAATAAAATGCAAAAGAGAAATAATATTCCTGAAAAAAAAATAGATGTCCTCCTAAACAGGTAGGAAATCACTACCACGACAGGCAAACGATTTCACCACCCAAAGGAGGGGACCACTGTCTTAGCCAAAAGGCCGAGAAGCGATACCGCAATGGGTCTGAGCTAAAGGGAGCACTGGATGCACAGTCACCACAAGTCCCAGTCGGACATTGAGCCGCGCCTATTTAAGGCCTTTTACAAAACACAAATTGTGCAAGAGTCATTTTGGCAACTTTTTTAGTTGGCTTGAATATTTGTCGACTTGTAGAATATTTGGCGGCTACCCAAACTGTCTCTCTCCTTACCACACCCCGAGGTGAGTGCACCTTTCAAGCCTCGTATCCGCCCCCCAAGCACACGCCTCCATCTACTCCAACGCAACAATACTTGTTAATGCCACACGGGGCAGCAAAAACACACGCATTCACTCTGTGCTCCCCAAACCCTGATTCCTATCCCTTTTGAACAACCCATTTTCAAGATTTGATCCAATCCCATAACCAAAATCCAATCAGATTACCTTTGAACAACTGGCCCCAAGGTATTTCTGAACTATGTACAGTAACGTGGCCTCATATTTTATAGCACCATCTTCCTCTCCTTCATCCTCACAAACCTTTCAGCCACCTCCTTCTTATCAAGCACAACGTCTCTCTATGGAGAGCAAAGTGAGTTTTGAGAGTCTGGCCTCCTTCATGCCCAGAGAGAGTTTTAAATTCATTTCAGGCTGAAACTGAGTTCTGCATTTGCACTAGTGACTGACTGGTATGTCCTTTCCATATGGCTGCAGATGATGAAGGGCAGAACAGCTTCTGTGGTGTTGAGCTTTATTTCTAGTTCACTACACATGGCAGAGAAATAAAGAAATTCATCGCAGACCTGCTCAGCTGTATTATGGCTCTTATATTGGTAGAATCATTACAGGCTGCCTGTCAGTTTTAGACGAGATTTTAAAATGCTTCTGCTTGTTTTTAAAGCCTTGAATGGTCTGACTCCTCCATATATCAGAGACCTGTTATGATAACAATAATTACCAGAAGTATGTATTTCCAGAAGAAAATGCAAGTGTGAATGCTGAAGATTGAATAAAGCTGATTTCCTTTGATCTCAGCGTCTCCATGGTTCCAGTGCTGATCTCTTATCAGATCAAAGGAGATCAGTTCCCTTTACCATGGAGATGCTCACAACAAAGATCTCCTCCGGCTTTGATCTCCATTGATCTCCATCCGGTGCTTCTCCCATCTTCTTTGTAATGAAAGGCTTGTTATTGTTCTTTTTCACAACCTTGGTGATGACGTCATCATTAGATTCTTTTTTTTAAGAATTGACAGAACTATTTGAAAATATCACATCCAAACTGTAAAAACATTGTTGGATATGTTTGTTTCTTTAAGAAACTCAGACCAACTTGTTACTACAGAAGAGTTTTAGGGCCACTCATGACAAAATAAAATAAGAGTTTGTTTCTTTTCATGCAATTTGATTTAAAGTCAAAAAACAATGTTGAGATATTTTTTCATCATACAATATGATAACAAAGTTGAAATACTGCATCATTCTGCAGAACTTCCTGTCCATCCTCTAGGTGGCGCTATCACTGAGACTGTATATTGGTCTATTGAATTGATCAGGGCAGGACTCTGATCACACATGTAAAGAACTGTATAATAAGTGTAGTATTGAGTAACAGTCACCTTGATCCAGTGATACAACATAGTAACACCAGGACAACAAAAGCTGCCGTCACAGTGAGGAATTAATATTCCAACAAACAAACAGGCTCACACGGGGGGCGGAGCCTCAAAAGAACTCAATGAAAATCTAAAGTAAAGGAAGGGCAGTGAGGAAGCTCTGCCTGAAATGTCTGTGCTGGAATAAAGTGAAACTGACTGATCACAGTGTTTCTATTGTACCATGAATTAATATTGTAGAATCTCACAAAGTGACTCATTAACAGAGTCGCTCATTTTCTGCAGCAATCCTTCCTGGATTTTGTTGCAGCAACAGTGTTGCTTTGTCCTGGATGATGAGTTTGAATTCTTCAGTGATCTCTATTGGAGGATAGGAGGTTTTATTTTATTTTTTTAAAATTAAAGTGAAAATAGGATTTTTTTTTCAAATTAAATCAAACATCACCTGGAAAATGTTATATATTTTTTTTAAATCAAAGTGACTATCAAAGGGAAAATAAGAGTTTTTTTTTTCAAATTAAAGTGATTTCTAAATGATGTAGAAATCATCATCCTCCACTATGAGCAATTAAAAAGCAAATAAAGCTGCAAATGGATCAGAACTCCTGGAGTGAAACATAAAGTACTTCAGGAAAGGAGGAGAACGCCGCCACTAGAAGTAGAGATATTTTCAGGATTGTTACGTTACGTTTTGGAACGAACACTAAAGTTAACCCAGAAGTGGAGTATGGACATGATTGTGTGTTCATCTGTGGTCTGGTGGTGAGTGTGTGTGTTGCCTTCAGGGGCAATGGGAAATAAAACCACTGCATGTAAGAAACACTAAACAATAAAAACACTTCTGGTTAAGATCACAGCAACTTAAAACACAATAAATAAAGCCAAATATGCAGCAAAATCATTGAAATGTGATTAAAAAGCTGTCAACAATGAAGCTGTCCCATGAAGACAAAGTCTTAACTAGTTTTCTGCTGCTGGTTGATCCATGAGGCAGAAGATTTGGATGAATGACTGATGGTTTCTTTGTATGTTTCACATCTTGTTTTGCTCTTGTATAGAAAACATTTCAAATCACATTCAACACAAATATTTGAAGAAAGAAAGTAGATGTTTTCACCAATGTGGGCCGGTTAGCTCAGTTGGTCAGAGTGTGGTGCTAATAACACCAAGGCCATGGGTTCAATCCCCATACTGGCCAAATAAAGCTTCATAAACCACTGTCTTTATTTTCTGAAGCCACTAGATGGTGCTGTCTCTTCAAAAAACATCTAAAAAACACTTCATTGCCAGTACTTTAGGATCTATCTTTGAACCAGGAGACTGGGGTTCACTTTCCTGATGGAGTTAAGGGATTGTTGTGGTGGATTGCTCACACTGCATGAGCAAGGCACCACGATTATAAATGGCTGTATTGTAATTATTAGTTGCATTGACTTGGAATCAAACCCAGGCCTCCAGCGTGGCAGGGGACAACTCTACCACTGAAGCACCAATGCTAACACATCAGATCAGACCCGTCTCCATTTTAAATGTCAAAGAGAACTTGTCCTCATGGCAGTAAGCCATGTATTAAAATGAATCCTGATGGAGACACACAAGCTTCAGAGGCTCTGACAGAACTCACTCACAAACCTGAAAACTGCTTCAGGTCAAATGGACCATAAAGTTACTAATCCTCCAATAGCAGTTGAACCTTCAGTTTCATTTCTTCAAGGTCGGCCATGACTCATTTACTTTTGTCAGAATGTGGTCATTCCAGGAGCTCTGTCAAGGCTGTCAGGAGTCTTGATCTACTGCCTTATTTATGACAATCAGTTGAGTCCTTTAGCTTCTTGAACATGTTGGTCTGGGAGTATGATTCTCACTTTGGGTGTCAGAGGTCCTGGGTTCAATTCCCAGATGAGCACTTGGAGTTACCTTGACCCTCTCCAACATTCATTTTCTTCCGCTTATCCGTTTCCGGGTCGCGGGGGTGACAATCTGAACACCGTCACACAGATCACAATGCACCGATTAAGAACCTCCCTGCAGGTGGTGAGCCCACGGGAAGGTGACTCTCCTCTCCTACAAATGGTTTTAACTTTGGTCATCAACCAGGATCTCTTTGTGTTAAATTTCAAAAGAGACTGAGACTTTGTGTTGGAGGCTTGGCTGATCTCTGCTCATGGACTTTTTCTCAGAGAAATCTCGTTGTAATTTCCAGTTTGTGTCTTTATAACTAATTGAACCAAACTGAAGCACTTCAGCAAGTCTTTCATTTTGACTCAGACTTTAACATTATGATTTGTTCCTTTAGCTTTCAGGTCTGTCTAGAATCAGATTGGTCATGCAAAAGGTTCCAGATCTCTGTAAAGGACAGTAGACCCATCCAAGATGGCTCCTGTGTTCCATCCTGTTCTGGATGTGATTCCCTCAAACCCAAGTGAGGTGTAAAATGTATAAAAGCTGGATTTGTACCGTGTAGGTGAAATGTTGTTGCTGAGAGAGAGACAGTGGAGATCAAAGTGAAGAAAGAAATGTTGTCACTTTAAAATCTTCAAATTCTTTTATGACATCACTATGACATCACCAGACAGAGTTAGCAGATAGAACCATCAGGGTATCACACTTCCCAGCCTCCCTGGGAAAGTTCTGGAAGAGATAGTAGAGAAAGTGTCAGTAGCAGAGGAAGGTTTGGATCCATGGAGCTCTGGGTTCTGGGCCCAGCAGGCTTCCACTGTGTTTCAGGTGATCAGATCACATGTGGCGAGTCCTGAAGACAAGTGTGAACAGACACCAAAGTGCTTTCACTCAGACCACTTCTGGGTTTTTTTGTCCAGAAGTATCTGCAGATGAACTTCATCCACAACTGAAGGTTAGAGTCTGCTGGAGTCAGCCCTGCAATATGCAAATTAGCCATGTGCACCAGACAAGAGGAAGCCTAACTTTGAGTTTGAGTATCTTTGTAAATAAAGTGACTCAGTTCTCAAATTAGGTTTCCATATACATTCCTTTTTTACCTGGAAACAGTCCAGTTCCCATCTTGAAGTTTTACTTTTCAGCTGGAATTCCCGTCCTCAGTTCTCCTGAAGCCTTGTAGTTTCTGTTTATACCCCGGTGGCCGTGTCTCCGTTGGCCCACGTTCGTTCTTTACACAGCAATGTGATTCCGCTCACCAGAGGGCGCTCTTCGTGTTTCTTTTCAACTCATATTTTCACAAACATATCAGCGTCGCAAAATGCTGCATGACCTGGAAGGAAGTGACTGGGAGGGCATTTCTGACCTGAACCTGACGTTTATCAGTAAGTAAACTAAAGAGTTGCATTCCCTGTTGGGGAATTGAACCCCCACCTCACACGTGACAGGCGGGGAAACTCTCCACTATACTAACGAGAAGATGTTATTATGTGTTGTTGTCTTGTGTCTGTTACCACACTTCCACATTATGACATCACAGTGATGTCACAGTGTGGAAGCTTTGTGACATCAGATCCAGATGTTCCCCAGCTGTCATGAAGACACTCTTCTGTAAATCCAGCATTAGTTCAACAGGTGAGGAACACCTGTACGATGCCATCTGCTCTCTGAGTTTCACTTCAACAAGTTCCAGGAATGTGAACTCAGGGCTTCTTCTTGAACTGAAGCTTTAGAGAAACTGTCATGGCAGCTTTGTCCACTAGTATGGAAACTTGTGGAAACAAATCATGTGACTCTGCTTTCCCCTCGTCTCCCTCGTGACAGGCGGGGATACTCTCCACTATACTAACAAGGAGGTTGTTTCTCAAATATTATGAGAACCTTCATCCATAAAAACTGTGGACTTCACTTGGTACCAATAGATTGAAGGCAGAGGCAAGTAGGAGAGCTGAGAGTGCTGCAGCTCCCCCTGTAGGATGGTATATGAACTGCATATCTTTCACTCCAATCGTCTAGAAATCAGTGTGTCCACCACTGCAAGTCAACAGATAGAACCAAAGCTTTTGGTTTTAGTGAGGAGTCAGTCTTCTCTTGTATTGATATTAGTACTGTGACGGGCTGAGTTCCTCTTTATTATTCTGATAATAGAATCAAATGTGATTTTTTTCTCCGTATTTTTCAGACTGTTATTGAGTATAAAGATGAGTTTGCAGAACATCTGACACCAGGATATGCAGCACTAAAAATGCACCAAAGAAGGCGCTGTGGCTTAGCTGGTCAAAGTGCCTGTCTAGTGAACAGGAGATCCTGGGTTCAAATCCCAGCAGTGCCTCACAACATTAATTCACTTCAACTTTACTTATATTGTATCAAATACAACACATTCATTTCTTGGTGTTTTTACAGGAGAAACCCAACAAGTCCACATGAGCAGGGATAAGCAACTGTTGAAAGAAAAAACTCCCTCTGTCTTTCTTTCCCTGTACTACAATCCTTTCTGCCTTCATTATTATTTATTTTATAATATCTATTTATATTATATTCATATGTAATTCCAGCCTTGTTGAAGCACCCCCAGATCATCAGCGATCCTCCGCCAAATTTCACAGTCGGTCCAAGACACTGTGACTTGTCGGCCTCTCCAGGTCTCCGTCTCACCATTAGACCCCCAGGTGTTGGGCAAAGCTCATACAGATCTCTCCCTTCGTCAGTCTCATGGCCAGAGATTAAATGATCTGGTTCCCTCGCTGTATTAATTTGAGGTAACGACTTATTGTCTCGTTCCCACGTTATTATTATTTTCTCTATGGCCACTCAGTCCACTTTCTATATCGTTCTCTCTGGTCAAATTAAAAAAAGATGAGGCAACATGAAGCCTCGTCTGATCATCCAGCTCAGTTTTCATCTTCCACTTTAATATCCTGGTAGCAGCGTAGTTTGTCATGTTTAATAGTAGTTTTATAGAGCAGATAAAAACACTGCGCTGCCTCCACCACAATGTTTAAGACAAAACACGGAAGAACGGAGACTTGAAAGTGGGCGGAGCCGTGGGCGGTTTTCCTACGTATCTTTTATGAGCTGATTCAGTTGAAAAATCAATTCAGCTTAACAAAGTAGAAAACAGAGGATGTAGCTCAGTGGTAGAGCGCATGCTCAGCATGTATGATGTCCTGGGTTCAATCTCCAGCATCTTCAAACTTTATGTCTGACATCAACAGCAGCAAGTAGATTAATAGTGAGTTAAGGCAGTTTTATGCTTGACGCACAGGTGAGACGTGGACCAGAGCAGGACACAACAACTTGTTGGACATTGGTCCTCACTCGGTCTGCAGATTCTTCCTGATGCCAGAGGGACTTGAACTCTGCAGGACAAAGTGCTTAGAAACGCTCTGCTGGAGAGGGACAGAGACGAACGTGGTATTCTAAGTTTGATTTTTTAATGAGACATCAGCTCCATGAACAGGGCTGCATGGAGGGGCGTGGCTGCTGAATGACATAACTGGGCCATATGGAGCCATGTGGAGCTGCAGACGCTTCAAGTATAAAACAGCCTTTAGTGTCTCTTGGTTGTTGTGAAATGAAACGTTTGTCCAGACAAACCTCCTGCAGATTTCCTGTAAACAAAACATTCTAATCATCTGTATCAATTTGATCATGATACTTTCTTGTTTTTCTATGTTTTCATTGATTTGGTCATTAAAATGAGAATATGTGTTGAATTGAACTCTTCTGAGCAAAGTTAAGGAATACAGACATGTGATTGGTCAGAAGGCAGTAAGTCCCGCCCCCTTCACGGAGCTAGAGCGTCAGCACGAGCCCCTGCCTGTCCTGTGGTGCAGAAAAGGAGTTAATTCCAGGATCAATCCATGTTGTAATGTCTTATTCCTCCTGAATGATCCGAGCCAGAGGTTGAGCTGAGTGACAGAGGTGATTGTCGGACCTGTGCGCCAGGTGTTTCTTACTTTGGGAAGAGTCTTGGTGAGTTCCTGCGGCTGAGCTAACGCAGTTAGCCACATTAGCCATGCGGTGGTCATTAACAGGAGGTCAGTTGGAAGCAAGTCATGAGCGGTGAAACTCATTTTGTTCACCATTATGAAGTGAAGCTGAGGATTGAAGCCACAGTTAAAGCCATGGAGACGCTGAGATCAAAGGAAATCAGCTTTGTAGAGTTGTAATGTGCTCGTACTCATCCTTACATTTTTCTAGAAATTTGTCTTCAATCACCTTTTCTCTATCTACACTCTCTACTTCAGGGCTATTCAATTAATTTGGAATCGGGGCCAGTTCATGAAACTGATGAAAAGTAAGGGGCCGGACAAAATGAGTAATTACAGTAACAAATAAAGAAAAAATTACAACATATTGAAGAAATCAATGTATTGTATTTTGCAAGTATTTAACAATGTACTTTGTGCTACACTGACACATACTGCCATTGTGACACTTAAATTGCTGGTTTAAATATTAAAAAATCTGACCAGGCGAGCAATATCCAGGCCATATTAACAGGCAATTAGAGAAAAACAATTAACCAACAGTAAACATCACTTTATTGAACATAACTGTACCAACACAACTTTACAGGTCGCTATCCTCAAGATTTATGATTCCAGTCATTTGATTAACAGGCAACATCAAATGTATCTCCACCAAAAATAACAACAAAAGTAACAAAGTGCAAAATAAAGAGAACTGCAGCAACACAGCAGTGCATGGTATTTCAAACTGAAGCACCAAATCAGTCATTTAGAATTGAATTAATCAAACAGGCAAACAACCTCCTAGTGCACCAACAAATCCAAAACAAAAGTGCATAGTATGCCTCCAAATATAATTATAACAAAATTAAAGTGCAAGATACTTTATCAAGACAAAATGATTCAAATAACATATAACCATCATCTATTTGAAGACAGAATAATCACTGTGACCGTCCCTCAGTTGGCCTCTCTACAATGCCAGTGTTCAGCAGTTCCTCTGCTGAGGGCTTTTCACTACATTTTCTTTGATGGAATTGCATCAGACACCCCAAATTTCAGTCCAGCTGAGCCAAACAGTAAACATAAAACAATACCCATTGCTTGCTTGACTGATCACTTACATACAACACGAAAAGATTTGCCATCTAATGGGAAAAATGGCATTTTTTTGACCTCGCAAGACCAGTGAAGTCAGGTGTATAGGTTGTCAAGGCAATGCGCAGGCAGTTTTGCAGATGCTGGTCAGTAAGGGACATGCGGTCATGAGTTTTAATTGCATTCATATGTGAGAATGACGACTCACAAGTGTATGTTGAACCAAACATTGTCAAAAGAAAAAGTGCAAGATCCCTTGAGTGTGGAAATTTCTCTTGGCTGACTTCACAGGTCCAGAATTTTTCAAAACCTGCCTTCTGAAATGACTGTTGCAAGTCATCTGATGACTGAATGTCAATGAGTTCCAGTTGTAAAGACGCCTCATCCAATGATGATACCAGCTCCTTTCCTCTCAATGCAAAGTCTGACTCCACATTCACACAGAAAGGGTCCTTCACAAATCTCATAACTTCAGTGGCGATGTTGAAGTCATCAAACCTACTGGCAAAGTTGCTTTTCAATGACTCTATAAATCCTGACATCACCTTGGTAATTTTCAGACCAGATTTCCTCAATGTGGGGAAGTGAAGCATCCTCCCAGGACAAAGATCAGCAGAGAAGAGGGAGAGCTTTCTTTGGAATGCATGAAGTTCCTCAACAAGCTCTGCTACTGTCTTCTCTCTGCCCTGCAGCTCCATGTTTAGTTGGTTCAAATGATGGAAAATGTCGCTCAGAAAGCAAACAGCCGCATTAAACTCCTCATTTTCCATCAGAGACAGAAACTTGCCAGCTTTTTGTAATGTTGAAGTTCGCAGAAACATCAGAATATCCTCCCTTAGTTCACAGAAACGTTTCAATGCATTACCTTTGCTCAGCCATCTAATGTCATTGTGAACAAGCAGGTTGGCCTGCTATAATGTGTCCCAGGAATAACTACAGTCTGAGGTCTAAAGACTTGTTTTTACACACAGTTCCGACCATCCATTATAAACTGGGCAAAAAAGCCTTTATTCTGCCTGTATTCTGCTCCATGTTTATGGAATGCTGTACAGAAAAAAATTAAAAACTCACAGTTTGTCATGCTGGGCGAGTTTAGGGCCGTTTTACAGCACATGTAAACACAAACCTAACCTTGTTCTTGTTTTAGCTAACTTATATTTAAGTATTTGGTGGCTTTTATAGTTTTGTCTTTCTCTGCGACTGTACTTTTTATTGTTTCCATCTATTTGTCTTTTGTGCTATTTATTTGTTTTAAGAATATTTTTGTATTTAGAATTAATATAAGACACAGCAAACTTTTTTATGTACTAAAAGAGGTGCGTAATCTCAATGTGGTTCTCCTGATTTCAATAAATATACATGTACACATGTGCATTTCAATACCTGGCTCCCCCTCCTGTGGTGCACCAGTATTAGCCTTGTTTACATAACAAACAGCTGAGGGTGAGGTGTTAGCTGAAAGTCTGTGAGTCAATTGACTGTTCTTTGGTATCTAGAGGAAGAAAAGTCAAATGACTTCTACATGGTATTGTGAGTGTTAAAGGGGTCAAATTATGCAAAATTGACTTTCTACTGGTATTGCAAGAGTAATATTAATCCCTATAAAGTCTGTCACCTCTCTCCCTGGCTTGTTTCAAATTTTATAGAGTGGATCATGAATCAAACTTTATACAGTATAATCGCGGGGTGTAGCCAATCCAAATCAAGGTCAGCCCTCCCTTTTTTCCCAATTAGGCAGCTCTGCTCTGGCACATGGCACCATGTGAGGAAGTATAATTGTTAGTCCTTGAAAGGTTCATGGACACACCTGCATGTTTTAACACATGCTCTGCTGTCAGAAGTGGGATTTGAACCCAGGCCTCAAGAAGAGACTGCGACCTGAACGCAGCGCCTTGGACCGCTCGGCCATCCTGACATAAAAATGTCAAGGTCACGTTTTGCCGAGGACGTTTGGGGTTCCCTAGTTGGTCTCATCTCACAGCCTTCACCCTGATGATGTTGTTTGGTTGTCCAAGCCTTTACCATCCAGGCCAACACTGTCAACAAGTCCAAAAACATATTGGAAACAAATCACGCTCCAGTAAATGGTTGGGAGGGATCGATTCAAGCCGACATTTATGTTCCCGATACACCTAAACAAAGGACCTCAGTAGGTCACAAGATCAGACAATGGAAGTTGATTTGGGAAGAAAACATGTTCGGAAATAAACCACAGAGTGCCTCTTCGTAATGAAACAATGAGTGCTCGTGCTCGACAATGAAATCGATTTCTCAAATAATGCAAACAGAACTGCTAAGTACAGTGGACACTCCTTGAGAACCCTGCACTTAGCAGAGTGGCGCAGCGGAAGCGTGCTGGGCCCATAACCCAGAAGTCGATGGATCGAAACCATCCTCTGCTAGCGACAGTTCAGGTTTTCTCCTCTTCCAAGTTTTCACAGTCAAATAACCATGTTCAAGGATCCAACACTTGCTGCAAATCAAGACTCTCACTGGAATGGCTGTGAATGAGTGCAAAACAGCAACGCTTGTTAACAATGGTCTTGCTTTTGTCTAATGAAAGAACACCATTCTGATGTTGCTCACCCATGGACAGTCATGGTGTCAGAATTGGACGAGCCCTTAATCCAAGCTGATTCAGGTTGTTTTGCCGAGTCATCCAAGGTGTTGGATTAAGACTCCAGTCTCTAAGGAGGCA
This sequence comes from Lipophrys pholis, assembly GCF_963383615.2. NCBI lineage: Eukaryota > Metazoa > Chordata > Actinopteri > Blenniiformes > Blenniidae > Lipophrys > Lipophrys pholis. The sequence goes on along the minus strand of NC_137646.1, from coordinate 7,514,924 downwards.
TGGCTGCAAATCCCACTGCTGCCAGTTTAAGGCTTTGAATGGAATTAATTGCTCAAATCAGCCAGTAATGATTCACTACCATCATTTATGGTCCTGATATGTTGGACACTTGTCTTGAAGGAGCAACGAACGTCAGCGATCAAAGGGGTCATATTATGCAAAATTGACTTTCTACTGGTATTGCAAGAGTAATATTAATCCCTATGACTGGGAATGACGCCCCAGAAGTCAAGATAGTCTGTCACCTCTCTCCCTGGCTTGTTTCAAATTTTAAAGAGTGGATCATGAATCAAACTTTATACAGTGTAATCGCGGGGTGTAGCCAATCCAAATCAAGGTCAGCCCTACCTTTTCCCAATTAGGCAGCTCTGCTCTGGCACATGGCACCATGTGAGGAAGTATAATTGTTAGTCCTTGAAAGGTTCATGGACACACCTGCATGTTTTAACACATGCTCTGCTGTCAGAAGTGGGATTTGAACCCACGCCTCCAGAAGAGACTGCGACCTGAACGCAGCGCCTTGGACCACTCGGTCATCCTGACGTAAAAATGTCAAGGTCACGTTTTGCCGAGAACGTTTGGGGTTCCCTAGTTGGTCTCGTCTCACAGCCTTCACCCTGATGATGTTGTTTGGTTGTCCAAGCCTTTACCATCCAGGCCAACACTGTCAACAAGTCCAAAAACACATTGGAAACAAATCACGCTCCAGTAAATGGTTGGGAGGGATCGATTCAAGCCGACATTCCTGTCCCGATACACCTAAACAAAGGACCTCGGTAGGTCACAAGATCAGACAATGGAAGTTGATTTGGGAAGAAAACATGTTCGGAAATAAACCACAGAGTGCCTCTTCGTAATGAAACAATGAGTGCTCGTGCTCGACAATGAAATCGATTTCTCAAATAATGCAAACAGAACTGCTAAGTACAGTGGACACTCCTTGGGAACCCTGCACTTAGCAGAGTGGCAAAGCGGAAGCGTGCTGGGCCCATAACCCAGAAGTCGATGGATCAAAACCATCCTCTGCTAGTGACGGTTCAGGTTTTCTCCTCTTCCAAGTTTTCACAGTCAAATAACCATGTTCAAGGATCCAACACTTGCTGCAAATCAAGATTCTCACTGGAATGGCTGTGAATGAGTGCAAAACAGCAACGCTTGTTAACAATGGTCTTGATTTTGTGTCATGAAAGAACACCATTCTGATGTTGCTCAGTCATGGCGTCAGAATTGGACGAGCCCTTAATCCAAGCTGATTCAGGTAGTGTTGCCGAGTCATCCAAGCTGTGGGATTAAGACTCCAGTCTCTAAGGAGGCATGGCTGCAAATCCCACTGCTGCCAGTTTAAGGCTTTGAATGGAATTAATTGCTCAAATCAGCCAGTAATGATTCACTGCCATCATTTATGGTCCTGATATGTTGGACACTTGTCACACCCCTGTGAATTTCACCCCAGCAAACCCTTCAGGCTCCAACTGGTCATGCTTAATTTTCCCCCTCTGCACCGGTAACAGTGAGTGAGTGCACTAAATATTACCTCCGACATAACACGAAATAAACATAAGAATGGAACCAAAAAAAACCATTCTCAATCACACTCAATCACATTCACACATCTTACTGTGTCTCACTCACCGCTGAGTGGAGCTAGGAATGATTTGGCTCTGTAATTGTCCACCTTGTACAGACAGCACCTTTCATCGGCTGCTCATGCTGCTCTAACAGAGTTTAACAATATATTGATCAGCATGGAGTAATTACCATCACTAATCAATATAACGTCACTCAGAAGTTAATATTTGTCTCTCACCCAGCAGATGGATGTAGATCATACAGCCCTCTTAACTTTTCCCAAGTTTTCAGATCAGCACGAGGCAGCATCCGCCTCTTTTCTGAGATCACTTTATTTCCGGAAAACATAGTTTGCAGAGGTCTCGCGGAGGTTTTGTGATAGGTTCGCGGAGGTTATCAGAGCATTGTCGTATTTGGCCCTTCACAATAAAATGCACGATTGCATTTTCGTCCAATTTTCTCTAATCATGATAGCTTTAAGATTTTAAATGAGATTTTTTCCAATATTTACACATGTGTGATTATATCCTATGCTATTTATAGCAATATTTATTCTTAATTAACATGTTATCTGTTTTTTAACCTATGTGTAAATCTACTACTATGAATTGATTATTTATTTCCAAATAACACCTAACGTTTTTTAAGAGATTAATAATTTTCCTCATGAACTATTTAAGTGGATAATAATACTTTTCCGTAATATTTTAGAGCCTGGGCTCCAGAAGCCACATTTATTTGAGGCCATCTTGGCAGGAGAAGACCTCTGACATGAGAGCCGATTGAAAGCGATCAGGAAAAATGATGTCCTTTAAGAAGTATGATCTGAATGATGGCATTCAAATCTGATTTTCAGATCGTAGTCAGTGTTTGCAAAGGATGACAATTAGGAAGGACAAATTAATGTGCTGAATGTTTACTTGAAAGCTGCGCAAATGGAACTAAAAGTGTTTTAGCCAGAGTTGAACTCTGTTTGGAGTTTTAGAAAAAAAAAATACTTTGTGCTTCTGCCCTGTTATGAACAGGGTACCTTTTGCGTGTTAGGCAAACGTGATAACCACTACACTACAGAAACTATGAACCAGCCCAACAGGGTAGTGTGGATACATTTGTCTTGAAGGAGCAACGAACTTCAGCGATTAATGCCAGAAACATCCATTTGTCTTCACTATATGCTAGTATAGCAATAGAGCTGAAATAATAACAATAAAGTATAAACATGGCCGAAACTGGCATTAAATAATGAAACAAGGCTGCTCTGTGGGCCGAAACAGCTTCAACCATCAAATGGGGAAAAAGAAACCATCCGCAATACAACGGCTCCCTCTGCTGGTCGCATGAATAACTACAACAGGTCACACCGGGAGGTGTCACGTGACAACGGGTGGCCAAGCGGGAGGCGGTGCCTTATCGCCAATTAGCTGGATTTACAGCGAATATAAGAGAGATAAATGACAAACTATAGCATCTCCAGAAAGGAAAGTCACGGCACGAGGCCGAGCCAGGCAGGCAAAGCCTGAGCTCACATTTAGCAACGCTAAGCAGACAAAACACTTCCAATCTCGCACCGACAGTAAAGGAACAACAAAATAGCCCTTCTTACTTGTAAAGACACACAAAACAGGACAGATGTAAGCAGGCAGCTAGTCCGTGCTGAGAACAGGAACTACTGGCTAAAGTCTGGGACCGAATGTTAGCAGCCCGCGAGCAGCGAGTCTGAGTCAACTTGTGATTGGCTAAAAGTCCAGGTGAAGCGAGGCGTCTTCCAAAGGGGAGAGAGAGAGTCAACAGAGAGTGTCTGATGCTGAGTGGCCACAAGGGGGCGTTTTTCACAATAAAGTAGCAGTCTTTGTCCTGGTGGTCCACCGTCCTGCGTGTCTCACATGTCCCTCATTTTACCAGGAAGTGTCAACAAGTTAGAGATTTCTTTCACACTGGAAACCGGCCAAATAAGACATCGTGGCTAAACCCTAAAGACACAACAAAACATGTTTACGAGTGCC